>NW_009259237.1:1244562-1344207 GCF_000687185.1 Egretta garzetta
TCCCTACAGATCATGCTTCTGTTCCCGCTGAAATTGATGAATTGTCAATGATGGCTCAAAATTAACAAAAAATGGAAATATTGTAAATAAAAAAATCTTAGGGCATGCTGAGCATCCTCTAGGAAGCTTCTTGTTGTGGGTTTTTTGTGGGGTTTTTTGAGCTCCAATTGGTATGATTTTGCTGTGCAGTTCCATGTCACTTGCTTCCATGTCATTAACATTATCCTCAGGAAGGCTTTATACTCTGCTGCCATATCATCACTATTCAGGAAAACAAAAGTAATGAACTCAGACAAGAGGAACACTAGCAAAAATGAATAAAGATTTGTAATCTTCAGTCCGTTAACCATGTTGTCACCTTCAACACCTCTTGGAATGCAGAATAGTTTCTTCTTTGAGAAATGCTGACCTCCAAATATGTTCTTCTATCTCATCCTGATGAAAAAAGTATCCTCTCCCCATTTTTGTTTGTTTGGCATGTACAGTGTGGATGGAGGGTTGTTTGTTTGTTTCCTTGTTTTGTCATAAAGTGGTGACCACAAAATATCTTTTCTATTTACTCTTGGTTTTAGAACATACAGATAAGTGATGGGCTGTAGCACAGCTGCAGTAGCCTCCTCAAAAAATCCTGAACAATAGCAAATGTTTACACCCACTCTTACACATGATCTTCCAATAGTTAATTTTCAGTCTTCCTCCTGGCCCTAGTTTGCTGTTGAACATCTATTTCAGCTGACTGTTTTCTTTTATTTACTTCTTGTTCCAGCTACCTGCACTCACGCAGCTCCAGCTGCTTCGGTTTCTCTATTAGTTTCCAAGATTCAGTGGAGAAAGACATTGCTCTCACGCTGTTAAAGGAGAAAGCTTAGGCCCTCTGCTTCCTGCCATGCCTCCCAAACAATGGTGGAAAACAGGACAAAAGGCGTAGCAGAAGGAATATACTCATGACGTAGACCAGGTCCTCCTTTTTTGAAACATGAAATAAAATTGTTCCTACTGTGTAGAGTGTATGTTTTCAACACAGACAGCAAAATTACTTAAGAAGTTAAACTAGGTTTTCTCTGATCATTAAAACAGAACTTTAAAAATATGTTTTCCCCATGGTTAGTGTAAGTGGTTAATATAGAGGGATTTATTTTAAAGAAACTTCAAAATAACCTTCCAACAATGTTGTACAAACTTTCAAAAACTTTTGTACAAAATGATCTTCCAGATTTTATATTTCATCATTTATGTACCCACTAGTGACTGTCAGGGCTTTGCAAATCGAGCACATAAGCATGGCTTATTCTGTGTTTAGTTCTATTAACATTTTTGTGTTGATCATTAACACAAGTAACTTGTTACAGAAGAATGAATATTTATTATACTTTATTGTCTCTTTGATTAGGAAATAAATCAATCAAGAACAGTGCTATCCATTATACTGTTAGCAATGAAGAGGACATCACTGATGATAATGGATTAAGTAAGTTCAAAATACTACATACCACAGTCATGTTACCTTTGCCATTTGGACCGAAATGAGACAAAATAGAATAAAAGGATGGTTGAATTTCATCTGCTCTTATTTTAGTAGAAGGTGAGAAAAATCAATGTAAGGAAGACATAGAAAGGAAATGGAAAGTGTTGAAAGATAAATGAAGGTATTTCATCTAGCAGTGAATATACTGTGACAAAAAAAAAATGATCCAATGTAGATGAAAAATAAAGGGGCAGAAAGAGACATCTATAAGGTGTAAAATATCCAGACCAGAGGAGAAGTAGAAAGATTAAAGAATAAAGTCAGGTAAGTGTAAAAACACCTGATAAGAAATATAAAGGTGGGGAATAAAAAGAAAAGTGCTGGAGGTTAGGATAAATAAAATATGTTTGAAGTGCCTAAAGGAACAAGGTGGTGTTGAAGGAGACCATAAGGCACTGTAAGAATAGTTCAGAAGTGTCTTGCATAAGAAACATGTACAGTAAAAATAATATGTAAACCCAATGTATACTAATAGCTTAAAAATAAAACCTGGGTTTATAGCTGAACTTGTGCAAATAGGAAAATTCATATTTTGCTTTGTAAGTGTCTAAGTTCTTCCAGCTGCTATGAAGGAGCTGGTATGAAATCTTTTGAAATAAACTTTTACAATTCTTTAATTTACCTGTTTGGCAGAATGACATTTCAGAGAAAGAATTAGAAAAAAGGTGATGCAGTCAGGAGGTAATTTTGTTTGCCTTATCATTTGCAATGAGTGATTAGAATCAGGTGTAAGAACAAATAATTGCTGGATCAACTAAGATGTAATCAGGTCCTTATTTGTGGAACAGCTTATAGTGGTTAAAGGGGTTGCCACCTTTCATCTAACTGTGTTTTAAAGTTCAGCTGCTCTGTTTCACTCTGAAATGAATTAGAGTTGCTCATACATGCAGCTACCATGTCAGAACCAAGAGATTAGCTTTGTATCTTCAACTGCTCCAGCTTTTTTGTAAGTACATCTGTCTGTATGATGATGCAGCAGACCTAATTAGGACATTAAAATACATGAGGATAGATTGATACATAAAAAATAGGATAGCCACAAAGCAGTCAGTTTCACACTAAGTATTCTAAGTGTTTTCCCTTTTGAAAATTCCATCCTTTTAGTAACACATTGAAAAGTATTTGGAAAAATAATCAGCAAAGTCCAGTTGTTCAAGTTTCTTTTTATTGGTTTCAGTAATCCAGGGCAAAGTATAGTAGCAAATAATACTTTATAAAATAGCCAGGATAGGATTTTTTAATTAATATTTATTAATACTGAACAGATGAATAATATTCATAATCCTCAAAGCAGTGTAAAGTTGTTAACTTCTTCCTGATAATGAATGAAGATTATTTTGACAAGGGAATTCTGATCCAGGTAGGCTGCTTGAAATTAAGAGAAGCAGATAATAAACAACTGGGAACTTTGGTGCTGTCCTATTCTTCCCCAGAATAAAGCTGGTGTAATCAAGAACAAAAATAATTTTTGCATGCTATTACAGTTAATATTGTTTCTCCGTAAGATATGTGATTAATTTGTAATGGGTGATTCTTCTGCTTTTTCTTTTTGCAAGTGATCCTTGTAGAAGCTCTGGTGATTTTTCCTCACACTATTCATTAGGGGTGGAGGAGGAAACAAAAAAACCCTCACTCATTGAGTTGTTGCTTGAGAAAAGCCAATTCCTACCTCAGCATTTGTACATCTTGAACCAGGTAGCTGGTGCTACCTAGAAACATTTTAAAACTATGAGGACATTGGTTATTCATGTTCCTCAATGACAAATTTTTAGGGTTTTTTTCTGTGCTTTGGTTAATAAGAATACATGTTTGACTTCAGTGGATTTGGGAACTAGACCTTCCACAAACTCCAACTGCAAAGATCAAGGAATTAATGGACAGAGGAAAACCAACCTCTGCTAGGAGGCTACCCTAACTGAAATAGGCTTGTTGGCAGTTTCAGTTAAACTGCATCTGCCTATGCCACATCTGTTCAGTGAAAGAAAGAGTTTAGCCATCTCACTTGGGCATGCTTTGTTAACAGAAAAGTCAAAAACTTGTTTACATAGAAATTGGTATGAATTACGATATTGGATGCAGTGGGTGTAAGACTTTTTGTATAACTTGCAGAGGGAATGAATCAGGTCTTAAATTCAAGATCAGGGTAAAAAAGTATGACTTTGTGATATAATTAAGATCATAATAAAAGCTAGGCACATTGTTCTGGTATGCACAGTTGCTTGATACACTAGTAGCTTGTTTTGCTTTGAAATCAAATTAATTGTCCTGTGCTATCCCAGTTATATGATCACTAGATAAGTCAGTTTGTTTTGATTACTACTCTGAAGCTAATTAAAAGATAATCACTATGTCACAAACACAAGTACCCAATCCAGCCAAGTAATCAGCATAAGAACATACAGAATGGTATCTTTATACTTTTTGTATTAACATCTTCCAGAGTCCTGCCCTCACCCCCGTAAGTTCTGTTGGGCTCCTTAATGCAATAGAATTGGGTGTGTGGTGTAGAAAACCAGTAAGTCTCCAGTTCTCTGCAGCTGTGAGCTTACATCTTTCTTATGTAAGTGTCCTAATGTAGCTGAAATATCTTGAAGCCAATGAATCGGCCGTATGTTTTCAAAATGCCTACTCTGGAAAGTGTTAATGAAGTGCAAAGGACAAGATAAAGAAAGAATTAAACACCTGAATAATTCTCTGTCTTTTCTATCCTGCAGGTGGGCTGAGGGCTCCTTGAAGTAGGTGGGGACTTTTCCTCCCGATGAAGTATTGCAGAACTACGTAGTGTACTGCAAATATATACATCTAACAGACACTTCCAGCTGACAACAGTTAGGCAGTTGAAAACGCATAGCTAAAGCTCTCTTTGCATCCATATAAGCTTATTTTACTATAGTGGCATTCTTCCCAGTTCTCTGATTAGGTCACTGTTTAATCCACTCTGCAGTATTTTACTGTAACTCAGGCCGTAAAATCTTTTGGGAATGGGCAGTTTGAGCATATGCTGTGCATTGAAACTCCTTTAAGGGCCACTGAAATACAAACACCAGTATGCCCAGATTATTCTCACATGCAAAGCTTAATTTGGTGATCTGCAGAAAACAATGGAATTAATATATAAAATACAACTACATAAATTGCTAATAACTATATACTGTAGGAATTAGTCCTAAATAGTCTGGTAAACACTAGGTGAATATATATTTACTTTTCTTTTATATGAAGGAGGATACTATGTCTCTGAGAGAGTTAAAGAGCAAGAGATTAAATAATTGTGGAGCATCAAGTAAAGAGGGTAATAGGAATGTTGCTGACATAACAAATGACTAATTCCACCTCAGCCTGAAATGATCATTCATTCTACATTGTTAAACACTGAAATTTTTAGGGATAAATAGTAAATCTTTCAAAAAGAGCTATCTAAATATAACTGAAGGTTGGGAGGCAACAAGCAATCACCTTGTGAATTGAGTTTATTGAATTTATTTGTGTTGTAATATTGATAGTGTAGCATCCAAGCTATATCTATATGCTTGCAAATATGCAGGGGATTACAAAGCTTATTATGTTTGCAAGAGTAACTTGAGAAATATGACATACTTTAACTTAACTCTTGATACTTAGGATTTAATGAAGGAACCACATTCCTTTTTTCCTACTGAACGACTCTTTGTGCTACTGATGTCACCTGCTGCATGTATTCTTTCTGTTCCTGTACCTCATTAAATAGAGATAGAGAAAATCCCATTTGATTTTTATACATATTTTAAATACTTTAAAATGTTTTGCTTTTAAATGTAGAATGCTGACCATCTAACTTTCTTATGCCAGTCTTTGTGGCCAATGCAAATTTTAGGAAATATTTTCCTACCTGCTTCCAGTGACTTCCTGTTACCTCCTAAAACAATTAAGATGATCCGTCACCCACCACATGCATAAAAGTAATAGAGTATTTCAGTTCTTTGATAATAAATTTACTTTGGCCGATGGCCAAGTAACTTACTAAAACATTCTCGAGAAACTAGAACTCTACTTTCCAGTGAGCTGTATGCATTTGGACCCCATCACATCTACAGAAGTACTAGGACCTAATGTTAGGTTCTGTTCCACATGTGCTGTTACAGGTACAATGTGCTCCATGAAAATTTTTAGTCTGGAATAAAGTTTTTCCTGCCTGGTTTATTCCCAAATAAGTCTTTCAGCACACACAATCATACCAGTGTGATTTTTCTAAAATGGATTAAAATACATATCTGAAATGCTCCTACCAAATTCAAGGTACTCCTTGTTATTGCTCCACTGACCAACCCCATTAAACAAAAGATAAAAGCTTTCATATTGGATCTGATATTCAGTGTTTCTAATTACAGAAATGCTAGTCCCTAAGTGGAAGTCAAGAGTCAGTGCTGTGTTTTTCTAGCACTGAACTGTAACATGGAGTGTTAACCAGCTTGCGACCCACACAACAGATGTGAGGACCAGCTATCCTGATGGAAGCTGTGTGATCTAGAAAGTCACAAGCAACTCCTTGATTTCACTTGAAATATCACAACCTGGCAGAGCTGCTTTGCTAATTAGTGGTCCGTAACTTTGTTGTTGTGGCAGATTCACAAGGTGCTAGCACTAGAGAATTCACTCTAGGAAAGACCTTCATTGGAAAAATTGGATTTGGAAACAGGCTATTATGGCTGAAAATGGGTGAATACTTGCTCCTACTAACTGAAATGCACTAATGTCTAATCCGGGCTTAATTCATTCACGTTGGAAAATTGGTAAAGGGTATTTTAGCTACCTTAGTATGCGTTTGACTTTGAGGTGTAAAATTTTGTCCTTATGAACTCTAGATACAGACGAATGTACCGATTTTTCATATTATTTCAATGGAACTAAAATTTATACCTCAATAACTTTGCAACAGTGCAATATTTAATTAAATGGAACTATTGTGGAATTGCATGCATAGTCTATAAAAGATTAACATAAACTCATCCCAGAAAGCTATGGGCTCAATGGATGTATTTTCGTGTTTGAGGAGGACATAAAAGGATCATAGCTTTGCCCACAATGCATATTATACTACTTCAGTCTTAAAAGATGCTTGACCCAGACTCCCATGGCTAAAGGGATTAAATTTCTGACAATTTTTTTGTACTTGCATGGTAGCATGAAGGTGAGTTCTTTTCAAGTGCTGTAGCTAGTTGTAGTTTCCTGGCTCTGAACCTAACTTTGAATCCAGCCTACATCGTGCTCCAATACAGACTTTTTTTCTAAGTATTTGCATAAGAAACAACAGCATGGAACACCAGGTACCTGGTCAGTGCTGAAGTCAGGGAGACACGCTACAGCTCTTTTAGTCTCCCCAGAAAATAAACAAACTCATTATTTTCTGTATGTATGAGTATTTGTCTAGGATTACTGAACACTGAGAGTGCTCGGTCTTGCTCTCCCCCTTTTCTGCTTCTTTTAGCCTATTGTATTAGAAGTAGTAGATTTGACCTGAGGTGTTTGTAGATTTTTAAATATGAGAGAGAAGTAACGATCTTGAGTATATTCATAGACTAGCAGTTTTTACATAATTCTGTTGATAGTTGAGTACAAGGCTTAATAACACTGTGAAGTCTGATGATCCCTTAGACCCGTTTCCTAGAGGCCATTATTTTCTGTCCTCCTTTTTTTCCCCATCCAAGGCTGCCAAACATATTTGTTTTTTTCACTGCAAGAACATTTCTAAAATTTGTTATGTTCTTTCCCAGAGCAGCTGGCCTACAGCTAGCCTACCAGTTTTTGCCTCGTGCCTGTTAACCTCAGTAACCAGCTAAAGTTTCTGTGGAGACGTAATCTGTCTTTTATCAGTCCTGGTTTGCGTGCAGCAGCAAAGGAAAAAGAAAATTTCCAAGGCAATATAAACCGGAGACAGATTACAGCCACATCATTATAGTTTCCTTACTTCTATCTTCTTTATGTACCAATCCGTTAGTTACTAATATCCTTCTTAATGCAGTGAAAGATGGGGAAACAGTGAGCTGTGCAACTAACAATGCTGCAGGTTCATTATGGGCGGCAGTGCAAAGCTTGATCTTTGTCAATGCAGCAGTAACAAAATAACCATCCTGATTTCAACACAAAATTTGGTCCTGTAAAATTCCACAAGTCCTACATTCTGGATTTGATTTTAAAGCTTTCATAGGGTCACAGGGACAGCCTCTCCTTGCAGCTTCAAAATTACAAAAGGACTAACAATGCAGTAAACAACCTTGATTCTCTCTTTCTCTCTCTCTCTCTCTCTTTGTACAACCTTTTAATGACTGTCATTGCTTTAGCTTCAAGAGGTTGTGTGATCTAATTAGGGCAAATTGAATAAGACTGCTTTTATGCTAAAGCGTGAGAAAGTTAATTGAAATCAATCCATGTTCAGTGAAAATGCTGGAGACATCACTGATAATTTAAAGCAATTAAAAGATGTTGTCCTGAAGCAAGGCAGAAACATTAAGTCTAAGAGCCTGTTAAAGAAAACTACCTAAAATATTTTAATGATATTATTCAGCTAAGATGGACTAGGGATAGCTGAAGCAATTAGAAATCATAAAGCATAAAATCAGTCATATGTAATCTTCTTTGAGCTATCTCAAGCCATTTGTTTTTTGTAAAGTAATAGATCTTTTTAAAAATCCCATTTGTGACATTTTGTGAACAAAGGTGTACTAAAGATCTGAGGCAGTACATTTGCAAATCTCCAGTTCTCATTTATGGGCCATTGTGCTTTAAGAAAATAGTAAACATTGCATTTAAATCCAAATGCATTTTCTGGATACACTTTAAATTACTTGTTCATAGGATGTAAAACATTACATTTGGTAGATGTGAACTTAAAATCCAGTCTTTTGGCTTTATCAAATTCCTAAGCAGTGTAAAGAAGATGATGGTTTTCCTTTCTGAAGCCTCCATATCCATCACTACGTACCTGTGCAACTTGCCAAGGGGATGAGAACTCAGAGCTTCACAGTTCTGCAGCATGCTCGTTTAGAAGTTTCTTCTAGTACAAGGAATAAGATATGAGGTAAAGAACTTTAGCCAAAAAACCCATTTGAAATATAATCTCCCAAAGGTCATCTTGCTTTTGTCTATATTTGGCTTCTGGAACAGACATGATGGACTTGATTGTATTACCTCCCAACTCTAGCAGGACTTGTGCTGTTCATTGAGGAAGTTTAACTGCAATGACGGATGCTGGTAATACTGTGTAGACATGAAATGGTATGAAAGATTAATTCTATAAAATATACCATAGGCACAGACTGAAGACAGCTAAAATTAATCTGCCAAATACTAGTAATTATCTTTTATGGTCTGTCACAGCTTGTACTTGCAGATTTGTATAAATCTTGATCTTGGCAGTTTCTTTCTTAGCCATAGTTAAACATACGGAGGTTTAAAAAGACTGATTCTGAGTCAATAGTACAATGGATGTGTCTTGCCAAGGGTTCTTAAAACAAGCATTTAAGATCATTTTGACTTTAACAAGTGTGTTCCACTCCTAATCCCTGATTATCCCTCCCTGGTTCAGTTTTCAGTCCTGGTACTGAGTATGGTTTGTAGCATGTCCAATGGTCCTGATTATCTACACAGCCCAAAGGCTGTGTAGGAATGTGTTGCCGTTTCCCTCCCTTGAAGGGCGTGGTGCATATGTGGCTTTCTTCCAAGCATGCAGATTAGGTATGGCCAACATGTGGCAGAGGCAAAGGTGGATGCTGAAAAGTGTTCCTTCCCCATAATGTACCTACAGGCTATGTAGAAAGATCCCACACATACATGTGTTTGGATCCTTCAGAACAGGAAGGGAACATGATATTTGAAAGACTGCACTCTTGTGAAGAAATACAGCCTTGGGGTTATATAATTCCTATTAAATGTGCCAGCTGTGTTTGCGTTTGAGAGATGTTCCTTCTCTTTATGTATCCTCGCGGCCTACTGCAATAAAGGCGGCTTTCACTCTGCTCTATTAGAGTGAGTGGTATTGCTAATGTTGATAGTATTTTTCTTTTTTCCTTCATAGTCCTTCAACTTGTAGTCTTGTGAAAGGTAAGAATCTTGGGTTGAAATGGGTTTTTTAATTTTTTTCCCCCCCTTTTTAGCTTTTTAAAAAAAGATTATTCTACCATTCTTATGACTGCAGAAAAAAAAGCATGACACCCCAAGACTCTAAACCAGAGCACAATTTATTATTTCTGAACTAATTTCATTATTTTTTTGTGGTTTGTTCCTTGAATTGTAAATACCTTGACTGTGTAATACTGACAGATACCTCTCATTACTTTGTTTGTCTGCATTCAACTGGAGGTGGAAGGAATAATGTCCTTAGTCAAAAATTGGAAGCAACTTTTTTTAATATCATTTGTTGATCTTCCATGATCTGTGAGCTGTATTACCACAGAAAATTTTGCCAACCTTTTGGTCACTCTTTATCGATCTTAAATGCTGAAGTTCTGTGTTTGTTTTAAGACCAAACCCTAATATTCATAATATGAATATGGTGTTATCTCGGAGGATATGTCTGCTATTGGTCTGCACTATCGTGGTGCCTACAGGTTCAAACTGTGATTAACATTTCATGTGCAAAAGGAGATGACCACAGGAAAAAAATATTTGCTGACCTGGGTAAAGAGAAGGTGGAAGAAAATAAATATTTTACATCAAGAAATGTATTGATATGTTTGGGTCTTCAGGAATTATGAATAATGCCAGGAAATGAGACTGGAAAGTATCTGGTATTTGGTGCCTTAAGCAAAAAACCTTTCTTCCTCCCAAAATATTTCTGAGAAAAAAAGTCCAGAAAGCTGAAGAACCAACTTTATCCACAAAAAATTATCAGGACTTCTGTGCATATAGCATCTTTTAAAATACCTGTATATTTAAATGTGCACCTTCAAGTAGCTCCAGAAACAAATAAACAAATAAAAAAAAAAAATAATTCCGTTTCTACACCTAATCTGAACATGGAAACTGTTACCAAATGAGCATTCTACAAGAGGCTCAGCTCACTTCTCTGGACAGAGTATCCTTTATGAATTTTGAACAGCATTCAGTTAAGTCTCAGGTTAGCTGAACTGGTTTTCCCCTGTCTCTTCCTGTTAGTTATATATATCACCTCTAACAAGTTTAGTTTTTATGCGCTTTCATATTACACTAGAACTCACTATGAAAATGCCATGCCTTATTTCCTCTACAAGATGTTTAATCAAAAATGACCCACAATTTCAAGCATGAATGCCTAACATCTCATTATTAACCACTACCTGGGACATTTTATAGTGTTCTAACCTCAGCTGGGATGTGGTGACAGAATTCAGGAGGTCACCAGTATTTTACAGTTTTAGGTAATCTTTTTAACTATTCTTATTATTTGGTATGAAACAGCATGGGGAAAGATAGCCTGGTCTACATAGTTACTGTAGAGGCACACCCTTATACTGTAAGATTCAAATGAAACACCTTGGTTATTTTTGTTTTTTTCTTTAAATTTCCCTGGGCAAAACCTCTTGCTTGATTGGCAAAGTTTATATTTTTACATACTGCAAGTAGATTTTTGTATCAGCAGTGAAATTCTTGATCTTATATGACCTTGGTCTAATTTGAAACCTCAAGAAATCATGTAAGAGCCAGACCAAAGAACTCTTGAGTTAATTCACTTTCCCTGCTTCTTGACTTCTCAAGGGTTTCACTACAAGGGCACTTCCCAGTTAGCTCATGATTTTTTCAGACACCTTTCATCACTGACCTTTCACTTCAATTTAAGGAGAATGGCGTTGTTACTATTGCCTTTTAATTTGTTTCATTTCAGCCAAACACAAATATCCAGCCTTTGTAATTGTGTATATCTAGCAAGTTTTACTAGTCTGGGGAGAACACTTGCCCATTTTAATCTTTAAAAATGTCATGTTTCTTCATGAAATAAAGCTTGAAAAATGGGTCAGGAAAAGTGATGACTAGAACTGAAAGTTATTTTTTTTCCCATAGACCAATTTCCTCACTGTCATTCAGGGATTGTTTTCCTTTTTGAAAGACTGTGTTTTTGAGATCCATTCATTTTTTTTGGCAGAATGCAGATTCTAACTGGGTGCTATCCAGCTAGAAATGATACGCAGGTTATGACACTGGTCTTTTCTTAGTATGCTTACCCATAAGACCCAGAAGTCTTACAGGTCTTACAGGACAACCTGTTGGTGTGAATTTCTGTAGGAGTAAGGGCCTGGACCTGTTAAAGTACTTCTCTAGCTCAGCAACAATGGTGGTGTTACTGAGGGTTTTGCCAGTCATAGTTAGTCATAAAGTGCACCTGGTTTAGGTGCTTCATTCATAATAAAAGCAGAGAGATGCATCCACTTAACGATAGCATGAGCTGAACTGATAAAATAGTGGGAAAATGCGATGAGTTTGCTTGTACCTTTCTGCTGGATGAGAGAATGTGGAATATTGTACACGTAAAACACAAAGCAAAAAATGCATGGCCATTCCTACGAGCTGTAATTTTTTTATCCTATTCTTTAGTACTGGGGTTTTGTAATACGACTGCTAATTAACTGAGGCTTCAGTATACATCATGCTGCTATGGAAATCACACTTGTTTAAAGGTCATAGTAAATTATTTGGGTCTTTGCTCCATAATGGCTAATTCTAACAACACTATTTCAAGGTAGTGATATTGTTTAAAAATTGTAACAGACTTCTATTCTGGCAAGGAAGCATTTGTGTCTATACAGTGAACAGTTTGCTTTTGTGAAGATAATTTTGAGGTTTTTCTCTACAGCTCCCCTCTTTTTTTGCATTTGCATAAAAAGTACAGTTAGCTCATTTAAACTGAGTTGTCATTTATAGGTTGCAAAGTGAGATAGTTTGGTGATATACACTGAGAGACCTGTAATGCTTAAATTTAAAAAAAAAAAAAAAATCTGATCTGGCTATTGGTTACGATGCACTTAAAAGGTTTTGTTGCTACATTTAACATATTCATATAGCTTTGACATGTAAAGTAAAGCTGCTTGGCTGAAATTCTGCTGAATCATAGCTAAAGTTCATTTGATATTTTTATCTGTTCTGGGTATTCAAATCTGCCCCATTATGCTAAATGAGCTACAGAAAAATCCCACTGCTGATATCAGAACCTCCTTTTCGTTTATCTTCTTTTTGTTCCTTTAAAAATATTTTATGTGCATTTTGAGCATTTTGCAATACTTACCACATTTTGAATGGTACAGAGTTTCTCCTTCGCTCCTTGTCAGTCAAGTATATGTCATCTCATTATTTTATCCCTGCTTAGTATGTTTTTTGAATCTTCTGGGTCATACTGTTAAAATAATACTGAAGTAAATGTTGCTGCACACAGCCCTTGGGATTAAAACCAACTCTACAGCCATCAACACAAATCCTGAGAGAACAACCTTTCTGCTTGGTGATCCAGCTACGATCCGTCCTGTGGGCATGCCTCGGGGAATTCTGAGGTCAGCTTTCTCTTAGGACTATATGCAGAAAATTACGTGTCTAGATACAAGATGAGGAAAATATTAAACCGAATGTCGTTATCCACTGTGATCTCATGTCCTCAACTTTCAGAAGCCAAATCTCTAATTCTGTTACACCACATACTGAATATTTTTCCTGTTGAAAAGAGAATATTTTTTTTTCCTTTCACAGATGTAGTGATTTGAGATTTGTTATGAGTTTCAATCACTGTTTACATAAAAAGAAATGTACCTTATAAGTATTTTCGGATTAGACATGCATTTGGAGTCTGGATTTGATGCTGAGTTTGCGCTTATCTGAAAGATGGAAGTCCTAGGAATTTGCGATGATGTGTACTGCTCTTCAATACTCAGTCAGAGCATCAGAGAATGTTAAGATTCACTTTTCATGCATGTGGGCTTTTTTAAAATTTAGAACAGTATAACAATATTTTTCTTCCAAAGTGTATAATGTGAGGGAAAAAATCACCTATGTGTATTTTTTTTTTATTTTTAAGTGGAATCATGAAAGTTTGAAAGTTTCTAAGCCTATAACCTGAATGATAAACTATTTTTGAAATTACTAATAAGAAGGAAAAGCATGTTTGCTGACTACCTAATTATTTTGCTTTGCTTTAAATGCTGCTTCTGTTTTGTACTATACTGTGTGCTTGCTTAGTGAATTTTCATGGAATTTCTATCTTTTGCCACCTAATTTTTGCTTATTATGTTTAAGCAAGATAAAACCATTCTCTGTGTAACTGTTTTGGGGGAAAGCTACATGAAAGAGTTATTGGCAATTATGGCAAATGCTGAACCCAGCACTTCTAAGTACTTGCTGCAAAAATCACATATAAAGTATTTAATGAGAACGTTAATCACATGGTTTGTGTTTTTTACCTGTGCTCATCAAAGCTCTTTCCATGAAAAAAAGCCACACAGAACTGAAAAAAATAGTAATCAGAATCACTGCACTTAAAAAGTTACTTGAGTTCTGTTATATCAAAGACCACCTATCTGTTTAAATAAAATGACAAGATGATATTTGATTGTAGGAGATCACACATGGGAGAAAAGTAATTTGAAACATTGCTTTAGACTGATTTTAAAATATAGTCTTTTTTCACTCCACATAAATTCTGGTTGACTTAAATGTGCTGCTTTGCACACCAGGCTGTGTGTGAGTGTCCTGAAGCATAATCGATTAACGATGCATATGTAGCTTTGGCATAGCATCATGCATAGTCATTCAGTCCCTCTTGGACTGACACAGTAATGCCAATTTTATATATACAATTAGCTTCCTCTCTTCTTCTGGGATCAAAGTGTTCTAGTGATACTGAGCATTTTTATTTGCTTAGATGTTATAAAGTGGCTCTTTTTCTGTTGTTGGTCACCTGTTGCCAGTAGTTTAGTAACAGAGTGTAACCTATACTTTATTTAAAATTGTCTTTCCACAGCATGTCAGTAATCACACAGAAATTAAAATGAAGCATGTGCTGCTTTCTCCTGGAACTTAATGAATGACATGATTGTTCATGTGTTCTTGTGGAATCTTTAAGTAACTTATACATTCAAAGCTGTTACACACTGGTCAAACTACTAAAGCCTGAAAGGCAAGCAGGTTCTTTAATATGAAAAGTTCAAGCAGCTTATTCTTGCTTTATAAAGGAGAAAAATCTCGAGTCAGTCTTCTCTAGATTAGCAAAAGGCCTTTTGCTACCAGTTTGTATTGCTTTAGAGTTCGTTCCTAACAAGCTTTTGCCCTTGCAGTGTATAGCTACTAGCTGTCAGAAACCATTTCTGTAGCTTGTGAATTTAATCAATTCAGTGTGTCTGCTGAAAGTAATAAAACATCATTGAAATTCTGTTTTAGGGAAGTTAATGCACTAACTGCTTCCCATGTAACTGCAGACAGTTAGACTAAGATATGGACCCTATATTGTTCGGCTTTAAAAAAAAATTGCACTGATATCCTTGGTTGCACTTCAACTTATAGATTAATAGACCTTTAAATCTGAAACCAGCTCATCACCTTGCATTAAATGAAGCAAGGCTATTTTGGACAGTTTTTAACAAGGGTCAAGATAATCTTAAAGGTAGATAAATTCAGGCTGGAACAGAAGAAAATTTCAAAACTTATATTCATGGACAGCCCAAGGTCTCCATGTCTAGGATTTCCTGTTCTACCATCCTATTCATCTCTTGGGCACCAAAGTTTCTGTACAGGTATTCTGTAGCAGTTCTGGACTATGTCATCTACCTTTTTAAATTTGAGTGTGCTGTAAACCTGAACCCTGCCATAGGCAACCTGGAGGAGTGTCTTGGCTGGTCACTGATCTTGGAAAAAACTTGCAGAAAAATCTGCACTTTTTCCTTATTGCATAGTTGCTTTTCTGTTTTGTTGTTGCTCTGAGTTTAGTAGTTGCTCACAACATGACATACGCATATTAGCAAATTTAGTGACCTAAAGAGGTGTCAGCTCATTTGTTTGTGAGCTGGTAAATATGAGTGGTTTTACTCAACAGCCTTAATCTTCCAGGCTGGAAATGCCAGAAGGGGCATTCTGGTAAACTCTGAAGCAAGTTGAAATTTTGAATTACTTTACCTTTAAGCTCATGCCAAAGTTAGAAGAATATCTCCAAAAGGCAATGATTGTTAACAAGGATTTCATTCTGAAAACCAGTGATGAAACAAATGGGTAAATTCTGGGAGGAATTACTGACCAAATAGCAATAACATAACCAAAAAGCTTGCAGGAATATTTCACGGTGGGTTTTGGCAATCGGTTGAAAAAGCCCTGGCCTACAAGGATTTAGTTAAGGAGATGTGAAAATAAATCATAGAGGCAGTATCCAGCAAAGTATGTTGACATTCACACCAGTACACACATTGCAAATAACAGTATCAGTGGGAAGAGAAGAAGTAGAGGCTAAAATACAAAAGGAATGTAAATGTGGGCAATAGCAAGTCCTCCACTACAAAGTGCAAGTGGCAATCAATAACTTCTTAACTAGGCAAGAGAGAGAAAATAACTTCACATGGTGTGCTGTCAGAGGCTGGAGGACCCTAGGCACTTTCAGAAAGTGAGAACAGTTGCAGTGTGGTAGAGAATTGCTAATAATGAGGCAGGACATTTAAAACCTCAGTGAGATGAATGTCTGAAAGTGCACAGAGAATAAGAAACATGGGAGATGGAACCTGGGGATCAGATTCCATCTGCCTTCCTCTCTGACTGCCTGGAGTGAAAGATCAGAATAAGGGGCAGAACCCCTTAGCCTAATTTCAAACCTCTTAGACAAGCCCCTTAAGACTAGGACCCAGAATGGAAAAAGAAACCACACAGAGTAAGCCAAAAAGGAGTGCTGAGAAACTGCACTTACCACAGACAGGTTTCTCACTTGGTGATTTTTAGGGCTTTTCTCCTCATTTTTTTCAAAATATGATGGGAAAGAGGTCAGATAACATGACCTCATGTCATGAATATACAGCTCTACTTATACCTGCTCGTGTCTCCGCCTTTAATATGAACAATGTCCACTTGTACATAAAGAGCTTTTCTTTGTATTTGTGTTATCTAATGCAATATATAGAACAAAATAAAGATCCTTTATACAGAATGAAAGCATAGCACAATATAAGGTCCTCCTAATCAGAGAATGAGAGAATAAATGGTTTGGCATGCTGTTTAACACAGAGAGCACAGTCAGACATGAAAGCGAGGAAATCCATATGAAAATGGTTTGAAATAGAATCTTACTGTTTTCCTTTCTTTGTGTTCCAGATTTTCATCACAGAAAACAGAGCTGAAAGGGGATCGAGGATCATTGCACTTGCACAAGACAGGATCAAGCTATTGCTATGTGAAGCTGGGAAGAAGCCTGCAGATAGGATGAGTCTTGGGTATGTTGAAATGCATAGTTAAAAAGTAGCGTTGCCCATGGTCTCAGAAGTTATTGAGGCTGCTGTTCTCTGGAGTTCTCAGCTTGAAGCCTTTCACTAAAACACTTAGAAAATAACATAAAACAAGTAAACAGAAGGAATTGATTTTTTTTTTTTTGGCTGCACAATAATGCTGGATTTAAAATAAGCCAAGCTATAATAACTTCTGAGTGTATTGCCTATAACTTAGCAAACTGTCTTGATCTTTTGTCCTAATCTATGATGTACATGATATACAGACGTTTCAGATAGGATAGTTGTAAGTTTGCAGCTTTTTTACCTCTAAGGTGCGTTATACTATACACTGCTTTTTATCCAGCTTTTTTTGGCTCACCTACACATTCATATAGACCTGAAAATGTGCAAAATTTTTCACCTGCTTTATTTAACTTTAAGTTATGATCATTCATATTGAAACATCCATGTTACTTAAAGTGAGGAGAGTTCCAACTGAATTCTTTATGAACTCTTCTTGACCTACTGTATAGTGTGTCAGCTTTTCCCTGTGGCTGACATTATGTATGGCTGGATTAGTGTCCACCATACATTGTGATATTGTTTGCTCTTTGGTAGGATGGTGATGTAATCATTCATGTTGTGTTTTGACTTGGACAGTTTGTGTGCATGTGTGTGCTTTTGTACCTCTTGCATAGAAAATTCTGCAGCTTTATCTATGCTTTTGTTTCTTTCAGAAGTATCTCACTAGATAAAGTAAGTTCTGAAGACTGAGGAATAAATTAGGAATCCCCCTCAGACAGTAATATAGCCTAATTAAACCAAGCTAAACATCACTTAACAGCCTCATATCTGTAATGAAGGTAAGGGAGATAGTGATATGAGTGAATTCATTCAGTTTAGACTGTGATGTAGTTGCTGTAAGTTTGAGAATTCTGAAAGGTCATGGTTTCAAATCCCTGGAAACATAGTCTTCTTTAGAGAGGCCTTGATGTGGGAAGCCTGAAAATCAAATGTGCTGAGATAGTGAGTGTTCTGAAAGACAGTGGCGGTTATTCTCCCATCCTAATCTTTAGATTCTGCAGAATCTTTCTCTTTGCTGTCCAACCCATTGTTTACAGGAGACATTACTGCCAAATGCTTTCTAATGTAGCTAAATGAACAGCTCCAAATGATTTATGTGAAGGTTTCATGGCAAGTGCTGGGCAAGAGCCAAACTTCACAAAAGAGCTGAGGACCCAACAATTTTTGTTTAGACTTCTGAATAAATGACCAGATTTTGAGGAGGGCACAGTGCCAACTTTCCTTAGTGTCAGCTTCTCTTAATTCTTCTCAGATAGAACTACTGGTTCCAGATAGCTTTCATCTATTTTGGATAGGTACATAAGTGGCAATGTACACTTTTAAAAATCTTATTCTAAGAAAAGGACAAGACAAAATCATAGTGGAGATTTTGACATAAAGAAAAATAAAACAGGAAGCAGAAAATATTCTAGAATATCTGACGGAGCAGTCTTTAAGCACTGTAAATTTGCAGATTTTTATCTCTTAATTCTACCCAAGTGCCAGGTCAGTGCTAACGTTAATCAGAAATATTTCCCAGGAATAGTTTGCTAAAGTTTTATCTCTAATCTACCTTCAATTCAACAGAGTAAGGAGCTGAATGTAGACCATTTCAATCTATATATGGTCATAAAATACCAAGAATTTTGAAAGCAGTAATAAAATGCCCAACATATTAAATGCTCTTGAGGAATTATTATAGCTAGTTATTTTATTGGGTTTGAATAGCTAAGCAAGTCATTATCTTCTGCAATTGCACATGTTGGATCTGCGTTTGTAAGTGGTTTGTGAGAAATGATGTGCTATTGTGGGCAGTAATACACAATACTGTTGTTTACTTTTTGTTTAGATTTGATACTAAACATCCAAGGACAGCAAAGTCTTTAACTTGCAGTAATACTTGTTTAGTTTAACTCAGGATTTTTCCTGTGAGAACAGTTACTCTATCAAGGGGTTTATATAGGTTCCATTCTACTGCAGAATGTAGTCATGGAGAAAAAATTATCTGTATTCAGAAAAATACATGTTCTTTTGCCATCCTTAAAGAAGTTTGGAGAAACAAGCTAGCCACAGAGTTAAGGAGGAGAATGATAATTTTTGGCAGTCCTCTGTGATGGTTCTGTTTGTTTCCTTCCCCTTTTTTTGTGTGCCTAAGTCTAATTTTTCTGTCTAGTTAGGAGCTACAGCTTGATAATGAAGCTGTCAACTAGGGAAGCTTAACCTGCTTATAATTTCCCATTTAGGATCTGGTAGCCACATCTGAGTGCAAAGGGGATTTGGAAAGTTATCTTCCTTTAGCACGTCACTACTGCAAATAGTGGCAGCCAAATGTGGACGCAGACCTCGTTCCAGTAGTTTCTTACAAACTTGTGGATTGGAACAGGATATTGTATAATATATCTTGTAGGAAAATCCCTCGTCTCAGGAGATACAAGGACTTCCTGGAAATTGCATAAATCGAGATGGTTTCAGACCGGGGACATTCTCATACGCTGAGGCTGATCTTCTGCTTGGCTGTTATTGCTTCCTTTCATAGATTTTAGGAGAAATTGCATTTTTACATTTAACATTCACTCTCTGGCTGCCTAGCACTATAGGACTGATCAAGTCATCCAAGAAGACCAGGCGAGATAAATTAGATGCTTAATTTGCACATCAGGAACTGCAGACAGACTAATTTTAAAAGGACATTTTGATAAAGTAAAATAGTACTCTCCACATATTAGTAATTGCCGGTTCCACAAAATTACTAATGATAGATGAGCTCTGGGCTTTGAATCTTTGCTTGAATTAATGTTTGAAGGGTAATCCATGAAATATAGACAACAAAAGTAATTAGAAAACTTATCACATAATTTTCAACATTAAAATATCTGTAATTTATATTATTTTTCTCTATCACTATCCATAATCCTAACTCTCCTATATAAAAACAAATATAAAACAACACCACATATAGTACAGATAGTCACGTTATGAGTATTCCTCCCAAAAATAAAAGTTGATTTTAGCAAATCTGAAAACAGATGTAATTATTCCTGTACCTGCTACTATATGTACTTATAAAGGGATTGAATCTATAAATTTAGCATGAACAGCTCAATCCAGTGTGTACATCTTTCACTGGTCCCTATTAGGACTCCAAGATCCATTCTTAATCTCATCTCTTTCAGAGACAAATTTCCCTCTGCCTTTATAGTCACATAGCTGTACTGTGCAGGGTTTGAGGAGGGCTTTGATTTAGGGTACTATGATATATAACATGGGTAGTATGATAGTGACAACCCAGCAGTATGTGTCAGGTCCATACACCCAAACTGAAATTAAAAGCTACATATATCCTTCATATGCATTCAAATAGTTCTTTATATCTGACACCTTGCATTTTCCTGTTGGTTTTCATCTTCCATAATGCACTTTTTACTTGTCCAACTATTTATAAGATAAATATGCATGAAAATGGAAGTTATCAATTCTACCAGGCATTGAGATTGAGATAAATACACTTAAATGTTAGGTTTTGACATTGCTCCATCTGAACTACCTGTTGCATATGGGTGTTCTGTTAGCCCTTGACAGAATACAGGTACCCTGTCATTATTCAGCTACTTATCACTCCCATTCTCATGCTCTTCATTGCTTCAGTACACAATATGAAAGCTAGACTTCATATTTCTCACCTCTTCCTAAAATTGTTCAGCATCCTTTGAAGATTCCACACTCTTCCCAATATGGCCTGAAAGCAGCTGTGCTTAGGGAATGCTCTTCAGTGTGACTTCTTGATCTTGCATCTGGTTGTCTTGGAGCACGAAAATCCTTCTATCCCTTGATAGAAAGATTTTGTCTTTGCACACCTTCTATCCTTTATTTATCTTGAAAGCAAGCAGAAAGCTAAGCAGAACATCAAAAATCTGTGTATTATGCAGGTGTTTTAATTGTCTATTTTATTTTGGTTTGACCTCTTCCTCTCCCACATATAAATACGTAAGGATCAAGGCTGCTTTCCTCAGACCTGCCTCCAGACTCTGGTCCCTACCTCCTCTCCCAAGTTTTTCAGACTGTTGCCAAACAGAGAAATGGACTTGTGTGCATGTGTGAACATAACTCAGAGATTGTTCAGCTCTTCCAATAACCCCTAGAAAAAGTGTTCTTGTACATTTTTGAAAGATGGATTTTAAGATTTATTTTTTCAGATTGTTGTGGTTTAACCCGGCTGGCAACTAAGCACCATGCAGCCGCTCGCTCACTCCCCCCTCCCTCAGTGGGATGGGGGAGAGAATTGGGAAGAAAATAAAAGGTTAGAGCCGAGGGCTGAGATAAAGACAGTTTAATAAGAGAAAATAATAATAATAGTAATAATAAGAATGATAACAGAATATACAGAATATACAAAACGAATGATGCACAATGCAATTGCTCACCACCCACCGACCGATGCCCAGCCCATCCCAAGCCGTGATCAGTCCCCGAGCCGCGATCCGTCCCCGAGCAGCGATCACTCTCCCCGCGACCGACTGACCAACTAACCCCCCTGAGCATGACGTTCTATGGTATGGAATAGCTCTTTGGACAGTTTGGGTTAGCTGTCCTAGCTGTGCTGTACTCCCAGCTTGTTATGCACCTGGCCGAGCAGGAGAAGCTCAAAAAGTCCTTGAGTAGTCTGAGCACTACTTGGCAACAACCAAAAACATCAGTGTGTTATCAACATTCTTCTGGTACTAAATCCAAAACACAGCACTATGCTAGCTTCTATGAAGAAAATTAACCCTATCCCAGCCGAAACCAGGACACAGATTTTTCTCAGTTTGCACATTCCATTGCACATGAAGACAAGCCTTCTGTATAGTTCTTACCGTTTTGAATTTTAGTATCAGTGGAGATGATAGCCTGCCAGTTTTTTGTTTAGTGTTTCACTTTTCTGTACACCTTTCGTATATATTCAATTATGAATGCAAAATTCTATGTATGTGTGTATATATATTATTAGTGATGTTACTGACTTTAAAAATATCTCAAAACTACCTTGAAAACTCTTTAAATCAGATTCTTAAATGGTACCTCTTGAAATGTTGAGGAAAACACATTGGCCATCTATACAGTTGTTGTGCACATTCTTTTCTCTCTTTTACAAACAGTTTTTCTTCTTTGCATCTCATTTGCACATTACTGAGAACTGTAATTTGCAAAGGGCAAATAGTTAGCTGGGGAGTGTTCTCCAGAGCATTTGCATGTTACTTGTGTCAGTTTGAATATAAATACATGTGTGAATTCTAAGTAAAGTGAAAAAATAATTGAAAAGAGTAATATAAAACAAAGTGCTTGTAAATATTTTAGCTCATTATATAACCTTCATTTAATAACAAATACTCCTCTGTAATGATCCTATGTTTTGTATTAGTTAAATACTTCTACATTTGTACCAGATTTGTGAGGACAGACAAGAACAGCAAAGGCTAGATCCAGCCACTAATCTTGTAAAACTTTGCATCTGTGAAAAATTGGTGGTTGGACTAGAAAAAAAATCCACTGTATCATCAGGTGATTCACTTGAGGTTGTACTGCTAAAGCGTGGCTTGCAGGAATATGCAGTTTTGCTTGTGTTATGACCACACAGGCTGACTGTGCAAGCCCAGTGACTTGCATGGTTCCCAACAGATGAACTGTGCCCTAGGACAGAGTATAAACGTGTGGAGACCCTGGAGGAGCTGAGGTGAAAGGGAAGGCTGTTGCCCTCACAAGCCTGTATTCATCATTAAAACTGTTGCCCTTTGAATCCACTTTCAGCTGTCTGGTTTGGGCCGGTAAGAAATGCTTTCTGTTGTCCCAGTTTCCCTTTTGGTGTCACTCACACTCTGATAGGGAAGCTTAGATAATCATGATTTAGTTGTTTTTTTCCTCTCTGCTTCTCCAGATTGCCCTGTCCTATTTTAACTGTCTGCCAGTGGCCCTTGATTAATGTTGATACCCAGGGGCAACATTTCTTTCCTTCTTGGACAGAAACAATATTCAGTTTTACAAGAGACAGTTAGTATCTATTTGCATCTTCTGTAGATGTAAGGAGGTGCTGTAGATATTTCAGTACCCTAAGGACATCTTTATATAATGATTGCTCTCGGGCAGAAGCAATTTAAAAATCCCACTGCATGCACTTGATATTTAGTATAATAAATGAGGGCAAATGCAAAAGAATTGCAATAAATAAGCTAAACACTGGAGAATACTGGATCTAGTATACAACTAATAGAAGCGCAGTCATCATAGAAAATGTTCATATTTATAACGTATAGCTACGCTTTGTTCTTTTTACAAATCTTTGGAGCAAATTTGTCTTGAAACCTGCAGTCCTAAATTTGCAAATTGCCTGTTCTCACTTGGATCTCTACCATCCTAATTAAATCAATACTTTTAACTAAATAATATTTTTAACTTTATAGCTACTAAGAAAAACAGAACAACAGTAGGAGTTTGCCTGAACATCTTTTTCCAGGACATTGTAGATGCATCTTCAACATAAGGTTTAGAGTCTGCAAGAGTTAAACCTCTCCTTCACCTCCTTCATCTTTAGTCGTTGTTTGTGTGGTCAATTCCATAGTTCCTCAGCTTGGGTTTTTTGTTCTCTTTGCATTCCACAGTTCATGTTCAGCGCTGCATACTGTTTTTCACAAGCTTTTCACCCTTTCTGTCTCTCCCTCTGGTAATCTTGGCTTAAAACAGTGAATAGTATTGCAGTCACCTTTTGCTTTTTTATTTCCTCCGGGCACATGGTTTTTTAAATTTGGTTTGCAGTAACATTGGGCAGTTAAGGATATCTGTGAGGTTTCATTGAAGTCTTTGCGTGAGTTAGATATCTAACCTCCATTATCTTATAGTGGTGTTTAGGCACCTAACCCAGTGAAGAGCTTTGGTGAATCTGACAGAGGTCTATGTGTCCTACATTTCAGTAATCCTAACTCTCCATCCATCATCTTCTATTTCTTCATAACAGGGCAGATTCTGCTCATATGTGTTGAATAGATCTCACTCCTAGGAGATCGTATTAAATGTACAGTTACAGAGTCAGGATGAGAAATCTCCCTTATGAGCATAGTTGGATAACCTTTAGTCTTTCCATGCATATAAAATCTAAAATTATTATCTACAGCTGATTTCAGTACACCCATTCTAGGCTGCATCAGGAAAAATTCCATTTTTTTATTAAGACTGTGTGTGTAACATCATTCTACTATTGACAGAGTTTTAATAGCAATTTTTCATATTCTTTAGAAAGGAAACAGACAACTTGAAAAGCAAGAAAATTTTTCTGTAAACTTAAATAGTGGAAGGAGGAAAGCAGGTTAATAAGGAGAAAGCACATTGCAAATTAATGTAAACCTTATGGTTTCTTAGCAGACTCTCAGAATTTTAGTACTTTTGAATGTATTTGTATTCACAGTTACAGTGAGATTCCTTGGAACATTCACTGCAGTGCATCATTGCATCATTTATGTATTCTTAGACATAATGTTTCTGATTGGATTAGATTCTTCTTTGTGACTATACCACTTCAGGTGAAAATAGAATGACATAAGCCATGATTTTTTACAAGAATTTAGATTTACCTGTGGAAAAATATTGAAGTCATAAAACAGAATAAGGTGATTATTAATTTAAGGCTGGCTCAATTTTTAAAATTGAATCTTGCACTTCCAAATAAAAAGCTCTTTGCTGTGGGTCACTGGCAAAACAAAATTCTTTTCACTAACCTTCCTGGATAATGGCTTTTAAACTGGAAGAGGGTAGATTTAGATGGCATATAAGGAAGAAATTTTCTATGGGGAGGATGGTGAGACACTAGAACAGGCTGCCCAGAGAAGCTGTGGAATCATCGGAAGTGTTCGAAGTCAAGTTGGATGGGGCTTTGAGCAACCTGATCTAATGAAAGATGTCCTTGCCCATGGCAGGGAGGGTTGGACAGGGTGAGCGTTGAAGGTCCCTTCAAACCCAAACCATTCTATGACCAAGATTTTTTAAAAAATAACATCTCTAAGAAATGAATACACCTCCTTCAAGAGCATTATATGTGGATAATGGCTGTTGTTTTAAATGGCTTAATGCTATCACAACTGATTTAAATTCTTTGCCTTTCTGATCATTGAGATCTCAGTAAAACTCATTTGTGGAGCTTGCAAGTCCATTGTAGCTTAGTGAGAAAAAAGAAAATAAAGAAAACAAAGCAGAATGCTATTTCTCCCTGCTTTGCCATTCTTTCAGAGAGTTGTGTCATCATTAAGTATGCTCTACTGGACAGGAGAGTATCTAGCATACTCATTAAATATCCCAGTATTAATCAGTAAACTTGAAGAAGCTGCTGATCCTTAGTTCCATTAGTTCATTGCTAAACTGGAGAATATGAATTTGCTATAGCTGACATGAAGTAGAAAGTCCAGCCTTAACTAATTAATTAGGGTTAGATTTTTAAATTAGCTCAGTGGCCAATAACTTGTATCTTGCCCAGTCTAGCAGGAAAAGTTATGTGGTTCTTAGGTATCCTCAACATCCAGTTGTTTCTACTAACTTTCATGAGAGTGTGTTTGTAATTTTTTTTGGAGGGGGTAGGGGATGATTGGCCACTTCTGACATCATCTTACAATATTTCTTCTTCCAGATCTTTGGATTAAAGGTGTTGTCGAAGCATCGTTATATGTCCATCTTCAGAACAATGTAGTATCATTACTGATCGCAATTTCCAGTCCCAATGGACAATTCCCTAACTGGTCACAACCAGGGGATTGGCTAGCTGCACAGTGGAAAGGTATTGCCAGTTTATTAATCAGCTTGCGTTGCAAATGGTGCTTCTTACAAGGGCTTATATAATTTTTAACCAGTTGTTGACATTTCATACTTCACTGATTAATTACTAAGAAAATATACTTGGTAAGCAGGAAGATGTCCATTGCACACATTCTACAGAGCTCTTCTTACTAAGAGCTGCATCTAAAGCCCATTGAAGTTAATAGTGAGTCCATTAGTTTTTCATCAGACCTTAAAGCAAAAAAGACTTGGCTTTCTATAGAAGCAAATTTATTGGAGGAGGGATGAGGATGAGGAGGATCCAATAAGCCAAGCAACTTGTGGTATTACTTTGTTGAGGTTGTTGGCATTGCATGTGTGCTGAACTTAGTCCCTGAATTTTAAGTGCAGGAATGTTGCAATGAGATGCAATGAGATATTTTGAGCTTTCTGCTATGAAAGAGAAATATTTAACATATTTGTCCTGGGTTTTTCTGAGGCCAGTCTGTGTGGCATCACTAACGAGGTGGCCTCGTTATATATTGTCTCATATATCTGTTGTTGGCACTAAGGACAATGACTGGGGAGAGCAAAGAAACTCAGGGAAACTGGACTTCCTCACCTACTCATTGATTTGTGGCTCCCATGTAGTCCCCTTTGGGCCCAGCTTTCAGCATAAGTAAAAGCCTTTGCTGTCAGAATGCTCCAGTTTGTGCTGGGAGAGAGCAAGCTTCAGTTTGTTTGACTGCAAAAATTCAGTAAAAATAAGTTATAGGTCTAGCATAAAATAGACTAAAACCTAGACAGGGAGTGACTCAAAGTCTGTCATTTCAAGCGTGGAATCCCCCTAAAATTTTCTTTGACCTAGATTTAAGAAAAAGTGTTTTAAAATTTTTATTTCAGTATAAATGGTCAGTTCAAAGCAGTGTATTAGAATTTAAATCTTTTTTTTTCATGTTATATTAATTTCTGTAAATCATGAGTAACTGTTGTGCATGCCAGCTATATAATTAGACTAACTTATCAGAATTTAAGTTATAATAGATAAGTCAAAATAATCTATTTTAATTATTTAATCTGGAGATTACTTGGCATATAATAAAAAAAATCTTCAGATGACCTCCTATGACTGTTTTTTTAAAAATTCAGAATTTTTAATTTTATCAAGACCAGATAAAGATTCAGTGATTAAAAAGAGCAGGTGATTTCATCAAGTCAGAAACAGCCAGGCATTGCTTTTCTGCAATACTGAAATTTGAACAGCATTCTGTATGAATACGTTGCAGATTAATATGCTATAGGCAGCGTGTTTACTCACTTCCTACCTCTCAAGAGAAATGAAATTGAGACACTATATCAGATTAGCTTTATTATAAAAGTATATGTTTTTTATGAACCACACAGTTCTTGAATATATTCTCTCAGCATCCCTATTCAAGATGTTAATTTAATGGAACCACTTGAATCATGAGTGTGGTCTTTCCATGGGTAAGATAATTAAAGAGTATGAAAACTAGGATTAATAAATCATTATAGCAAGTTTAGTTTCAATTAACACTATAAATGTTACTATTTTAGCAAGTAATTGACATCTGATTAGCATGTTGCAGGGTATAGCTGTTTAGATATTAAAGTTTTAAACCTTGCTTACAAAATTACTTAGATATGTACATAATTTTCCTTTATTTACATGGTAACTAAGATTATCTTTTACATGTGTTTGCTCAGGGCAACAACTTGTAGCATATGCTGAGATTATTATTTATTAATCAGTCAACATTGCCAATATGATCCCAAAGTCCATGGGGCAACACATCTGCCTTTTTGATACACATTGTGTAATTTTAACCGTTGAGGAGGCTTTCTTTAGCTCTTTGTATGTTAGCTTGTAGAACTCTCATTTTGTGTCTAAATCTGAGCACAACAGAAGCTTTATTTTGAAAAATGAAACTAATCTGTTAGCAGCTTTACTTTGAAAAAAAAATGGAACTAATTTGTAAAAAATACAGTGATGAGTCTTTCTGATGAAAAAGGTAATAAAAATGCAATGCATGCAAGCATATTTCCTACTCAGATCCAGTTATTTTGTGCTTGAGCAGTCTAAATTAAACACTATAAATTCTGTCCAAGAAATGTAAATACTATGAGTTAAGTCTAGCTGCATAAAAATGCAAGCTAAAAAGGAAACGCTACCTTTAAATTTAATCTGTTATGTTTGAAATCATTGGGCTTTCCTACTTATGATATGAAACTTCTGGCTTTAAAGATTGTTACAAAAGCATGTCAGTAACAGAAGAAAAGAATGCCATTTCTTACGTTGGATATGAAACAGAAGGAAAAAATCTTGATCTAAAGGAAAATGAGTGATTTATCTGATATGAGGATGAATAAAAGTATCAGCTTTTTTGTTAGAGAACCTGCGCTCCTGAGACATCCAGTCCAGTAAACTGGGCATATTACCAATGGCAAAGCGTGACTTGTCAAGGGCACAGAACCCTTAGGTCCCACTGAAGTGCACAGGTAAGGGTCCTGCAGTGTGCAGTCATCAAAAATTCGTAGTAGGACTTCCAGTTATTTCTAAGGAAGATCTGCAGGCATCCATGAGGAGGAGTTCACACAGACACTTTAAAACTGGCTGTTTATTTTATATCTTTTAGTTCTACTATTCCCAGTCCTGACTGGCACCAGAAGGCTAAGCTTTGGCCTCCTTTGAGGAATATAAGGGGAAAATCCATATCTCTGCAAGAATTCCACTCAGGAGACTGATTTGAAGTGCTTTGGCAGCCCTTTGAAGACACTAAGGAGCCAGAGATCTACATCCAGTGAAGGCAGTATGTAGAAGGTCTTTGAGAATGTTAAAGTGCGTTTGGGATCTTGAGAACTCTCATCAGGAGTCTAAAGGGGCTTAATTCATTGTAAAATGAGTACTGTTCAGGTTATGATCTGTGCTGGAACTGGCAGTGACTATTCTCAGATGTTGAGAGGTATGGTTCCCCTCAAATCCACCCAGGCAGTGGGTTCCCTGCAGCCTATAGACCCTGTAAGAAATAGCTCAACAGTGTGCTATAAATCAAACATTCAGCCCCCTTAAGGAAACTAGAGCATACCACGGGTTTATTCCCCAAATTGCAAACTTGGAGCTGGCTGGATGAGGATCATTACCTCCTCCCCCAGCAAAGAAAACCAATTTGTCACATTTGAATGATTTACAGTTCAGTACTTCCCACATGTCAGCTTTTATAAGCAGCTTTTATAGCAAAACAGAAGAGCCCAGTAGAACTTCAGTAGTTGAACAAATCTCTCATCTTTATACCTTTACAAAGAATAAACAAAAAATCATTTCAAAATTTGAATGTTATGGGAAATGGGGATTAACTAGGTAGTAAGTGAAAGCAAGCTACAGCCTCGAGCAAATTTGTAATTAGGTAAGTTACAAACACTTCAATAATGAGGAGTATAATAGAAATTCTGACAAGTCCTGTACTGTAGAGAGCTTGTGGGCACCATTGTAATAAATGAACAGAGATCTATTTGATTTTTTGTTAAAAGTGAGAAGCCCCAAGAGTTTTGTGTTACTTCATTTAGTGCTTGGTGAGGCTGTTTATATGAGACTTTCCCCTACATTTTAAATCACTTATTGCTGCTTTGGCAGTGTCTGTTAGATTCCATTAGATTCATTAGCTCTTCTAAAGAGCATTGCTCTGTGGAAATAGCTGAAACAGCTGCCCTGTGTAATTTTGTTATTGCTTTAATTTACTCAGAATTCTGTTTTAACACTCCAGCTGTCAAATATAAAGAGGAAAAAACAATCAATATAAAAGCACTTTCTACCTTAGTATTCTTACGTGTACAGTTTGTGGGAAGATGTGTAAGAAAATAAGCAAATGCAGCTTTTTGTTATTTTCCAAGAGGTTTCTTGGAGCTGCTGGAAATAGATAATGCTTCTCAAAATGCCGTCTATGGAGCACTTCTCTGTGGGGTGAGTTCTCCTCTGCCAAACTACTTCTCTCATAGAGTGAAACATCTGTCAGTCTCCAAGCCGAGCTCCATTCTGTCCAGTGCCACTTATTGACTCTTAGATTTTGGCCAAATAGGGCCAAATAGACATGTGCTGTGTTGGTGTCCTTAAAGCTTTTTTTGCAGGAACATGGGATAAGGATTCATCGATTGTCTTGGTGCAGCTGCAGATGTGTTGCTGAAAATGGGTGAATCCATTCTGTAAAACTCTTTTGATTTGTTAAAAAAACTCTTCATGTGTAAAAATGTGCATTCTTGTTGCTTACAAGAACACAGAATTGCTTACTTTTTATAGTCCCAACCAGACCATCCAGTGAGAAAATGCAGAAAATCTCCTGTTGTTGTTAAATACTGATTAGAACGACAAGACTACAGTACAGGGTATAACGATGACAAGAAGTCTGGCAGCAATTCAGGCTCAGTATCTCTCACAGAAGCTGTGTGAAGCTGACTGAGCAATGTCAACCTATGACTGTTCCTTGTTACCAATAACTTACAAATACAGCTGCAAAAGGACTAAATCCATAAAGGAATGGTGGTCCATAAAGGATGGCGGTCATCTTAAAGAGGACTTTAAGATGAGTCTGAGTCTAGTATTGCTCTATTCTAGGCTTCTGCCTGAAATCTAGGCAAGTCATCTGTAATAGTTCAGGGCTGAGCGAATAGGTAAAAGTTTCTCCCAGAACTATTTTGCATAGGTTGCTTTTAGGAGTCACTGGGGAAGTGAATCCAGGGAATATCTTCAGCTGATGAGAACAGTCTGTGTTACTTCTGGAGAGGAGAAACCATGCCTGCTCTTTTTATAAGCTTTACAAGGTTTTCTAATGTAAATTGGATATTGGAAAATAATCAGACAGATGTTTCCCTTCCAAAGGTATCTGGGAGGAGGAGTGAGACTTCCTAAAACTGACAGAGATTATCCTCTTTTATAAATGCTTCTTGTTCTTAACTGGAGTACAGAATAAAAATCATAATGCATGATCTGAATAAATGGAAGAATCTCATAAAATATTTTGAATTTTAATTTTTTCCAAAGAGTATATGTAGGTTACTTTATTTTGAGTTGAATGTTCTCTAGGAACTGCTTCAATAAATTGAGCTCATGTATATGTTTAATCACATTCTATGCATTTTCTTGCCTGATATTTTTAAATAAACAGTTCTTCCCCTCTTTTCCCCTCCTTTCCCAAAAAACTTACTTCCACAGAAATAGTTTGCTTAACAACTGTGCAGAAATTAGAATTAAATAACAACTGTCAATGATGTCAACTTTTGGTAGCCAAATGATTTTCAGAAGTATAAGCTGGCAGCTTCAGAGAGGGACAATTTGCAGGTAGTTATTGAAAATCAATACACAGCCTGCAAGAAGGTGAGATTTATGGACATGGATAACTATCTCTTTTAGTGAAACACCTCTAGGTGATCTTGTTAAATTGTGCTGCTGTATGCCCAGCTGCTGAAGATGGAACTTGACAGTTGATTGACCTGAGCTTGGCGCATGGAGTTGCTGTATTTTAAAGAGGGAATCACAGCACAGGAACTGTTTTGGTTTTGTTTTTTTTTTTTTCTTCTCTGTAGGTCTCCCTGTAGGTCTTCCTTTTTTCTTCTCCTTCCTTTTCATCCTTTCAGTTCACATACTGTGTTGAATGCTGGTAAGGCAATACTAGATCCTAAAACAAGTGGCCACTTGGTATTTCTTGGTATTTCTTAGAATTTCCAACCATGTCACTTTGGAATGCCAGAAATGTATTTGTAGCACTATTGTGTTTCCCTGGTTGGGTTACCACCAGGCTTTCAGGAATATCCAGGTTGGCTGGATTTTTTTTTTAAATGAACTGCCCTGGAAAATAAGCACAGTATGTATGTTTACATTACATAGAACAAAATAATAGATGTTACGCACTTCATGAATGATCAGAAAATAATTTCATTCATATCTGAGTTATATTTGCCCTTATTTATTAAAACCTGCACCTGTGTTTGTTTTCATGGTGGATTTTTTTCTGCCTCTGAGTGTTAGGAGTGGCAGTGAATGCAGGCTGGCAGATTCCAATCTCCTCTTCTTTGGTATAACACGTCAGGATCTGGTCCAGTAACTACACTTTCTCTACTTCCTCTTTTTGTTTCATATTGGAATTTCTTTCTGAATACCTGCATGCAATTAATCATATTTTACTCAGCTCTTTTCTGCCAGCTCTTAGCATTTGCTTGTAGAAATATGAGATTATTGATCAAAGCTTCTGACAAGCCATAGTATTTGGGAACATTATTTATATTGGTAACAGGGATGGGAAAATACCTCTATGAAGTTCAACTACTGACAAACAAATGCTAAGGTTGCGTTAATGTAAAACCCTAAAGCAAATTACTAAAGTCAAAACCATACGTCAGCATGAAAACTAATATCCAAGGCGGGAGGACAATAATTCTAAGTCCAGGTTATTCTACAGTAGGGAAGAAACAAAATACAAGTGATTTCTTAAATTGAATCTCTTACAAAGACAGCCTTGATAAAGGGGTTGATTGTTTTGATGTTGTCCATGGCAAACTTCCCTAGACTTTTGCTAACACAGAAGTTCCATTGTTTTCTTTCCAATAAGAAGACTACCAGTACTTTCTTGAACAAAATTACCAATTTAAGCACCAACAGTTAGTTGTTGTGCTTAAAGTTGTTGTGTAGTCAGTAAGGAGATAGTGAAAGTTCTGGAATGCTAATCTGAAAAGCATATTGACAAACTCCTTTAATAGCAGATAGTGCTCTTCCCCAGAGGGCTTTACTCTCCAAGACAACCATTACCTCCATTACCTAAGTTTCAACCTATCCATTCTGTATTTATGTCTTCAAAATGAATTAATGGCCTTTTTGGAAACAATCATGTGATTTCACATCCCAAGGCCAGTGAATTAAGAATGCTACTGTTGTGCCTTCTCATGGATAAATGCAAGTTTTCCAAATCATTAAGTTGACTTTAAAAGCTTTTTTCAGTGTTGCAGTGATGCAGTCTAGAGAATACAGAGACAGACCTTTTACTTCTCATTGTTAATAAGTCTTCAAATGTTAAGCTTTATATTTCTACTGTCAGATGCAAATGTTTATTTACGTCTTCCTCAATAGCTATTGAAGATTAAAGGCCAAATACCTTCTTTAAAAGGTCATGCTTAACTGGCAGTGATGTTCATTACAATTTTCTGGAAGTCAACTCACTTGTCTTAATAGATGAATATGTTGTCATAGCATAAGTATGCAACACATCAGTAACTAGTATATTTTGTAATTTTCTTCTGTGCAAGTTTCCAACATGTTATCTTTTAACATTATTTCTTAGTCAGAAGACCTACTTACTACCCAATGTATTCAGAATTAAGGTTAGGGTATTTCTAGTGTGAACAATCCAGAAATTAATATGAACTTTAATCAAGTACTTTCATGGATATAAAACATTTTTCCCCCTGTTCATTCATTTCTAAAAGGACTAAGTGTGCTCAGCCTTTGGCTCAAGGCAAAGCCTACCTTAGGATTCTCTGATTTATTGGGGATATAATATTTTCTCTCCATGCTGTTTGTTTCTTTGCTGCTTGCTAACAGCTAAATAAGCAGGCAATGGTGCAAAAGAAAAGCATGCCACTGAGAATTAGCTGCATATACTATAAGATTGTCCAGTCTTTGCTATTAGAATAAATTATTAGGATATCAAGTGGTAAACTAAATACTGATTTAACTGGTTTCCTCAGAATTGCTGTTGCTGATAATCTCGATATTCTTTGCAGCATTAGTTAATTGCATCCCTTGTTTGCAATAAACTCCTCCAAGATTGTCAAAGGACAAATTGAGTATAGAAAGTTAAGATATTTAATACTATAAGGGTTCACTGGTCTGCATGAATTGGGGGATTTGGAGACCGTTAATTATCAATTTATACTTGCTGCAGACTCCTCTCTTCCCAGTCCTTTGGGATTTGTGAAGTATTGATCATAGTATTTTGTCACCACTAGACCAGCTGGGGAAAAAATAAAACCAGAGACACCTATATATGATGAACTATGATTGACATTTAGCATCTACAGACTCATCCTATTTAAAAAGGAATTTATGGACAAAAGGCAGATACCACTAATATCAGGTATTTTGGGGCTAAGAGTCTTTACTTACTACTACTCAGCAGTCTGTTAGGGAAGCACATCTGATGCTTATTTTGTTAAGAAAGCTGGTTAGGACTTAAATTATTTCTCAAATCACTGGACACTTGAAGGGACCTCTACATTTTAGCAGCTTTTTATGGATGGAGCTAGAAATGGCTCAACAGAGATATTTTAAAATATTTCTGTTTAAAATACAGTAATTAGATTTAATTCTATAGATGGGTTCTTCATAGAAGGTATCGCCAAGGAGTGCCCTTAAAGATAAAACACTGTGTTCGGTAGGTTCTTGAGCTTCCATTTCTGGGAACTTCAGAAAGCCGTAAGGGTGATGTTTGGGAGATACTTTCAAATAGGATTTCTTTATGTCAGATGTTCTATTAAATGCTTTAATCATACCATTAGTTTTTCCAAAATTACTTCAGCATTATGTCACATATGGATAAACAGTAATTTTGATGTTAAATCTGTCACAAAACTGAAAGATGAACTTCCCCTTGCTCACAAGTGTCAGGTAGCTTTGTAAGCTGTGTGCTTGTTATTGCTTCCTTAAGAAATGCTGATTGATATATATATAAAGACACTTTTGGTTTTTTACTTTTCCTGAGGCAGAGCCTTCATATTGTCCAGTGATCTCTACAATAATGTATCTCCTTCCACTTCTTTGGTGAAAGAAATGTACGTTTAAAATAATAGGCTATTCTGAATCCATTTTCCAGCTGAATGGGATAGGACAGAAAAAACGTATCCACTTCAGATGTGTCTTGTCATCAATTCATAATGCAATCGGCCTCATTAGCCTACTGTTTTTGTCTGTTCACTTGATGATAAGTAGAAGATACCTGTCTTTCAGACAAAGAAGAAAGAAACTCCTAAAGATGTCCATAAATGTGAATACTTCAGAAATATCAGAAGTCCAATTCAGTTCCACACTGGTGGAGTGGTGTATTTTGGAAGGAACATGGCTCTATTACCCCTTCAGCCTATACCGTGGTACAGCTACACTTGCTGCCAGGAGATTACTTGATGGCCATCCACCCGACATCTAATAATCACTCTGCTTTTTGGCTTGGAGGAGGAAGCAACCCATCCCCTAGAAACACCTCTTGAGTTAGCCAATAGTAATGGCATTGCAACTGCTTCTCAAGCATGTTCAAAGACCCATAGATAATATTCTAGCAGCTTTCTTTAATAGGTTTTGTCGTATTGATCTAAGAAATCTATGGAGGAAGTTCAGAGTTGTGGTTGCTATGTAGCATTTGCTTCCCAGGAACACAGGAATATGAAAAATTAAACTACGGAGTGTGTAATAAGTACTCTATGAGAAGCATGATGTAATAGTTTGGACATGTGGTCCTTATCTTGTGCTGAATTCTCCTGCTATTACATGGGCTATATGAGCTTTCTATGCTCTGGTCATCTCTTTCTTTCTACAGATCAATGCTGTGGTATATTTCTCTTATATCTGTTATTCTTAGTAGCAAGAAGATCTCTTAAAAATTATGACAGTATCATCGTCATTGATAGTGCATTTTCTGACATGAATTCATAGCTCTTAAAATCTGAAATGATAATGTTATTTGGTTCTATTATCCATGGCATTTTAGATTGCAGTGGCTAAGATCAATAAATATGGGATATATTTCACTGTCAATTATCATCATTACTTTTATGCCTACTCTTTTTCTTTCTGATTTTTGCTATTGCTGTTCTTAATGGCTACAACGGCTTGTATGAACTTGAAGCCAATCAACATTTTCTGTCAATCCACTTTGTCTCTTTTCAGTCATCTATTAGTCAGTGTTATAAACTACTTTTTTTTCTTTTTTGCTAAACTTGCATATTTCTTGTGAAGAAATTTGGATGTTGTATATAAAAGGAGAAGGATGAACCTGTTGTTCATGTTAAGCAGTCTCAAAAGGGAATAGAAATGTTTTTTTATTGGAAAGACAGACAAGTTTTGGATAAAAGAACTAATCTGAGAACTTATGAATGATTCTTTCCAATATAACTAAAAGCTGTGTGGAGGATGATGTAGCAGAGGACTGTAATTACTTTGAATAGTGATATTTTTGAGAAAAATACTGAGTCTGGAGAAGATTAAAACCCAAACTGAACTACTTAGCAATTTACATAACTTAAGTGATGCACAAGAGATGATACATACAGAAATACATGGATAACTACTTTGTAGATTTTTATTTCATCTTTTTAATGGCAAGTTTCTTAAATAAGTATTTGAAATATTCTCATATGCACATGACGCTATATATTCTGAGCATGCAACATACTCAAGTACCTGTTCACACTTTTATCATGTTTTGGAATGAATTTGCAGTTCATCAAATGGCAGTAGTTTGGCATAGAAAACATGGATCTTATAAAATTTGTGATAGATGCAGGTGAAGAAAAAAGAAGACAATTGATACTGGCAGCTGAAGTCTTACTCTATGTGACTGTGAAGGAGAGTTAAAAGGTAGGTATCAGCAACTTTTTGAACTCTACAAGAAAGATTGTAATTGTACCTGGTTCATTATTCATCAAAGAATGAATCTGACAAAAAACCTCAAAGGTAAGTACATCTAGTCTCTAAAATGTCAAGACTAAACCAGCCATTCTGATAGTTATTGGATAATCTTTCTACTACACACCTGTATTTATTTATTTATACTCTTGATCTTATTTTTCATTTCCTATATACTATCCTTCAAAAAACTACAGCAACATTTCTTCAGGATGTTACAGGATACTTGCATGGTGTCTGTAAGACACCTCTCAAAGTTTTTGAAAACCTTGAGAGAAAAAAAAGACAGAGCTACTGGATGCAATGGAAAGTAGTTAAATATTCCAGTGACTGTACAGCTACTATTATTCTGACAGGAATATGTTTGAATATAGATCTTTATCTCCAGATTATGGTTCTTTCTGTCGTGAGTGATACCACTCAAGGCTGGAAGGAGGGATTGTTCATTCCTTTCACAATAGGTCAAGACACAGGAAGCACAATGAGGGAGTCCCAGCTCACAAAATCTTCATTCGCAAAGACCTAAAAATTGATGATTTATCAGTTTTTAGATCAGACACCTTCATATTACTGTGTAACTAAGTCTTTTTGTAAGCCATGTGTCATGCTGCTGTTTCATCAGAGCTAATGTACAATTTTGTGATTCTCGTATCTGAGTTATTTATTCAATGTTACATTTCAATATTTTTTCTGTAATTATATCTGATGGGGAAAAATATAGAAAGAGGAGATTTTATACTAGCTAAAGCACAAATACCTTTGACATTCTAGAGTCAGGAGATCGAGCATGATTATGGACAGATGAAAAGTGTCTATCTGTGGGAAGAATGGCTAATGTGTAATTTATTATTGTTCACGGAATCAGTTGTCTACACTGACTCAAACACTGTTCCCAAATATGAAAAGGTAGCATCAGCAAAGAATTCAAGCTTGCTTCACTTGGATCTAATTTTTCAATTCCTCATAGTTTGAGCTGAGGATATTTGGGTTAACCTGTAAGAGCAATCAAAGGCACCCACAAGGATGAAAATTTGAAATTCCAGGAGCCTGTGGATTCATTGATTAATATGGAATTTAGGTCTGAGATCAGTTTGAGTTTTAGGACATTGTCAGCCATGCTCTACTGTTCAAACTTCACTTCCAGGTTACAGTAGCATTCGTTATTTTAGAACATTTTTTGTGCTTAGTTGGAAATATCTTTTAAAAAAAAATCATTCATTTTCATGTATTTTAAAATCATATACAAATCGACTAGATGGAGAATAATTACTAACTTAAATGCTTGATTAGCTTAAAACACTTTAAAGGAAGAGGTAATAAATTGTAAATTATGAAGAAAAATGACATGGATTCTTTGGACAACTTTTTTTCCTTGGCTGAAAATGCAACAATCACAATCAGCCAAAGGGGAGGGATATAGACTACAACAAGTTGAGATGGCACAAATCCATCAAGGTGATTTAAAAAAAAAAAAAAGTCTTTCCAAATTTGCCTGGTTGGATGGTTAAACTAGTATACACAGTACATTGTGCACTAACCACACAGTTTCTTTTGTTTTTATCATACAGAGCCATGAAAGCCAATTCAGTTTTTAAACTAGATCAATTTTCTTTCCTAAATGAGCTGAGGTGGGGTCACTCATCAGTAAACCTCTGTCAAACACTCTTTTTTTAGACTGTCCAGCTCTGCTCTTTAATGGCACCATTTTGAATTAGACCTTAATGTTATGTCACTTTAAATTAGCGGCTTTAGTTTGAACATGGCCATAAAGAATATTATCAAGCCAGAGTAAACAGTTTTCTATCAAAACAAATCAGTCTAGGCTAGAAATAGCAATGTCACTGACACTTTTGTCTGCTTGGTTTTCATTGTATTATCGGCTGTATCTTTTTAATCTAAACAAAAGCAAAAGTATGTCTTAATCTTACAAAACTATTGTTGTATATTTAACCTCATACATGCAGAAGTGTTAAGATATATTGCCTGATTTCCTTCTATGACCAGGTGACCAGCCCGGTAGATGAGGGAAAAGCTGTGGATGTTGTATACCTGGACTTCAGCAAAGCCTTCGACACAGTCTCCCATGGCATTCTCCTGGAGAAGCTGGCAGTTCATGGCCTAGATGGATGTACTCTTCGCTGGGTTAAAAACTGGCTGGATGGCCGAGCCCAGAGAGTCATGGTGAATGGAGCTAAATCCAGTTGGCGGCCGGTCACAAGCAGTGTCCCCCAGGGCTCAGTCCTAGGGCCAGTCTTGTTTAATATCTTTATCAATGACCTGGATGAGGGGATTAAGTGTGCCCTCAGTAAATTTGCAGGCGACACCAAACTAGGTGGTAGTGTTGATCTGCTTGAGGGGAGGAGGGCTCTGCAGAGGGACCTGGACAGGCTGGATCGATGGGCCGAGGCCAGCTGCATGAGGTTCAACAAGGCCAAGTGCCGGGTCCTGCACTTTGGTCACAACAACCCCATGCAGCGCTACAGGCTCGAGGAAGAGTGGCTGGAAAGCTGCCTGGTGGAAAAGGACCTGGGGGTGTTGGTTGGCTGAATATGAGCCAGCAGTGTGCCCAGGGGGCCAAGAAGGCCAATGGCATCCTGGCCTGTATCAGAAATAGTGTGACCAGCAGGACAAGGGAAGTCATCGTGCCCCTGTACTCGGTGCTGGTGAGGCCGCACCTCGAATACTGTGTTCAGTTTTGGGCCCCTCACTACAAGAAGGATGTTGCATTGCTGGAGCATGTCCAGAGGAGAGCAACCAAGCTGGTGAGGGGTCTGGAACACAAGTCATACGAGGAGCGGCTGAGGGAACTGGGGTTGTTTAGTCTGGAGAAGAGGAGGCTGAGGGGAGACCTGATCGCCCTCTACAACTACCTGAAAGGAGGCTGTAGGGAGGTGGGGGTCGGCCTCTTCTCCCTGGTAACAGATGATAGGACCCAGGGGAATGGTTTGAAGCTGCACCAGGGCAGGTTTAGGCTAGACATTAGGAAAAACGTCTTCACCAAAAGTGTTGTCAGGCTCTGGAATGGGCTGCCCAGGGAGGTGGTCGAGTCGTCATCCCTGGAGTTATTTAAAAGAAGGATAGGTGAGGTGCTTAGGGACATGGTTTAGTGGTGGGATGTCAGGGTTAAGTTAAAGGTTGGACTCGATGATCTTAAAGGTCTTTTCCAACCAAAGTGATCCTATGATTCTATTCTATATTGCTTTGCATAGTTCTCTTTTTCTGATTTATCCCATCAGTTCAGAGTTCTTATAAACCAGGTCCATGCTGCTCCCCTGCAATCAGGAGCCGTTAAATTGCCATGCTCAGTAAACCTAAACCTGAGGTAGTTCACTCCTTTTTGCCCCAATTTCATTCAACCCATCAGGTCGCCCTGTGTTCTGACAGGCAGCTCAGTAAAGCTATGCCAGATGTCACATGAATCACTGGGCCTTTCTTAATGTCACTGTTTAGTTGTAGGAAACCTGGTGACAGCTTTCTCTTGCCCAAATAGCATCTCTATTTATTTTCAGAGACATCCTAAGATGAATGTTTGTGTACACACATAATCAGATATTGATTTCTGTGCAAAATGTTTGTAATTTACTTATGGGAGAAATAATTTAAACCAGTTTTCCCAGGGATAGTTAATTCTAAAGGATGAGTTATTGGTTTTGGAATTCTGTATCTTTATGCAGTGAAATCCAACTGAGAATGGTCACGGGTGAGTTATTTGCCAGATGGCAAAATTTCTCCTCCTACTCAAAGTCGATTGTTTATGTGCACTTCCTACTACATACTGCAGGGAAAAAAAATCTCTAGAACCTGCAGTTGGCAACTGGCAGTCAAGTAAAAAAAATGAGCTGAATTGCCATTTGTCCCTCTAAATAGTCTCTAGTAAAATGAGCAGAGCATTTCTGAGCTGTCCGTTAGACAAATAAGGGTTGAAATCAATGGAAATTAAATGAGTGTAATTTTGGACTGAACATCTATTCCTTAATAAGGCAGAACTATATGGGTTTGTGATGGAATTAAAAATACATACAGGATCTGATCCATCCTAAGAAAACAAAATCGATGTGAAAATCTAGTTCTTAACTGTATAATTACCAATTATGGTACTGACTTACAGAAGAAGAATGAGCCAGCTGTTGCAGCATTAGTCTAGACCTTCAATAGCTCAAATCACTCTGTGCTTTATCACTGACTTGCAAGTTGAAAAAAATGAGTTACACAAATTGCAGGGGAAGAGGTTAACTTGTCAACTTTTAAGTGGAATTGTTTTAAACTTTTTTTCTGTTTACTTCTGAGCCTTGTGGAGAATATTATAGAGGTTCAAGACAAAATAAACACTATATGGAAAAAACCAGGGAAGACAGTAATAAGAAGCAGAAATTGTGCCTGTATCTTGCTACTGACTCCAGATCTGGAAGCATGGGGGACTGGGAGACTGCAGTGCAATATGGTCCGGAGTTATCTGTGCGCATGCACACATGCAAGCAAGGTATTACAGTTGGAAAATACTGTGTTCTGCTGAGAAGCATGACAAGAAGTAATGTGTATTAACTCGGATATAGCTGTACTTCATCCTAGACTTAAGCAAGCAAGGAAAAACACATGGCTCTGTACAATACCAAGTGAACTTTCAGATTGTTTCCCACCATCTTGAGGACTTGTCTAGAGTATTCCCTTCAGTCCTAGACCTCCTTCTGTCCTGCTGGCACTCTCCTATGATTTGCTGATTCAATAGATTAAACTCTGAATGACAGCAACGGGTTTTATTTCTGTATCTGTAATTTATTGTGGCCAGATTCAGCATAGATCTCATATAAGTAGGTCTGATGTCATTAAATGTCAGGAATTTGTAAATACTTTCCAAATCTGATCTAAATAACTCTTCAAGTGTCAGGATGGTGGAATCAAGGTAAAAATACTGCTCATGGTTACACTGGTGAAATCCATAGCAAGCTATTGATTAAATTATGATTACACTGTGTCACTTAACAGAATTTGGACCAAGCTGTTTGAGAGGTGACCATGAGTCAACCAGAGCTTTGGGATGTTTATAATTTGATCTTTTGCCACAATGAGCTCTCAAAAAGACCAGAAGGTCTTTTAAAAGAAAAAAAAAAGGGGGGGGGCGGGGGGAAGGAAAAAAAAATAAAAAGAGAGAACAGCTTAATGAGAATATTAATTTAATAGACTGGATAGAGAAAACTCAGCATGAATAGGTAAAATAGAATACAAACCAAATGTGTTTTAGAACAAAACAGAACTAACTTTACCCTGTCCATTGAGTCTCGTAGATCAGGACAGGTCATGAAAACTCAGCAGCTTTATATGCTACAGCAAGCTCATACTACCTGTTGTTAAAGATCTCTAAGATCCTTTTATTTACCAAAGTGCTGGAGGAAATAGCCATCCTTTTTTACTCTCTGATTTTAATACCATACGATTCCTCTTAGGTCTACAATGGCAGTCAGGTGAAAAAGAATAATAATATGTAATGCCTCCTGGACAGTTTGGAAAAGAGAGATGTATCACAAAAGTCTGGAAGACGTTCCAGTGATGCAAGAAAGATACCACCTTACTGTCACTGTTTCTAATTAACAACAACCTAACTGTCACTGTTTATAATTAAGAGAGGAAAATATAGCACAAAACAGTACAAATAGCAGATGGTTATAAAAAGGCATAAAGAAAACAAGAGCAGCATGAGACCTGATTTTTCGGTAATTCTAATTGTCCTAAAGAGATTGGACAGTACTGCTTTTTCTCTTGGTAAAACTGAAGTGACAAATGATAGAGTGAGAAAGAAAAGAAGAAGAGTCAGCAAATTAGTTTCACCAATGAACTTTGTGTGGAATATGTTAACATTTTGGGATGAGATGAATGATTTTATTAAAGATCTGAGAATGCTTAAAAGCATATTTTAGAGCATAATGTTAATATCTCTTACTGCCTTGAGTCTTCCATTTATATTAGTGCTGTGCTTTGCTCTCCTGTGCTTAAAAATAACAATAACATCTCAAATGTTGGAAATTGATTAGTCTCTCTCCTTATTCTTTTATTTAATGTATTCTACATCTGGTATTCGTATACTAGGAAAGAGAATAGTGAACACTTACAAAAAAATTACTTTACAACTCTTGTGACTTTTATAGTTTTCACATATATAAAAACCAAGATTCAGTTTTTCCAGACTACATAAGAAAATGGAAGTCCAAGCTTTGAGAATGCAGTGGAAACAAAATACCAGCTTCTGACATCTTTTCCCGAATCTGTGATTTACATGACAAATGCCAGCATAAAATAATATGGAGAATGATATGAAATGGTGATAGAGTTGTGTGTTTGCAGAGTCTGTTTTCTATAGCAAGCTTTGTAATCCAACCTTGAATTCTGGCTGGTTGGCTGGTTTTAATACACCAGTCTAGCAGCTATTTTTCAATGGCTGATATTAAAGCAGTTGGTGGTCTCGGTCCTGTTTTGTGTCATACAAAACATCGTCCTAGCACTCAAGACGTTGAAAAAAAAAAATCAAAGGATTAGATGGGCAGAGGTTTGCCCTCGCTTTTTTCAAAGGCTTTCACGTGCTAGTGCTGTTAGGTCCATAATGATCTCTTGTCAAAGCTGTTGTGCCCACGATCACGTTTGCTCCATTGCGGCTGTGTGGTTTTTGCTCCTGCGCTTAGGAAAGATGCTGGTTTGGTTTGGTTTTTTTTTTTTCTATCTCAGAGTTGCTCTGTGGTAATTTGTTGCAAAGGAGTAAAAAGCATCTCCTTGTTCCTAAACATTCAGGGTCCTTACATAGAGTTGTTGAATTTAACAGTTAAGTGTACGTGAAATAAGTATTTTAAATGGAAGTTTTTAAAATCAGTTTTCGAAGGCTAGGAAACCCATTCCGTTTACTGCCATTTGCCACTGATTAAGATGTATTGTACTTAGGAATTATAATGGCTTTGAAAAGTGGAAAACCTTTCAATAAATACAACCAAGTAAAATTCAGAATATCTGTATAATACAAATTTTTCAGTGATTTGGATAAAATGTAAAAAAATCAAACTGTTTTGAAAACAAATTTTGGAGGAAAAATCAGAAGTGCTTAATTTTTTATTTTTTTTTTGATCACAAGGAAAATTTCGATAATCTTCAGACTGCACTGTCTTGTTGCAATCTGTTTATTTACATTGATTTTAAAGTGTCCAACATGAAATCGCTTATCAATGTAGTCCTTGCTTATTGGGAGTAGTGATTCAGGTGCACCTAAGAAAATTCATGTTACATGATGGGAGATCCTGTTCCTCCAGGACAAATGCTCATATAAGTTAAAGAGGATTAGAGGTGTACTACAGGTCCGTAAGACAAGGCTTTGCATTTAGTAATATTGTGCAAAAATAGTGACAAATTAAGACTTCCCCAATGTTTAAATAAGGCACAAGTTGTTTGATATTACTGTGGATGATTTTATGAACTACTGGATATGAAACTGTCTCAAAACTACGAGGGCATTGCTACTTTTCTTATGAAATATTTTCATGGAATTTTGACAACTTACAGATATTTAAATAGAAAATTTTAAACTGTTATCAGTGGAGAAACTTTCCAGAGTTACTGGTTTTAGGACTTTTTAGGTTGCCTAATCACTCTGACTTGCTTCTCTTCCTGCCTATAACTGCAATTATAACATTCAGCTTTAATTCTACATAGTGGTCAGTGTTCAGTTCTACCTCTTCCTCTCCATCAGCCTATCTATGATGATTTTGCTTTTACAATATTTGTTTGATCAAAAAGTATTTTCTGTGAAAGTGAGGAGGTTTTAATTCTTTTCTCTCCTACAGGCCATTGCACAGTCAGGAGATTTCAGATGACATAGCTTCAGCTCTGCTTTTTTACAGGTTTTACCAGAAGAAGGTCAGAGATAATTACATTTCCTAACAAAAAAAGCAGAAATTTTAACTTCAAAGCAGACAGAAAAAAGGCTTGCTGGTACATATTTAGTTGCTTAGGGAAGAACTGATTTTTTTTTTTTTCATGTCAGTTTCAGGATGGATGTTTCCAGTTGGGAATTCCTCAAATTTAAGGAAATAGCTACTAAAATATGTTTTGATTTCAGCTAGCTATCCATGGAGATAAAGTGCCAGCTATAACATTTATGGTTTAATTTATTAGTTTTAATCTAATTATCTTAAAGTATTAATAGCTATGTGTTTTGCTAAATTTCATAGCAATGTGCTTTTATTACTGGACATCTTTTGATTTCTCTCTCTTTCTCTCTCTGTACACAAATACATACATGGAGTTCTCAGTTAAAACTCCTTAACATGATAATAATTAATACACATTAAATATAGTAATGTATATATGAAAAGATAGCAAAGCACTAGGCAAATGATAAGATAAGAAAGCTTCCTGAGATGTGTCATATTCATGTGGAGACACAGAGTATTTCTGCAATGTCCCTACCTTCCTAAGTTCCAAAATGCTTTTAAATAACTAATTTGAGTTACCCCAACGCCACCATCTGTGAGAATAGAACAGATTTTTATTCTTCTTGGTGTATCTTGTAATGGCTTATCTTTGTCTTTAAAACTGTCAAAATATTCTGACAGGTGAGGAATCTGGTTCCAGGGGTTTCGTGGGTTCATAGGAAAAAATTACTCAGTTGTTCTCATCAAAGAAGGTCCTTTTCTTTACTTTCAGCTGAATATTCTTTGTTGTAATGAATGGAGAAATACATTCTATTTTTATTAATTTAAAGGAAGCTGTATTCTGTTTCATATTTTCATGTTCTGAATCTTTTCTAAGTCAAAGAAAAAATACCACCTGTTTTTCTATTTTTATACCATTTTATAAGCATCGATCTAAGCAAACTTCTCTGAATTTACTTTCTTTCTGCAATTAGCGACTGTATTCAGGACAGTTCAATTGCAATTAAAAGCAAGAATGGTTTTTTTAAAGTGCCTGTTGTCAGGCACAATAGAACCTATCAGCAAGAAAACATGGTTGAGTCTGAAAGCAATCCACCTGGCTGTGTTTCGCATCCCATATGGGATTATTACTTTGCACATGATTGCCACCCCAGTCAATCTGCAAAGTGTATGAAAATGTCAGTGGAAAGATGCAATGGCTACTAGTGTTATTAAGACCAAATTACAGTTTTATAAAAGGGCAATTAATTGTATATTAGAGTTGAAGAAAAGCAATGTGAATGCCGCAGTATATGTAATGATATTAATAAGGTCTTTAAGGCAAGTCATATGAGATGTTCATATGCATAAATTCATGTTTCCTTTATTTGCATCATCTTTTCTGAGCAGGAAAAAACTAAATAGGGTCACTTCAAGGAGAAAGAGAAACAACATAGTCAATTAAGAGTCAGTCTATCTCTCTCATCATTGGCATTTGCAAAACGTAAAGCAAATCAGCTTTTTTAAATTATGAAAGCAGATTATGGACGTGAAATTTGTGCTTCTCAAGAGTGCACTGGGCAGTAACATCAGGTAAGCTGTAGGATAAATTTATTACCCTTTTCAAGGTAGTATATACCATCATTAATATGATTTAAAAATACACATGAGGATCTGGTAACATGTAAAGAACGTGGTTTTATTATCTTTGTATGTGTAGGTAGTTTCCTATTAAAAAATCAGAGCTACCCTGGAATGGGTCATGGTAGAATTGTACAGGCCACCCCTTACGTGGACATACTTGTGATTTTGTATTTCCCAGTCAGAATGTATTTGCTGTTTCCATGTGAATATCAGTCATGTTGCATCTAGAGGGCAGTGGTAGAATGTCACAGTTTGTCATCCATTTCTAGTTACCTTAGTACTACTGCTACTAGAGGATCTTGAAATGTTGTGTAAAAATGATATTATAATAATAATAATTCTTATTAGGAGAGAAGTTAGTCTTTTTGCAGGCAACTTGGAGAGTTGCTTTTGAAGTGAGTGTGCCTCATATTGTAAAGTAATAAAATTATTTTCTAAATAAACTCATTATTGTGAATGCATTAACTGTAGTATAGATTTGGTCTCAATCAGGTTTTTCTACAATTTTCCATATGTCATAAATTGATGACTAGTGACATTTTCTGTACAATGGAGAAAATTGTCCAAGCTGCACATCAGGTACCACCTACTCCCTTGATCCCTTTTCTACACCTTCTAAATGTAGAGAGGTTTGATGGTTTGCACCTCTGCACAGTTATCAGTCTTTCTCTCCAAATGCACTGGCCCCCAAAGAGAGTGGTAACTTTTAAAATGTGCAATATGTTGAGTAGGTGTTTTGCTGAAGCACCAGCACATTAAACAGTCAGCACAATCCCATTTCAAATAATTAGGATTAATTTTCTCTAGCTCTCATGAAAACAAAAAGAAAATTATTTACAGGTACCTGTACAGTGCCAACTTAGGTATGCTAGACTAAAGTAATTACAGTTAATTTAAACAAATATTAGCCAAGCTTTGCCAATGTGGCAGGTGACTTTCAGTTCACTATTTTTGCAAGTCCAAGTCAAAATACATCTTTCTTCTCAGAAAGAGATGAGCACTTTTCCAAATGCATGATGCACATGGTAAGAGCTTTAATCACTGTGAAAAACAGTGATCTGAGAAATTTACAGATAGCTTTTGAGAGCCATAGAAGCCAAATCCTATCCAAAAACAAGAGAGGTTTTAAAAATGAATGCTGATATTTTAAAATATACCTAAGCTTTTTAAAACAAATTGGATGATTATTTAAGAATTCCATGTAAGCAAATGAATTGCTGAGTTCAAAATTTAATGAAGTTCATTGAAATAAGTAGGAATATTGATATAAGGCTTGAAGGTTTTGATTCTTGATTAATGGAGATCTATGTAGATCATATATTGTTTTCCTAGTGTAATACCTTTGCAATAAAAAAAAAAACTTGAGTTAATTTTTAATAATAAATAAAAGTAGTAATTAGGAACAAGTTGCAGACTTGAATGTGTGCATCAGTCTTTTTAAACTTTAAACTTTGGAGGTCCCTTCTTTCCTTGTCCTTTAAAATAGGAATAAACACCTTCTGAAAGGCTAAGAAACAGTATTCCATTATCAGAGGAGCTGATTAAATAAATATCTATGTACTCTCTCAGTGAGAAAAAAATACAAGATCTTTTCTGAAGCACTGATAAAAAGCATCCTGACCGCTTGCCCCTAAATTTGGAAGTTGCCCAAATTTTAATTTTAAAGGGCCAGCAACAATGGTTGGTGCCCATGAGCCCAAATTTGCTGTAAATTTCCATGTGGCATACATGAATGAGAAATGATGGTCTAAATAGACTGGTTAAAAGTGCAAACTGGACTAATTAATGAATAAACTGGCAGCTTAAAGTTTGAGTTGTCAGTTACAAAGACGAGAGAGAAAACAAGTGTTTTCTTTCTCCATTGCTTGTACCAGAGCAGGATCCAGTCTACCACTAAAAATCATTCTTATGCTTATCTTTTCATAATCTGCACACAGCATTGCTATATGTTGCCAAATCTGTTAGATGCCATGATGCCAATTATTTTTTGTGGTTCCCCATCTTTTTTATTATAACATTATAAAACAGTCTCTCTGAAGCCTGATTTTATTTATTTTTTTAGCCTTTTTCAGCATTGGGGTTGTGGTGACTGGTCACGCTCCCTATGGCTCCATTCCTGGAGAGCAGTCAGCATCAGCTGTTCGGTTTTCTTGCAGACTGCATCTCCCCTTCGCCTCCTACTGTCCTGTTATCCCTCACTACAGCAACAGAAACAAACCTCCTGTCTGTCATCAGCTTCTAGTTTGTCTCCTAATGGTGGTTCTTTTTTGCTGTTCTTGTCTCCTTTCCTGCTGCTTCCTTTATCATTTCTCACTCATTTCTATTCCGCCCTAACTTAATACTGTTATGTCAGGAGACGTGAGATGGCCCTGTTACTCATAGTTCTACAAGTATTTCTCCTTGTTCGGGTGAGATCTGATTTTTCCCAGAAAGGTTGAAATGTATTGTTAGTCTGCTAGCTCAGTAGACACTGGAGAGAGGCAGTGGTGACTATGCAGAGAATTTTTCTCCACCCTAATCTGTCTTATTAGAATCAGTTCCTGGAGGAAGAATCAATTCTTACTGAGAATGAGGCTTTTATTGATGCAGGATGAGATTTTGGGGTAGAAGGAGAGAGGCAGGTATCTGCTGTGAATGATTTATTTATATTCTAGGCTTGATATATATTTGTAAATAAAGCAAGCCATTTTGCCCTAGCTGCCTGCATTTGCCATCTGAGCCTGCATTTGCCGTTTGAGCTTGTGATACATGTACTGCATGTGTGTGTCTAAAATACGTCATTTCTGCTCGATGGTCACAGCAGCTGAATCAAATGCATAGAATCTACTGATGATGCAGCTCCTACAGAAGCAGAAGTTTCCAGGATAATGCTATTAATTGCTGATCTGTGTGTTGCTTAAACCAGAGCTGCCTGTTCTGCAGCTCTTCCAAGGAAAGGGGTAGCATCAGTGATGCTATTGTAACTACCGCCATAAAACACACTTGGCACTTATAGGAGGTTATGTTAAAGGACATATAAATAACCACCATAAGAATTCCTAGCACAAGTACTCTTGTGCGCATTGTTTTTTTCTTGACATACATACATATCTATCACACATGTTCATTGCTATTGCTAAGATCCACACACTAAAAGGACAGTTTTCAAAGGCTGAGTGGCCTGATTTTGGCATAAGTGAATTTTCGTAAGGGCAGGTATACACATTTCAGCTGTCTGGTGCCATCCATCCAGTGCAGTTCTCTAGCAACCCCACTGGAGCAAAGCATTCCCTAAAACACAGGTTTCATACAAAAAAAAAAAAAAAAAAAAAAAAATCACTCCTAGAGCTGAATTAACATTTTGTATTTCCTGGAAAAGTTCAGGTTTCAGTCTCTTTTTCAGCCTTCACCTGTTGTATAGCACCAATTAATGCCCAAGGTGCAGCAACAATTTTGATTTCAGGACATTTATGTGAACTTGTATGAGTCTTCAGTTATACCATTCTGCGAGAGGTATTGAGACAACAATAAAAGAGCCTTTGCAGGTTTCCTGTGTGATGTGAGAGAGGTAAATGTGTGTAAATTTCTCCTTCCAGAAGACCTAACTGGTGGCAGCTCTAACTTTGCTGGGGGTCTCAGCCAGCAGGCGCAGTACACGCCTTCGTGGTGCTGTGGAGCCAGTCTTTGTGCTGGTGTGTGCCTAATATTGCCATCTCTGCATGGTGCCAGTGAGAGGAACTCGAGGAAGGACGTCGCTGAGATGACCCTTAGCAAAGTTTTGGGAGGATGGACCCTTCTGTCCTCAGTGAAGAGTCTGTCCAGAACCAGAAGCCAAGCGCATGAAGCTGAACAACTTCTTCTGTCTTGCATTCTTTCTTCCCTTCTCTTGTACAGTCATTCAGGCTCATCTACACTGTGTATCCGTGGGTGTGGGTCTCATCTTGCACTTTAGCTCAAACTAACAGGAGAAAGCAAATTTACTCGCTGACTTGAAGTAAGCTTCAGAGAATACTAGGGAGGAAAACCTGTGGCTTGAACGCGTTGAGCACTTGGATTTAATGTCCCCAGATCCTTGTGCCCTTGCAACACCTCCTCCAGGATTTTCCGGTGTTTCAGAGGCAGAAGGGTGAAGAAGCCTTTTTAAAACTAAGTATTGGATATTCTGCTTTACTCAGTTGTCCCTTCTCAGCTCTCCGGGCTTTAGGTAATGTAGAAAACAATTCTCAGTCCCATCTTAAGGTCCCATTTTTTTTTTAATGCTGCACAATAACCTGTACAACTGGAATCAATGTCCAGGTCTGCTGTCTAGCATTTTTCTTTCCTTTTGGAGAGTGGTATAAATATTAATAGCAGTAACCATGGATATTCTCTTTTATCTGACATGGTACAAAAGAAGAAAGCTTCTCCAGATCAAATTGACTATTGATCTTGATGTGTCTATTTGTGCAACTTCTGTCACCATAATTTCAGCCCTATAATTAAAAAAAAAATGAAGCAAGGTTACCTTATTCAAACTCAAGAACAGTAAAAAATAGATAAAACATGATGGATGAACTTATTCTTCTATCTTAAGGAACAAGGGTTAACTAGGAGCCAGAGACGTTACTACAGGGTAAAATCAGTGTTAAAGTAATGTCAGCCCTTGAATTTGTTGAAGTGAAAAAAATCTATGTATTCTGAGAGGAATTACAGTTCTGTTAGGAACAGGAGCCTAAAATGAACAGACCTGAAAATGATTTGGAAATTAGTAAAGGCTTGAGCAAGACCTAACTTTGGTTATTTTCTCTCTACACCATCATGTCTAGTGATTACGCTTTGTTTAATAACAGGGACAAAGAGTATTTTAGGACAGCTGTTCTCTCACTTTCATTTTTCCGCAAATAAAACCATTAAGCAGGTTTTTTCTTACTACCAGCTCTTTTCATGGTAAAAAGAAATGATTGCCCCCCATACATTCTCTTTTCATTCCAAGGCATAATGATCTCCCCCGGATGCCGAATGGATAAAAGATGAACAGAATGTTTTTAATGTAACTCTGATTGACCTTTATGTTCACCACACTGTCTGGCTTTAATTCTTCTTAGAATTGCATTAACATTTGTTGAATACATATACAATTATGTTTGTTGAAAAATTTTGTATACAAAGAATGCTTTGCTACAGACTCTGGTCTTCAATAGAAATAGAATGTTTTTATGCCAGCCATGAAGATTGCAAATCTCTGATTATGGGATTACATTTTCTGCAATCAGGAGTTTTTTGTGACAGAATATTTTTAGTTTTCCTGCATGTTTTTTCTCCCTGCTCTTCATCTGTGAATACGTTCCTTCTCTAAATTTCCTTCTTTGCTGGGTTTACTGCACAAAGAACTTATGAATGGGTGAGACATCCATTCATATCTCTTAACAGCATGTATTCAGGCTGTGTCTCTTCTCATTCTTTGTAAGGAGAGATTCATTTTCTGCTATTGTGAAAGTAGAATTAATTCTTAGATTTATGATTTTTAAGCATTTGTTGTTTGAGAGCATAAGTACATAAAACAGTTGTTGTGCAAACTGAGCACATCTGGCTGAATCTTTTTCTTTGGTCTCCCTTAAAAGGGCTTCTTGTTCATAAAGCTCACCCTGTATTGTTTAGAGACATAACAAAGAACCAGGCAGGATTTAATTTTCCAGCAACACAAACCGTTGTAACTTTAATAGTCTTATATTCTTATTCTAAGATTAAATGGGGAAAAAAGGACAAGAAATACAGTGCTCCAGGAGGAAGGGACTGACAGTATGGAAATGGAGACAGGATGCTAAGATGTCTGAGTTCATCTTGTGTCATGGCATTAAGTCACCTATTGAATAAATACATCAGTCTGGGAACTCCTGTGATGGCTGTGATTCATAGTTAAGTGTACAGTTCCCTGACACTGTCTTATGAAAGGCACAGAAGGTGCACAAAGAATGCCTGTGATGTTAGTTGTGGGATTTTTGTTGCTTTTGTTTGTTTGGGAGAATGTTTGCTCTTCCTGGTAGGAAAATTAAGGTGAAGTTTATGCTGAAAGGGAAGGTCAGAAATCTGACAAATATTGTCAATAGATAAACAGTTGCTCACTATAGGAGCAGAAAATATAAGAAAGTAAAAAATCATATTCATACCTTCTGAGTTCCTAGAGGTCCTTAATCCCACATAAACAAGGTAAAATTATCCCAGGAACCAGCCAGCCAGAAAGGCCTTGAAGGTGACAGAGAGCTTTTTCTTCTCTAAATGGTCTCAGGGAATTATACATTTTTGGAGAGCACCTGCAGCTTTCTCTGCAGCGCTCAAAATCTGCTCATATGATGACATCTTTGGCTTCAAACGATGCAGCTGGCAGTAATTATGGGACTTGCAGCTCAGACCTGGTTTATACTTTAACTACTGATGGTCTGCCCTTCCCAGGCAGGGAATTTGCTCAATGGTCATAATCACTTCCAAAATTTTGTTTGTTTTGTGAACTCTGATTCCTAACTCCAGGCCATATGGAGTCTCAATGTTCTTTACACAGAAAAACTTACTTTTATTTTGACTCCAGTCTTGGCTCACCTGTCACTTGAATATTATATACATATGCTTTTTTATCCTGACATCTCCACCTTTGACTTTCAATAGATTAGACTATTTCAGTTGGAAGAGCGCTACAGCGATCACCTAGTCCAACTGTCTGACCAATTCAGAGCTGACCAAAAGTTAAAGCATGTTATTAAGGGCATTGTGCAAGTGCCTCTTAAACATTGACAGGCTTGGCGCACCGACTGCCTCTCTAGTAAGTCTGTTCCAGTGTTTGACCACCCTCTTGGTAAAGAGATGCTCCCTAATGTCCAGTCTAAACCTCCCCCGGTGCATTTTTGAACCATTCCCACCCATCCTATCAGCACCGCCCTCTCCACTTCCCCTCCTCATGAAGCTGTAGACAGCAATGATGTTGCCCCTCAGCCTCCTTTTTCTCCAAACTAGACAAGCCCAAAGTCTGTAGTCACTCCCCACAGGACATTCCTTCCAGCCCTTTCACTGGTTTTGTTGCCCTCCTCTGGATGCCTTCAAGGACCTTAACATCCTTCTTAAATTGTGGGTCCCAGTTTCCTTGGTTTGTGAGTGGTTTTCTGGAGTGTTGGCTCTTCCTTGACCTTTGGTGCCTAAATGTGGTGGCCATGTCTGCTCTTAGTCACCCCTACCCAGGGGTTATGACCGCTGTGATGGTACGATGATGATCTGTGAACTATCAGGTCAGCAAATGATCAGCCCAGAGTCCCTGAGAGACACTGGATGTACCTGAGATTTTGATCAGACCAATTAACTTCATGTCTTATTGTGTTTGCATTTATAAAAGGAAAATAATTTAAAAAGGTTTTTGTGTTTGTGTTTAGTCTTCACCCTTACCAACGTTCTGCTGGAAATGGAAACGGATCAAAGAGGTGACTTCTGTGCCAGAAATGTGGTGTGGGGGCAGCAACAGTGACCGCTCTGCAGCAAATCCTCCACACAAATTACTTTAATGCAGGTCAGTGACAATAGATATTAGACAAGGTCCAGACGACATCTAAAAAGCCTTTATTTTTCCCCAGTTTTGTTTGGTTTTGCCTTTGTTTTTCTTTTTTTCCCCCAAATATCTATCATCATGTATCATTCTGCTTGTGTTAATGATTCCTGATGAGTTAGTACCTGAGTATCTCAAGAACCAACCACTCTGCCTGATTTTTTTTTATTTTTTTTTTCCTGGTTGGTTATGGCTTGAATGAGTGTGCTGTAACGTCAAGAAAATCTTTGCTGTTCTTGAGGGCAGCTCACCTCAATATGCTAATTGCTGGAGTTATTAGAATAAACCTGTCACTGGTAGAACCATGATAAATTAAGTATTTTAAAATTATCTCCTAAGCAGAAATTTTGACTAGTACTTCTGGACTTCTTTTTCTGAAGAAGACACGTATATATCTCAAGTACCATTATTCAATCATGAATACATTTCATAGAGGGACGTTTTCAAATTTAGAGTAATCTGAGGAAAATAATAGGCAGCAGGCTTGGAAGATTCAAAACTGTAATAGTGACCTCTAGTGACTAGAGAACTAAGTAGGTCTTCCAGAACAAGCTTAAATTTTCTGTAAACCTAGTATTTTATAGAAGTTTTGAATGGCTTTATGTTATTTATGAGAGAGAATTCTTGCTTTTCTGCCTTTTTCAGCTGAAATTCATGATTTGTAGCTAAAACTGGTATCTGTTTAAATGTTCCTTTCTTAATAATCCTTGAACATATTTTAATACCTTTATTCTAGTCTGAAAGTAATTAAACCTTACTTGAAGCGCGTCTGAACTTCTTTGCTGTGTGTTCTCTGGCACATAGAACAGAAAATGAGAATACTCCAAATGACTTCACACCTCATCTCAAACTCTTTATAAGGATTTAATTTTACAGAATGTTGTCTCCTGTGATCTTAGTCCTCAGGTAGCTTTTACTGAAAACTTCTCACATAACTTTTTTATTAATCTACAGATAATGTTCTTAAAAACCACAAAATCTCGTCCTTTTACTGTCATCTTTCTATAGGAGTTAAAGTCACACTGGTGGAAATATATTGATTTTGAATGATGCTGCCTTAAGCACAGTGGACACCCAGAGCACCTAATGTTTAGTGGTAGTATAATCATTGACATATTTTGTGCGTAGCAATGGGTGTCAGATGTAAATTTAATTTGATACTCACTATAGATGTACATAGTGTATAGGCTCATTTATTACCTAATCACCTTCTAATATTCCCAGTATTCTCCCTTGCACTTAGTGCAACCGCTGCACTTACTTAATAGGGAGATGTGTATTTATTTTTAGTGATATGCACTGAAAAATTTTTTTTTGTTAAATATGCAACTTTACTTAAAACAATGTTACTTAAGGGATGTGGACAATGAAAAGTTGGAGAGAGAGGAAAAGAAATGCAAATTCTATTTAAAACTCTTCACCAAGAAAAAAATGAAGTAAAACCTAACCCAAATGAAAGGAGTAAGCTTTAAATTTCTCATTCTCAGGATAATTCAGTAAAATTTGGAAGATTACATTGAGTCATCTGTGTACATAGTTTTAGTTCTTTAGAGCCAGGAACACAAGGTCTAATATTCAAAGCTCATGAGCTAACCAGAAAACAAGCAAATGTAAATAAGGTTTGACTTTTCATTTCTCCTCCTGATACAGAAAGTAGGAAAAGCAGCTGAATATGAAACTAAAAAAAATCTCAGAGTTTCATTTAGACATTAGTCAAATTAAAAGTTTTAGAATTATTTTATTTTGCTTCAAGGAAATTATTCAATTGAATAATACAAGGAGAAGGAAATATGACAAGTCAAGAAGGAAACAGTGCCAGAAGAACATATGAAAAAAACAGTGAGGAATCTTGGTGAGTAATTTCCATTTGATTTCAAGGAGATGATACAGACTAAAAAATGTGGCCAAAGTTTATGATAACTTTGTTATGTAATTAAAGACCTTTGGCTTTCTGATAGAGAATTAGGAGACAAATATGCTCGATATTCGGATGTAATCTCACAGTGACACCTTTTATAAGTTATACAAATATATGTATTGAAGGTAACTACAGCTCCTATTGTGCAGGGATTTTAATGTGGTTACATGTCTTATGAGTAGGCTTATTCATTATTAACCAAGTCTTTATTCAGAGGAGATATAGTTTGAAAAATATTTTAAATGAGTTATTTAGAGTTAAAGTCACTGAGAATTTGAGTCCCTTTAAGCTTTAACATATACACAACATGGCTCATAATACACATCCACGATTTTTTGTTCTTTTCGTGTTTGGTTTGACAATCCAATATTTTCCTATTTTGATGAATAGGACAATTGTCCTTGATGAGTTTTTCAGATCCTTCCTGTGCCTTGATGTTGAAAACTCCAGAGAGATATTGATTCTTGATGATTTCAGTGCCTGGTAGGACAGAAATTTTGATTTATTTACTGTTAGATTCTCTGAACTGAGGCCAGCTTATTTGGTCAGTCATGCATGAGAAGAGATGGTTGCTTGATTTAATATTTTGGTTAGGGATTATTTTGCAGGGGAAGTTATTTTGATTGCATGGTAAAGTGATTTACGTCATGGTCTTTGAGGTTATATAGCAGAATTTACGATCATCAGCAAAGCCTAATGTTTTAAAATTTGAAAATTATAGTAAAAGCAAGACCAAGAAAGTAATTCTTTAACAGAAATTACGCTGTTGCTATGGAGAAAAGCATATGATTTTGAACTTGCTTGCATCTATTGAAAATTTAAGATAAGAATTTCTAAAGCTTAATTCTTATTTAGCAAATCAGACTTTTCAAAAGTGATCAAGAGCACTTATAGCAGTCAAGCACCTTGAAAATTAGGATCCTTTGTAAGTTCAGCCTTGTAGGCTGTGGAGCCCTGCAGTGTTCTCACCTTCAAGCCACACTTCTTGGGTGGCTGAAAGTATGTATTTTAGAACAATAAGCCCTGATCAGTATTTTTCCCTTATTTGATGGCATCTCTTAGATCTTGTTTGGGGGAATAAGATTGGTTTATGTCCATAGTCTTGTCTCTGCTATCACAAAATATTAGTAAAGACTTTTTCAAAATTTTATCAGGGAAGAAATGAAAAAACGGAGTAGTTAGAGTACATATCCTAGAATAAAATAATTGCATCAATGAGAAATCTTCAGATAAAATGTTATCAAAAGTGTTTTGGACAAAATAGATATTAGCTGAAATTTAGCTGCCAGGTTTTATTTGGTTTTGTAACTTTTAACTCTAAAACCCATTAAAGATATAATAAAAATCACTGAAGTGTTTTGAAAAAATGGAGTTGCCATCACCTAAATTACAGAAACAAATCTAGTATGAAGCGTCTGCCTCTGTGTTGGCTTTTTTTTTTTTCAAATAGCACCCTTCCGAAGAGCTAGCCAGAGTCAGTGCTGATACTAGCACACTCTCCTTTTTTTTTCCCCCTTTTTTTTTTTTTTTTTTTACCCCCTCTTCAGTTTTTACCTCTACTGAATTGTTTGAGATAGCAAAGCTTGGGGGAAAATGTTTCACGTTGATGCTTCAGACTTGGAGAATTGCAATGATGGATGTTTACCACCCTTCAATACTATTTACCTCTTCCATTAAGAACTTAGTTATATTATTTTGAGGGTACTTTACAGATGGTGATGCTAAGGTTATCAACCTACAGACTTTACTTACAGACTCACAGGCACATGATTACACACTGTGAGAGAGGCATCTCCTCTTTGAAGAGTGCTGGAGTTCCTCTATCGTATAGATAGGCAGAGTTCTGCATGTCCTACATTTGTGGGTAATAGATGTAGGCACACCACTTACTGGTAGAACCTATTTAGAGATCACAACCTCAGTAGGCTGGAGCTGAAAACTACACCGTGTTGTTCTCTATTTTAAGTGTTTAATTCTTTCTCTACGGTGACATACAGCTCGTGGTACAAGTACTTAGATTGGATGCTGTAGGCAGGGTCTGGACTAATAAGAAGATGCTGTGTTACGATTATTTCAAACTCTGCTTTGCCTTTCTCCATTACTTTTTTATTTTTCTGCTGCATGTAAAAGGAAAGCCAGATCTGAAGGTTATATTCACTTACCCAAATGTCAAGTTCTGTGTGAACATCTCAGCTGACATTTTTCTCTATGCTTGGTAAAGAATGATCCAAATGTCTGACAGTAGTGCTGTACCAACTGTACCCTACTAGCCATGTTCAGACATGAAAGCTCGTTTTGGTCATTGTCTCACAAAGTTGATAAAGACCTGAAATTGGAAACTGTTAACATAATAGCTTGACATTTTACTTTTTTTTTTTTTTTTTTTCTCAGCTTGGATGGAAAGCGATTTCATGTGTTTAAAATAAGGGAAATACACTGTATGTGAAATATTTAATAGACTGATTACTGCCACTTCAGCCTTTTCTTGCACACACATCTCCTAGCACTATATAAACCCCCCTATTACTTGTAGTTAATGCTTCCAAAACGTGAGAGGTGATCCCATTTCTTTAACACTCAGAAGTTTATGGTGTGTATTTGATGTCAGATTTTCAAAATGACATAAGAGTCAGTAGCATCTAATTAGACATCTAATCGATGGGCTATGACTTTTTTATATCTAGACGTGTAAGGCTGACCAGCTCTCACAATCTGTCTGCTTCACCTAAGTTACTTTATGTGAAGTATTTGAGGCATTGGGGAAAGGAAACTTCTTGGCTAGTTGTACCATGTTTCAAATATTATCTTAGGCAGACACCAATAAATACCTCCAAATAATGATATCAGTGGTCTGAAATATGTCAGCTGCCTAGCGTGGCAGCTTCTGCTCCCAAGAGATTAAAAGGATTTGTGCTGAACTGGAATCCTGTTCTGGATCTGAGCCAGATCTACAGGCATGCGCTCCTGAAAAAGAGGTAAAACTGCCAGTGTCTCTCACTCCAACTGGACTAAATGGTGGGGAACGCTGAGTGTCTTAGTGACTTACTGGCCCAGGACAGTGCTATTGGAGCTGGGATTATAAACAAAAAAGCAGTGCTAGTCAGACACAAAACTTCTTTCACATGTGTTTTTTTTTTAAATACCACCAGGGTGTTTCTCTCTCCCCTCCACCCAGAGTGCATGTGAGAGCAGCACAGTCAAAATGGGGTATTTTGTTTAGTAGTATGCAGAGTGAAAAGCTAGTCTGGCTTAGGAATCCTGAAAATTATACTTTATATTCCTTCTGTATGAGCAGGTATGGCAAGACTGTATGGCAATTCATGATCTAAAAAATTGTAAAATATTTTAAATTCTTTAAGTTTGGGATTTTTTTCTCCTGTTTTCCCAATAATTTTTCAATTCTTCTAGGTTTACTTGAGTTTGTGTTAAAGAAGAGAGTTTTACCCAAAGTATTGAAAAAATAAATAGTAGTTCTGGAAAAATAAGAGACTGGTAAATAGAAATAAAGACCAAGTGGTGCTTAGCCAAATTCTGCTAACAAAGTAAGCACTGCCTGTGAGTGGTACCACAGCAACACCTCTCTTGCATCCCTTCTCTCTGAGCCTTATTACTCCTTGACAGACTCTGAATGTGTTCACAGCCCTGTGTGGGGATGCTTTCATATTATAGGTCAAAGTAGAAGGCAATGACTTTCTCTGCCTGTCACTTATTTACAGACCATGATGAACTATCACATCATCTCCAACATGCTGTGTTCCTCTGATATCTTCCTTTCCCTTCCTGAGTGAGGAGCAAGGAAATGGCATTTGTGTTTCCATTACTGGTCATCCTACCCAGGCAAATGAAGCAGCTGGCACCAGCTCAAGCTTTTTAGGGCCTTCTCTTTAACTGCTATGGCAACAAGAAAACAGAAATATTATCAATTATATGCAATACAAAGTCTTACTGAAGAAGAAAAAGGATGTTGATACTATTTTGAAAGGAATTCGTCCATGACGCTATTGCGCAACAGATGACAGGATGAATTTGAGCTCAGAAACCAATTTGTGAAGAGCTCTGTTTGGAAGAAGATTTAGTGAATGAAGGTCTGCTCTTAAAATAAATAAATAAATGAAAACAGCAAAGAAAAATCCACAGTAGTACTCTTGCGTTTCTCCTATTAACCGTGAAAGAGCTTGTAAATGGGAAACACTTGGAACAGATTTTGATACTGAACTGAAAGTAGGAATGTGGGCAAATAAATTTTAAATGTTGATTTTTATTTGTTTTTTAATAGAAAATTTTAAAGAAAACTTCCCTAGCCTTTTTTCTTTATTTGTGGCACTCACAAGGGTAATTATGTCATCCAAATTGTATTGCTGGGGTATCAGTCAGAGGATATTCAAATCATGACTTTGACAAAACTGGTAGTTAAGCAACCTTTTTTTGACATGATCATATTTTGCTGTTTAAAACCTGCTTCCAGATAATTATATACTCAGTTCATATGATTGACAATGGTTATTTGCTTACTTTAAAATCTAAGCAAATAGTTTGACAAGACAAGAAAGGAATGAAACTAATTCATACTTTGTCACTGTTCATGAAAAACAGGCTGCAAATCTATAAAGTGTTCAGACAGCTAATATCTATCTGATATTTCAACTGAGACTTTTGCACTATTTTATGGACTATATTGCTGAAATTACCTGTGCTTCTATTCAGAAATTACCCATGTATAATTCAATTTTTTAGTCTTTTATTTCTTTGGTGAATGTTTTAAAGCTATGTAACGATACCTTTAGATTTCTGAAAGACTCATTCTAGAGGTGCCTTTGATTCTCCATCTCTTTGGTATTTCTTGTTCTTTCTATAATTTGTTGTCCAAGTTGTTCAGTGCTGTTTGAACTTTTATGTTGCATACATTAACTTTAATAACTCTGAGAATTTTCATGATGGAAACCCATGAGATGTTGAGGGATCAATGCAGTAGCCTGATCATAGCTGTTTAATGCCATGTTGGATGTCCTATGGCATCCAAAACATCAGCAACAATCTGACAGGTATGCTGCAGGAATTAGAAGAGACCCATGTCATTTTGGATCACCAGTATGAGGCTAGGCAGGATACCTCAGGGCATCTGAAATGGCAATAGGCACCTGTATTTAAGGAATTAAATCCAGCCTTTAAATTTTTCTGAAAGGAAAATGGGAGTGCAAAGGCATGCTTCATAAACCAACACAGCAACTTGCATGGTCTCTTAACCCAGACAGCATAATTCCTGGTTTGCTCAAGTAGTTAAATTACTAAGAAAATAAACCTGGAGCAAGTCTCATTCTTATTGTCAATTCTTTCTTTTCAGCAGACAATATCGATGTGTTTATATTAAGAGTAATTCATGCCACCAGTTTTCTTGGGTGTTTTTTGACCGAGCAGTTTTGCCTTCTTTCTTATATTTTGTCTGCAGCCTTCCATTTATAAAACCTTTATTTTGGGCTTGAACTGCAGGCTTGAGTCACCTATGCTCTGCTCAAAGTACAAAGACTACATGAGAGCACAAGTAATTAATTAGGTTGTACTTTTTTAAGAAATGTTCAGGGGAATGCATAGCCAAGAGTTTTGTAGACATAAGCAATGGAGCAGCACACTTCCTACAGCTTTTTTTGTATTTATGCTGCTTCAGCACTTTTTGATTAGCTGGCTTAATTTTGCCAACTAAATCTTAACCCTCCAGATTGTTTTCTGTAGCCACAGGCACGATCCAGTCTAAAACGTTTTTGGGTTTTTTTCTGTCTTTCACTCCAAAGTCAGACAGCCAGAACACTATTGGAACCTGATGCCACAGTCAGGTTATGGAAATTGCTCTCTAATCCACCTAATGTTTTAATACACTGGATGAAATAAGAACGAAATGCATTTTTAACAAGTTAGCAGTAATATGCTGTGATACATGTCTGGAGAGTGAGTGACTCAAAGTTGAAGAGACACCTCCAGGAGAGCTCTGGAGTTTGTTCCCTGCTGAGCTGCAATTCTGCTGAGGAGCAGGGCTTGTTGAAGGCTCCTCTCATTTCACAGGCATTAGGCTGTATATGTCATGGTAGGCAACATACCCTATCAGTTCTGAGTGTGCTATAGTATTGCAATGGGAATTACGTTCTTATTTTGTTTTCAAAAGGATGCCAGGTAAGTTCCATCATATGGGTGCTTTCTCTTGACCTCAGGTTATTGTTTATATACAGAAAGGATATTTTATATGAAAGAAGGCTATTTAATAGCAGTCTAAACCAATGTTACGCTATTTTCAGCATGCTTTGTAATGCAAGTACTTTGCTCTGGGTTTTTTTGCATACAAGTTCTTTCTCAAAATGAGAAAAATTGTTTCTGTTCTGCAGAACTGTTCTGACAACTTGCTGAACTAAATAGAATTGGGATCTAAATTACATGGACTAAATGTTTTAAATGGAAATATTTTATTTGCTGACATGCGACACTGCCAATATGTTTGTTTTTATAACTGGGACTTCTTACTGATGATAGTCAAGCCTGATACTGTAATTTTCTAAAGGATCTATGGGTATCAAACCAAATTTCCATTGATTTTGAATTGTCTCTGTGATAAAATAGGGAAGTTATAGAAGCTTTTCCTTCATGGAAGGATATACTTGTCATCAATTTTCACAGTAATTGTGCTTGAAAAATTGCTATTGTTCTTGTTGTATCTAAGCTGCCTATAATTAGTATTCCGTAATGTGTAGGAAACCAAAATACCTTTGCTAACAGCTGGATAGTGTGTACCTAAATTTCTGCCGTCTGGTGCTACAGTCTTGGCTAATACAGTGGGCTGAACTTACCATAAAGTCAATATTCAATAGAAATATGAAGTAGCAGAGAGGATGAGTAGAAGAGGCAAGGAAAAAAATGAAGAATACACATAGCAAGATGATGTAATTTTACAGTTAACTCGTCACCTAAAATGCTTTTTCAGTGTGTCTTTATACATTAGTTGGATCACGTTCAGTATCTCAAACAAGCAACTAAACTTTTAATATGTTAATAGATTCAAATGTTAATCAATACTCTATCTTTAGCCCTTTGCCCTTTCCACCCTAGTCACTGAAAGTGTGCCAGAACCCCAACCCTTACAACCCCACCTCTGCTTTTATCTGACTTGCATGGTTCTGTTGCCTGGATACCACTGGAACACGTGAAAGAATGCTACTGAGCTGCTGTCAAGATGGCCATTTTATTACAGTGATTTATAAATGGATTATCTGTGAAAATGGCTCAGCCTTTTATGCAAGCACCCTACAGAGGCAGACATAGCTCTAATTGGCTGCCTCAACAGCGGGTCTTGCTTTCCTGTTATTTTACAGCAGTAGGCTGATGCTTTACTGCAAATGACAGCAATGTAACCAGAAAGAATTAGCCAACTTCTCATAGTGTTAACCTCCAAGTGTACATATGTGTTTTTCCTGTCCTTTGTCTTAGACTCCTTTGAGGTATCTGACCACCCTCAAGCCAGAACCATATTTTCTTCCAAATTCTCTTTAACAATAGGAGGCGATGGGGACCAACAAATTGCCAAGACGGAAAGAAACTTTGCAACCAAAAACCACAGACCAGAATTTTTCCTTTTGCCTTACACAACAAATACTGTCTTGAAGTCAGTGTTAAGGGCTCAACATTTATATCACAGGCTGTTGCTTGCTTCATAGCGCATATTAGCACAACTTTTCAATTATTAATCCCTTCTGGAATGCTCCACTCTTATTGCAAAGCAAGGAAATTAGCCCAAATCTCTGTGTGATCACAACTATTCAAGTGAGAGTATTTATTTTCTGAGATTTCCCTATAAATGTTTTGTGAGAATTGCAACCAATTGTTGTCACTTTGATAGTAGCATGGCCAGATTACTTATGAAAAATTGTGTTTCTGAAGTTTTTCTAGCTGAAAGGAAATGGCAGTTTTATCAATAGCAAGGAGTATGCCCATTCTCTCTCTTTCTCACTAGTGTATGGCACTTTCTACCATAGAAGAAAATTTTTATTTACCAAAAGTAAGAGGGACTAGTAATTGCAAGTGGCAAAAAGCATGTTTTCTGTTATTTTCATGTGCATTCAGGTTATAAAAAAGTTATAGGTGCGTATTTTAGGTATGCCAGTGTTAAGAAGCACATCTCTAAGTAGCAAAATACAATTTTAGCTAGTTCTTATATTTAATCTTTGGGAGGGTTTACAAAAACTGAACTTTCTACAGAATTTGATTTTCATATAAAAAAAATGGTTAGGCTAATGCACTGGTCCTCTTTCTTTCTCTGTGACAAAGTAACACAGTTTAATACCATGGATACAAATACATGTTATACACTATGATTCTTCTTAAAAGCTACCACTGACTAATGTAAGAAAACTAGGAGTTCTATTGTTGTTCTATAAAAAGCAGTGGTGTTTAAAACACTGTAGACAATGGAAGCCTTTCTTACAGAACTCATTATACCACAGTCTGTTAGAAAATCATGTTTTGCCTTGTAGTGTTTTCTTCTAATGCTCAAAGCAAAGTAGACCACACAATTTTAGGCTTGCTTTGTATGATTATGCAGAAAGAGTATTTAAGCATTAGGAACTTTAATTATGCAGAAGCTTTACTGAGGGATTTTAAATAAAAGGTTTGTGCACATCGTATTATAATGAGCAAAGTAAATATATTTCTTGCAGTTATATGAAATATTACTGTAGTGAGGACAGGGCAATTTAATCAATAGCAACTGTACAGTGACCTAGCAATTGTTTGTTGTTTGTTGGTTTGTTTTTTGGGGTTTTTTTTTCTGTTGGTAAAATGCTGGTATGTTAGTACCAGAATTTTTAAAACTCTGTTAGCTTCATGTAGGTTGTCAGAGTCTCTCAGAAAGGCTGTGTCGTCTTTGTAGTACTGCCTAAGGAGCCCTGGCTACAACAGGAATGCTATGGCAGGTAAGTGGCCACATCTGTTTCAGTCTCATCTCCATCACTTGCACCTCAAGGTAATGTGCCAGATGTTCTGTTCAGACAGGTGAGACATGTTTGTTAGCAGTCCAAAAAATATTTTGAAGAAAAAAGCAAAAAGACACAAAACCAGTATCTTGAATCTCACCCCTTCTGGAAAAATTTCATGACCTCAGAACCTCACGTATATCCCTTAGGAGTGTTTTCTTCTACATTTTCTAGAACTTAAAAAGCCATGCCTCTTAGTTGGACTTCTAAGGCAATGGTTACAATGTTATGGATCACAGCTGTTTTGAATAGGTTCACAAATCTGACAAAAATCTACTGCTTATTTTAGTTTTGGGGATCACAACAAAAATATGATTGTAACTGGAAGTGATTTAGAAACCGATGATCCAAGGCATTGGAGGTGAAGAGAATGTCAACTTTAAACACCTCGCAGTTCACACAGCATACCTGCTAAGCTCCTTTGAAATTTAAGCATAGGAAGCATTATGCATGTGCTTTAATCCTAATTCAGCAAAGTATTTATTTAAACATTTCTGCATATCCATTTGTAAATGCATTAGGCATTGTTATACTGAAGTATTATAAGTGAAATACTGTCTCCATGAGTTGGGATAAAAAAACTCACTGATCTTCAGTGAGACCGGGGGTTTAACCATACCTACTAAATGGTGTGAATTTCAATACACCATCTTACCTTTTGCATATGTCTATTTGAAATTTAGATCTATGAGTAAGTCAAGAGTGATTGATCCAGAGTTGTCTAGTATTATGAACAACTTTAATGAGTTAGCAAGCACACTTATTTAAAAATTTTAACCTGTATATTCTAAAAATAGAAATATAGGATATGGCATGTTGAGGAGTTCTTAAAAGGTTTTATTATCAAACGTGCTTATACGTTGCAGTTTAATAAGCATAGGCACAATTTACCGTAATGACTTCCAGACTTACTGTTGTGCCACAAATCCATTGATTTTGCAGATATGTCTAGAGGAACAAGGAGGCACACTTGATTTCTTTATATGCTATGATTATGGCCTGGGAAACTGTTTTTGACTAAACTATTCATTAAGTTTGAATTTTGTCATTCACAAAGAACAACTCCAGCATTATAGTTCCTGCTTCTCACAAAAATACACGCACACACAAAAGTGCAGCATTCTCATTTAAGCTATGGGTGATGGACACATGAAATAAAGACAGACTTCCATCCCTCCTGCTCCATCTTCTCTTATAAAATTGTGTTTTACAGACCTTAAAAGTTACGGGGGAAAAAAAAAGTATGAGGACAGATGATTGGAAGGAAAAACACTGAATTAAATAAAAAACTAAGTGCCTCAATCATAGCTCTGGCCTAAATTGGATTGAAACACCCTAATTACAAAGAAACACTCTTTTTGCTAAGTATAGGTTAGTACTGAGTCTTATTACCAATCATAGCTGTTCATAGAAAAATATAAAATGCTGAAATAATAGTAATTTCAGAGGAAAAAGTCTGCTTCTAGCCAGGATCTTGACTATGTACATAAACTCTGTCCAAGGGAGGAATCAGTAGTCATTCTCCATTTCCAGTTTCTCCCTCTTTACCAGTTACAGGAAGAACTTGGCAAAGAAACCATAAGTGCAACATGAAAGTGACCTTGTTTTGTCAAATAATTTGTTTTAATATGGGTAGAGATGAGCAGCATTCCTTAACAACCAGCATTTTGACTTTTGTGTGCTGCTGTTACTGAACACAGTAACTGCAGAAAATTATGGGCTCTGTTGGTTGATTTTCAAAATGACTGTTTTTATTACCTTCATGGATTATAATTTATGGATTAAGCTAATTACACATAAAGACTTGAATCTCAAGTATCTAATCATTATACTTGAACAACACTAAATATTATATTTAAAAGCTGAATACCTTTCCTTGAAAACTATATTATTAAGCTATAAGTATGATCATTTCAGCATTTTTGATTTTTTTTTTCCTGTACTGTGAGAACAATATGATCAGTTATGGGCCCTGAATGTGTATAGCTAAATCCATTTGGGGGCAATTCTTCATTGCGGTTTGTAGAAAACTGTAGGGATAGTCCTTCTGAGGTTTGCTACCTCCAGCTTAGGTCATTAGGTTGCTTCTTTATGGTTTGTACAACACAGGAAAGCATTTCCAGGACCAAACTTTTTTCAGGAAAATCTATTTATTAGCTTTGCCATTGCTGTCTGCTGACCTTGTGAAAGGTACAGGAGCTGATGGATACACAGTTGTTTTTTCAGCCCTCATGACCTGAAGAGAGTCCCAGCTTGCTCTTGGTAGGCAAGGGATTACCTAGGCTTTCTGCCGGCATTGTCGATCCTTGTTCAGCCTTTCCATAGCTCCTCCAGCTCCATATGACATGAAGCGATTCAGCCCTTGCTTCTTCTGAAGTACTTCTTGATTGTGAATAATCATACTAGCTATAGAAGAGAAGAATTAATATAAGGCAAATTGGGAGCAGGGGGGAGGAGATGCTTCCATAAGAAATATGACATGGTTAAGAATCCAGTGTATAAATCATAGGCCTGCTTAGCAAAAGAAAGTGTACCATAGTGCCACATTTCTAAAACATTTTAAAGTGAATAATTTCAAAATCTAGTCATTGCAAAGTGATTTTACAACAGAACCTTAAGGGAAAAGGTTTCTCTCCATAAGGTAATTAAGTAGCTCATAATTTACCATTGCAAAAAGCATCCAAATTTTATTTCTGTGGTTTTGCAGAGAATAAAACATGCAGCTTAAAGATCATCTGCCCAATGTACACTAAATGATGTTACAGTAGCAATGCCCTTTTTCCTTTGTTGCTTTCTCAGGATCTGCTATTTGATGAGTCAATATAGATTAGGACAGCCGTGTACTAAACAAATCAAAGAGGGACACTGCATTTAATAGCATTTGCTAAAGAAAATTCCAAACCTCAGATTCTTTTCTAGGTCCACAAACTGAATTGTGATCTGACCTTGAATGCAGGACTAGACAACAGCTTCAACTTTATTACTATCTTGTATGTTGTCCATGAGCTACTACACTATCATTTTCATTTTGCACTGATGTGTAATTGTCCTTTAGTTGCATGTAAGTGTGAAAGTTAACAAGCTGTCTTAACTAATACAGATTTATTACATAGCTAGCTTTATTTTAAGAAAGCAACCTATATAATACAACAGATAAATACATCCTTAATTAAAGTTCTTACAAAGCATGTATACAAATGTTTCCCTGAGTCAAGACTACAGTCCTCATGAGAATAAATCAGGTTTGACAGTGTTCTTTCTTCAGTCAAAAAGCAATTTGGGGCTTGATCTTGATCATGGTATAATATATACAATCGAGATATTCTTAACATGTTCGCTCTTTCATACAGATAGAAAGTTCTATTCTGACAGTGATGATATAATTAGAAACATGTATATATGCATGACACCATAAGAGGAATTTAAAAAGAGAGTATGTAGCACTTTTAAATCCAGCATATTATTTTTGTATTATTTCTTATTAACTGATTACATGCCTTTTTTATGAGTAATAATGTGGCACACTAGACTCTGTTAAGATAGATTCCCAGAGTAGAAATGTGGTGCAGAAAAATCTTGCAGATGCAAAATTTGTTAGTCTTGCAACACCTGGATCTATAATATTTCCAGAAATTCCACAGTGTTCTAGGAATTTATGGATCTGAAACAAATTTAGAAGTAACCCAGCACTTTCTAGCCATTTCTTGGTCTAAAATGTTTTTCAGGTTTGGCTTGTATTTCTAGTGATTCCCAGATCTGGAACATTTGTAAGAAATCCCCTTTGCTTTCCAGGAACTTCTGCACAGCTTTATAGGAATTTTCCCTATGCTTTCTGGGAATTCCTTCCACTTTGTAGAAAATTCCCACAGCCTTTCGGTATTTCCTAGACCTAGAACCTTTCTAGAAATTCCCTGTGGCTTTCTAAGAATTCGTGTCCTGGAACTGTTCTAGGACCCTTCCCCCCGCAGCTTTCTAGGAATGTCCCCAGCAGCTTTTTAGGTATTTCCTGTTTTCTAGGAATCTTTCACACAGCTTTATAGGACTTCTTGCATCTGGATCCATTCTAGCATCTCTCCTTAGCTTTCTAAGAAGTTCTCAGCTCTTGCTAGGATATCGGGTCTTTTATTTTCTTCTAATTTCCCTGACTGATACCTTTCTAGGCATTTCCTAGTGTTTCTTGGGTGCTGCTAGTTCCAGGCATTTTTCCTGTGCCTCCTAGGAAATTCTGGGTCTGGAACCTTTGTAGAAATTTGCAGCAGGTTGCAGACCTGCCACCCTGGCCTCTCTAAAGAAACATCTTTCTTTCCCTTACCAGCAGTAGTTATTGTAATGCTGATGGAGTTGCTACAGTCAAATATGAGCAAATCAATGTAATCCAACATGGTATTCCCACGCAAATATCAGACCTATAATCATATATGCAAATAAGTTAGACTCTGTCTTTGTCTGGTATGGATAAAATTTTTTAGTAGGTGTTAGTATAACATGTGTTAAGCCTTTACAATCGGAATGCCTGTCTGCTTAGAGACCTAAACATTTTTGTGACTCATTTTGTTGGTTAATAGAATTTCCTTTTTTTGGCCACAGTGGCTCACAGCGAGATAATTTGCTTCCTTCCTTAGCTTGCGGGACTCTTGCCTGCTGCCATACTATGCAAGTGCTTCAACTTCAAGCAGGCTCAGAAGCATTAGCACTAAGTTGGACTCATTCTGTCACCTTGAACAATTTCACCTCAGGAAAGAGCAGGAAGGCGTTTTCCCTTCAGCAGCAGGTTTGGGTTTTGGTTCTGGTTTTGTCTTTTGCTTTCATCAGCAGTGTGAGCAGTGTTGATTTCCTGCCCCACTTCAGCATTACAGTCTAGCAGCCTTTTCACTACCATAGGATTGAAGGCCAGTGACAATATCTTCTGTGTTTCTATCTCTCTCTCTGAATGAAAATGTTTCAGTCATCGTGGCTTGATCTTACATGTATTAGAAGACTCTTAGAAATGTTTTGTGGCCTGTGTTGCATGTTCAGAAGGAAACAAAGGTCTGGACCATCCACTTTCTTACAGCAGATGCATATACATTATTGCTGTGTTAACCCTGCCTGCAGTGTTATTCCTTACATGGAAGAAGGTAGGAACAGTTGCTTTAAAATCACTATGCAAACTTTGGTCCACATGCCTGTGGTACATACATTTTGACTGCTGCTACAAACAGAAGCAGAAGTATAATTGTCTTTGCTCTGTTTGGCCATTCTCCAAAATGATGCAGAAAGTCTCTTCTCAAAACTGTCCTTAATTGAACTATAAAAAGATGTCCTGGAGCTGACTTTATAGGAGCTGTATGTGTAGTTTGGCTGTTTTTCTGTATAGAGAGTATATTGCTGCCTGTTTGTGGGAGGTATGCACAGGAGGCCATATGTAGGATTACTTTTTTGAAGGGGAAAAACATGTATGATGAGAATTTGTCTCCACAGTTTTTGGAAAAGATGTAAAAGTAATATATACTGTAGGCATCAGAGGTATATGATCTCAGACAGTCTCTGGAAAAGGACATGGGGGAATTACTGGTTAGAGAAGATTGCTTGTCTGTGTTGGGATCAAAGGGGCAGAACATAGTCCGTAACGTTCACCATTTTTAAATTATAAACTCCAATTAAATGATGCAGAATAATCTTCAGTATTCCATCTGGTAGCTATGAGGAGAGAGCGAGAAAAGCAGTTAATGACATTAATCAAGGCTTGAGGTAGACAGGTTCAAGTACTGCAGGCTTTTTTTAAAAAAATGAGTTGGGGACAGGGTTAGCCTTTGAATGACATTCCAAAACCACTGCATGCAGCCCAAGGGAGAGGAGCAACATTAACCCTTTACTCTTACATTAACCCCTTGACTGCTGGCATTTTCAGACTGCAGGCAGATGACCAGCATCCTGTCATTTACTATTGATTGCTCCTGTCATACATGGGGTTAATACTGAAGCATGGGAAAGACCTTTTTGGAACATCACTGCCAGGCACTAGAGGCTGCTTAGGAAAAAAATCGTGAATTTGGTCCTCGAGTCACAGTGGTTTCAAAAAAATGAAGCATAATTTTATTTCTTTTAAATTATCTTAACAACTGATACTAGAAATCACCAATCCGTTTTTACAGGTGATGTGATGTGGTATATAGGAGACTGTACGATCTATATCATTTTACTTTATGTTTCTGCTTGAAAGAGTAATAGAGGAATATTTATTTTGGCAATGATAAAATTCTAAACGCACTACATAGAGCTAGAAACGATATTTGATAGCAACTTTCTTGAAAACTGTAGCTTCAGTGTATCAGAAATTTTCTACGTATTTGAGTCAGTTTTAGTAAATTGTCCCAGTAAAAAGCTCTGAAAAAATCTAAATACAAGATGGCAAAACCCCCTCTTTTTTATTAGCTCCAAGTTTAAAACAGAGTGGAAACTAAATGAAAAAAAACTAAAAAATTCAGATGCCCCAAACACTCATTTCAGGTAGATGTCCAGTATGTTGATTCTTTTTTTTCCAGCTTACCATTAAACTGATGGAAAAAAATCAAATATTTGCACAATTAATTATTTTAGATAGTTTTAAATTTATACTAGAAGAAATCATGGGAGTTTTTCCAGCAGAATCCTTGATATCAGGAAGGGATGAAGCCACTAATCATGGAAGAAAGGAAGCAAACAAAAAATAGAATGCATTACTTTTATATCTATCTTTACGTACCACTGGCCTCATTCTAATATACATTTTAAGCCACAATAACTGTCATTAGTTTGAATCCTCAAAAAGACACTTAATGGTTTCTTCAAGAAAACACATTTCTATGAAATGCGGAGAAGAAAATCAAATAAAAAAGGTATTGGGGTGGATAAACTTTATTTTCACTACAGAGTTAATAAGATGTGAACACTTTCATTTATATCCCATCAAAGCTTTTGAAAGTTTATGCATTTAGAAGCTACAAACTTACATCGGAATTCAGAGTAAGAGATTCCCTGGATACAATGGGCAGCAGTAGCAGGCCATTTACTAGGGAGGGACTATTTTTTTCTTTTATGTAGCTCTTGTTCTTCTGTAGATGTTTGAGTAAAATCAAATTACTTTCATCAGAATTGCGTATAGATTTAAAGACTTTTGCCCTAGGCTGAACAGCAAGCTTGATCTAAGATTTTTCAGAGTATTTAAAAATTCTCAGAACCTCAACTTCTAGACAGAAAGTTAAAAGTGCCAAATGCCTGTAAACATCTGAATTAAAAATTTAAGAATTAAGGCATGAAAAAATTCCTCTGAGAAACTTACTTTTTATATTTTTCTTCCCAATGTTTACTTAACCGCATTGCAGTTTTCAACTGCACCTACTACCTCTGCTTTATTGGGTGTAGTTTTTCATTATACATGTGTAAAACACAGTCCAAAAGTTGTGCAGGCACACTTTTATGAAAATATCATCTGTCTAGTCTCTGAAAGTGAGGGTCTCACTAAAAGAAGCTATGCAGATAACTCAAAATGCATTTCCACAGATCAGTAGTAAAAGTACAGTTTCGTTATTCTCTTACACTCTGTTGAGAAGATAGGATTGACTAGATTCAATACTTTTTTCTCTCATGGACAGGAACAGATACTTAAAAGTAAAGCCTCTCAAGGATAGTTTACACATGATATTTTTTTTGCTTTGTGCTGGCACATTGGTTAAGTCTGAAAGGTATCTGCAGAAGATACAGGACTGTGGTAAGAAATAAGCTTGAGGTCATTGTCTAATTTGGTTTCCAAAATAGAGTAATTGGATTCAGTTAAGCTCTGTTAATACAACGGTATAGTTTTAAATACTGCTATATATTACATGTTTTTACAGTTGCTAAATAAAAAAAAGAAAAAAAGCACATTGAAATTTGACCAACAGAACCTAGCCATAACTTATTCTCTATTTCTACAAAAGGGAGTAAGGGGGGGGAAAGGGATCATTTAGACTTACTGAAATCAATACAGCATATCTGTTGATACTAAAGATTAGGGTCAATAAAGCATTACCTCAAACATCTGGATTTTTGAGAATTTTATGGACTAAAAATAAATGATATTAAGCCCCTGAGGAAATTCACAGGCAATTAAGGGGATGACTTGATGCCAGAAAAATGAGAGAGTTCAGCTGACGGTGAAATGTGTCTCTTTAATTCCTTTCAGTCTCCTGACTTTTGGCAAGTGAAATACTTCATTATTTAAAAACCGAGACAGGCAGAAACAATAGCTCCAGTTTTATTGTCTTTAGCTAAATGTATATTATATTTCCAAGCTACGTATGTTTTTTTGAGTCATTCTAGTTTTATGAATTTTGAGTAATTCTTATGACATGATATAAAGTCAAGATTTCCTTTTTTATGTAAAACACAAATAATGCATTGTTCAAAATCATCAGAATGAATTTATGTTTACCAATAGGTTTTTCTTCATTGTTCCTGGTTTGTATTGACCACAGTTAAGCCATGGCAGTAAATCGTTGCTGTCTGACACAACCTCTGCACAGTCATTCTCCATTTCTGTCTACCTAATTTCCCAAGTAAACATCACAACAGTTGCACCTCTTCCAGTAATCTCAATACTGAGAAAAAGTATTTGGAGCTTTATCCAGGTTCATATCAATTATTCATCTGAGATGAAAAAAACATTTGTGTATCTCACGTTGAGGTATGCAATCAAGAGCTGAGATTCTGAGGGAACAATACAGAGCCAGACCTAAATTCTGAAGAGTTCTGTCTCATAGAGTAATTTTTTTTGTCCAAGAAACATGATGATCATAATTTTCAGCACTTTAGGGAATTTAGATTTTACTCCAGATGCACAGAGATTCTGAAAACCTGGTTCATTAGTGTGCTACACCTATTTTTAGTATACTTTTCTGGTGGTGGGACAATCCATGGGCTGAGTCAGCTGCAGGTGTAGAGGTTCCTGCTTTAAGGCTTTAATTTCAGTTGTCATTGCTGATAAACCACTTCCATCCACTCCTCTCTTTCAAGTAAACCTGAGTGCACGTAGCCCTTTTCCAAAGATAACACAGCCTGTCAAGCAGGAGCGCAGGTTATCTATGGAAGCACACAGAGGACTGCAGTGCTGGTGTGATCCTGTAATGGATAAAGCTGGAAGATTTCAGCCCCCCCGATATCAGCCGTCACCTCACACTAGTACTCAGTGCGCTTCCAAAGTAAATAAGTTGGGAAGAAAAAGGAAAGCTGTTCCACCATATGTTTTTGGAACTGAATCAAAGGGAAGAATATTAACTATAATAGGAAAAAAACCAATGCTTTTTTTTTTCCCCCCTAAGAAAAACAGCACGGTGTCTCAGAAATATGTAAATTGTTGATAAGTAAGTATTTCTCCTCAAATTGTTTTAAACACTTCTATAGCAACAGCTTCTGTAAAAGATGATAGCAATATACTAATTGTCTTTACTTTCACTTTCTTTCTTGCCTGGAAACACAGGCCAAATTTTTTTGAGTTTGCTGTTCAGGTGGAACAGTTATCCGTTAAATAACATGCTCCCCTGCTCAGGATTAGACGCATATGGTAAGGGTGTGATTTAACTGAAGGAAGTCAGGTGCCCTGTCTTGGCAACAGAATTCTTAGTTTGATGCTTACATGGGGCTTTTCATTAAATTCATTAATCTTCAATAGTGTCTCTGCAAAAGAGACAGATAATCCTTAATGAAAAGTTTTTTTGTTAGGATCAGTTGGTCTAAAGGTATTGAGATTCCACTAAAAGAACGTGTCCGATTTGAATTACTGTTATCTCCCGAGAAGGCTGATTTGATTTCCTTTTTTTTGTTTCACAAGCTAAACTTCACCTTTGCTCACTCTTTACTCCAAACATACACAAGGTACTATTTTAGCCTCTTCTTCATTTACAGCCCTAATATCTTCAGTTTGCTAGAATATTCACATTACCGAGCTGGATTAAAAAAAGAACCAAAAGAAGAATCCTTTTGACACCTATGCAAAAGCATGTATAAGATGTTGTTATATGTTAAATCTGCACTGAAATGGAAGTATTTTAATATATTTCACATAGTTATATTTCTAACCCATAGCTTTTTAGTTTATTGTCCTGAATTAGTAGGCTGATATTCTAAGTATATTAGCAACACATATTTTTTACTATATGAATATTATAAAAAACTATTAATCAACAAGTATGGGTGAGAACATAAATGTTCCTGTTAACTCAGTTGTGATAGTTCTGTACAGGATCAAGGTGGAGACACAGACAGCAAGTTATTTAGATAACTAGACTGTGGTTGCTCGTTTCCTCCTTGCAGTGTATAAGGACTAATGTTGCAATTGACTGAGGAAGTGATGACCAAGGCAATCAGTTCCTCTCAGTAAAATTCAGCTTACCTTTTACCGTGGGAAGTCCATTAAAACTGTCCTAGATGGTTACAACTGAAGGTAAGGTTCACAAAATTATTCTTAAAATTATTGGATATGATCTTGTTTTCACTGTAAGGAATGGAAATACCCTAAGGATTTCAGTAAGATAGAGTTTATTCATTCCAGAACCAGGCATATCTCTTGATTAGTTGTCACTCTATCTAAACTGGAGTTAAATAAAATTTAGGATGAAAAAATACATAAAAGTGGCACTGGAACATGAATCTGTAAAGTTGCTATAGCTCTGATTTAGTGTAAATATATTAATTTTTTTATATTGAACCCTTATGAGTTTTTGGCTGGATAAACAAATATTGATTTAGCAGTTGCAAAGGAATTCAAATCCCAGATCTCAGTCTCAATTTCACCTTTATTTTATATCCACGGATCTGTTACTGATAGACAGTGGAAAAGTCAATTCTTTGTTTTAATGTGGTTAGGATGAAGCTTGGGATGAGGAGTACCTACTCAGAATGCATTGTAAATTGTCTGCTAAAGCAAAGTTTCATGAAAGAAATACCAATTTGCTGAGCCTATTTCTTTCAAAATATACAGGATATGACAAAATTCTACCAAGCCACTGCAGATTTCCAAAGCAACTCTATTAAGCTACAACTATGAAACCAAAAACAAGTGGGCAAATCTATTCCTACCTGTACATCTAAGGGTCTCTTTGCCTCAGTGACTCACGCTCATTACGGTCACTCTCAGCACTCTCTAACTCTTCCTGACAGTCTTTCATTCTTATGCTTGAGGTGCATCCATGTTGTTGAAGTTACTTCTCTCTAGACTGGATGAAAAGTAAGAACTAACGGAAATTAAGATGCAACTTCCTTAACATTTGCTGAAGTATTTTCAATAGTAGTTTAAATTAATTGGTTTTATATTTTTCCATGAAATTAACTATGACATTTGGAGGTAGGGGGTTGTAGCAGCAAAGCAGCTTTTAAGAGCTAGAGCCCTCAACTGAGAAGCAGTATTGATGATGAGAGCTCCTCTTCCTTGTCTGTGCAAAGCCAAGCAGTAATTTTTGACCGATTGCAAAAAGTGGACTAAGGTAACCTTGCAACTTTAACTTGAAAGAAATTAGAAGTGCTGACAAAGATACTTGTATATGAGAGGAGATTTTAAAAATCTTTGAACGTGAGGAAGAACTTCTTTACTTTGAGGGTGACAGAGCACTGGAACAGGCTGCCCAGGGGGGTTGTGGAGTCTCCTTATTTGGAGCTATTCAAAACCGACCTGGATGATGTTCTGTGCAACCTGGTCTAGGTAAACCTGCTTGATCAGGGAGGAGGGGGTTGGACTAGATGATCTCTGGAGGGTCCTTCCAACCCTTGACATTCCGTGAAAGTTTTCCTCAGCTTTCCTACCTCCCAGGAAGGTTGGGTATTCTAGGCCTTTCAAGACATAGGTGCAGAGTTTCACCTAGTCACTTTGAACTGTAGTTTAAGCTTACAGGCTGGATCTTATCCAGAGAAAAACTACAAATTATTACAATGTGAAGTAACAGCTTCATTTGAGATATGGTAACTAGCAGGTAAGTACTAGACTATATTTCAGCAAAACATGATCCACTTCTACCACAGTGCTGTTCTATGCAGGAACGACTTGTACATTACCATACCAAGCAGCCCGAGCATGTCTACCTTGCTAATATGCAAAATATTTTGGGTTGAAATTCAAGGTGGATGAAACTATCAGTACTCTCAACACATATAAACAGAAAATATTAGAATATTAAAAGCAGTTTGATTACCAGCCAAAAGATTTGTTCAATTGTATGTTCATTTTAGGAAATCTTCTTAGTTATAAGTGAAAGAGAGAAATGCAGAAGATGCTGGAAAACTACTGCCAGTAAAAGAGATTCTTTCCATAGAAAGACGGTCTTTCAGCATTGAATCAAGCCGTTTATTAATGCAGTCCCATCACCTTAATTTCACTGGCAGTGCATGTTTCTATTTATTATTGCATTTCTTTTCTCTCTACTAAATTTCAGTGTGATCTTTAATGTTCACATTGTGACTCTGTTGTAGTCATCTATACAGAATTAAAGAAAACCCTTATGAAGCAGCAGCAGCCTTGCCTGCTTAGGAGATAGAAGAGTTCTTGCCAAACAGCTAGTCCATGGCTAAATTCTGTCTTCAAAATCCTATTATCTTAAAATTACTCTTTAAATGTAAATGAAGGCTTACAAGGCAGAAATGCTTTACAGTTTTGTGTGTGCCTGAAAGCAAATAATATAGCACAGCCTACTAAAAAGCCGACATATTCATTACATAGAAATGTTTCAAATATGGAGCAATAAAACCTCTGTCTAAAATTAGAAATAAATGGAGATTTTAACTTCAATTACACAGAATGTTTTGCTAATTTCTGAAAGAAATTTAGCAGAAATTCCTATGGATATGGAAAGAAAGAGATTTAAATATAAATTGATTCTAGGTAATTATTTAAAGGAATGATACAGCTGGCAAATCATGTGCTTCTTGGTACAAAATTACATAAAACACACCAGTCAAAGAGTGAGGACAGTGTAAGAAATTTCATCCTAAATGTTCCAAGTTGAATAGTTGTGGAAAAATTAAAATCCAAGGTTTTGAGTATAAATGTTAAAGACTCTGGATACAAGGGTAGCAGCTGTCTGAATTTGGCAGTAAATGTACTTCCACTTTCAGCCTGAATACTGTCTAGAATTAGATAATTGTCCATAGTTCAAGCCCAGTTTCTACACAGGATTAACCATAGGAATAGACGTATGTGTAGATTGAGAGAGGATGGATTTTGTCTGCCTGGAAACCAGCCTAGCACCATCACTGTAAACCACTGTGGAGCCCAAATACTCTGCCCTGGGTCACTCTGTCTGCATTGCTCACCCTCAAGCTTTCCTGTCTGAGAAGTTCAACCTTCTGAACAAGTTGCACAAGGTAAATCACAGCTTGAATGTGTTTTCTAGTGTTTTGGTTCATTCGTGGTTTAAATTAACATTTTGACTTTGCACTGGAACAGAGCCATGACAGTGTCAGATATACCTGAGACATACTGTGGATGTATAGAGCATGTCGAGGTTGTGAAGAGGTGAGAAATTCTGTGTACATCTAAAGCACAAATGAATGCGAAGAAACAGGAGGTGAGTTATTTTTTCTAATAGTAATAAAAGCTCTTGCAGGAAAATGCTTAATATAAACCAGTCAATAAAAATATATGCCTAATTTCTTTATTGAAGAACATCGCAGTAATGATCACAGTAATTTCTTTTCCTGTACCATAATTACTTTTTTTAATCAAATGTTCCTACATGGTGATTAGACTTGATCAGAAGCAACTCTTCCTATGTCAACCTTTTGGAATGAGAAGACTACCTGTAATTTTTCACTATTTCGTAAGATTAGAAGCACATGATGTAAGTTTAATTTTTAGCAGACTATGGGCAACTTCTCCTCTGTACTTCAAAATCATTCAGTGAAGTACCCCATAATAGAAAACCTGCTTCTACTTCTGTGTTCTTATGTATTTAAAGTGTATCTGAGAGTGGAGGGAAAATGAAGACTCTGTCATTCCTAAAGTTCAAGTTGAGTGCCTGACACTAAAACTCATGTGGCTCAGCGTTTCTCTTGTCTTTAACCAGATACTTACCAATTTTCACAATCAAATTGGAAGAGGATGGTTGGTTTTTTTACTATAATATCTTGTTCTTATCCTTTAATGACTGTTATAATGTATTGTCTGAACAAGCCAATGAGGAGAAATAGAAAAATGGAGAATCATCAGAGAAACTAAAATGAGTTCTCTTGAACTAAATGGCAGTAACTTAGAAGAAGCAATTACTTATATCTGCAAAACAGCTTCACCATGAGTAGTGCTTGTACACAACAAAACATAATTTGACAGTTCAGACATAGGTTCAAATGGAATAGTGTCCTTTTTAATATTCTTTTTTAACTATGAAAGAAAAGCACTTGTATGTGGCTACTATCTTGCCCTACAGTACTCTTATAGCTGGTGGTCTGAGGAAATCCAACAAAACACAAAGTATGGATGATACCATTTAAAACTTACAAATGGTTTTCCATTGTCTGAGAAAGCTAGTGAAGCGAAGGTAGACATGCCCACCTCATTAAGAAACACCTGGATAAAAGACATAATATTTCAGTTGCCACTTGTGAGTAAAGGCACATACACTCCCTGTTTCACCATCTTCTGCTCTCTCTCTACCCACGAGACCCAGACCATATGCTAGAAAACAATCTCCATTTCAAATAAATACCCAAGAAGGGGAAATACCTATCAAAATGCCCTGTAACAGCTGCCCACACAAAGGTTACCTCTAAGATGATTGCATTATTGCCACAGCTGTAGAGATGCAAAAACTTGGGGTCAGAATACATTGAAATAACTTTGTACCTGTGTATAATACACCATGGAGAAAACATTTCACAAACACATCCCTGAAAGTGTATGAGATGCTGTCATAAAAACTTACTTGAAAGATGTGTTTGATGCAAAACTTTTGACCACCAACATCTGGACTAGCTGTCAGCCATATCCCTTTATACTTCTAACAGCCTGTGGTCTTGCTTATTTTTTTTAAGTGAAAATATGGCATGAATGGAAGATTTATTAATATAGTTCTTCCAGTTCTTTTCCCATTTCATGAGCTAGTTTGCTTAATCCTTTCCTTAATAGACAGTGAAATAAAACCCCTCCCTTCCTCTTACTAAAGTATCTCAGCTTGTCTCCAGCAAAGTAAATCAAAATAGTAAGTCATTACTGGACTGCATTCAAAATGTTTTGATTGAAGATAAAAGATGGAGTTTATTATAACAGTAAATAACATAAAAATAGTTCTAAAAATATTCATTTATTATATCACAACTGGAGCAGCAGCAAGCAGTGTAGATCATTTTGCAAGGGGGAAAAGAAAGTATTCACGTTTATCTGTAAGGTGCTATGAAATCTTTGAATGTAAGAGGCTTAAAAAATGCATAGTACTTAATAAGTGGGAATGCTAAATCTGATAGTTTTGCTTTACCATACACAAAATAAATCGACAAAAGAAAAAATATTATCAAATAGTGATAAGTGAACCACATGTTCAGCTAGTTCCAAAAATAGAAGTTAATACAGTTGATTCAGAATGTCTCATTTCCTTCAACATCATGATATCATTGGGTTCAGCTATAAAGGAAAGCTTGCATAACATGATGGTGTACTAAAATAAGAAGTCAATTGGAGCTGGATGCATGGACAAAAAGCAGACACATCCCAACATTCACTGTATCTAGCACATTTTTATTCACTGCTTGTATTGTGCAAACGAAAACTTTGAAACTTAGACCTATTTACCAGGTACTTGGGAGGAAACACTGAATGTGCTGGTGAGTTAAAAAATATCTTCAGAAAATTGTATTAAATAACACCAGGCAGCTTGTTTCATTCAGTCTTCCCCCTCTACTTTACCATCACCTGCTTTTGGCCCCCAGAGTTACAATTACGTGAGCAAATAGAGAGGAGCACCAGGTCATTGACTAGTGCATGGGCAGGTGTGTAAAGAGGAGGGTGTTTCTGGAATTCTCAAATTTTCATTTAATTTGGAGGAGGCTTAATATCTGGGCCCTGTAGCAGCAGCTCTGGCAAGAAGGGTATCCAGCCAAGTGCCACTTTGAGGCAGAGTGTCCCATGGCTGCATAGGTGGTACGTGCACAGAGCTGCCACTGTGGATTTGCCTGCCTCCTCATTCCCCCAAACAGGGCAACTGAGGGACAAGGGCTGGTTTAATTCTTCTGCCAAGAAGGGTTATTGCTCAGGGTCTGGTGTGTGCAATGTTTTCAGCAGAAGGGAAATGCTCCTCCATTCTGGGAAGAAAAGGGAATTGAAGGAAGCAGCTCAGTAACAGTGGAAGATGTTCTTGTTAAGTGCAGGAAAGTAAGGCCTAAGCTGACTTCACTCCCTGTCAGAGGCTTAAAATCCTCCTATCAACCACATCACCAAACCTGTGACATAGCCTTAGCAGTTCAGTTGTGCCTGTTTCTGGCTCAGTGACCTAAATGCTGCTTTAGGTCCAATAAAGTATATGAAATCTATCTAATTATAAACACATTAGCAGCATCACTCATGTGGTTAATATTAAGCTGGTTCTTAAGTGGATGACTAAATCACACTCTTTAAAGTGAAAAGCACAAGTCATTAAGAAAAGTTGCATAGATATGTACTGTGGACGACAGCATTTTGTTACTCATTCACTGTAGCTGACTGACTTTTCATTATAAAGCCTCTGGCTTTTGAGGAAATGAATAAAGAAGTGAGAAAATGGAGAGCTACCTTTAGGTACCTTTTCATTATTTGTCACAGCTGTAAATAGAATTTAATCAAGGGATTGTCAAATCACAGAAAAGCAGGTTTCTAGGTATATATTCTATAGATGATAACAGCGAGTTTACAAATAGGATCTAGGGAGTTAATTACAAGAATGATTAGCAAATTCGAGTAACATGATAAATTATTTGGTGCTAGAAGTATTTTAACTCATCCAAAGTGCAAGAGAAGAACTCCACAGCCAGTTTTGAAAACTAGTCTGAAAGAGAAAACTCTGTTCAATAAACAACAATACGCTATCTCACTTTGTTGTTTTCACTGGTTGCATAGGTATAAAAACCAGACCTCTTATTAGCTATGGAAGATCAGCTCCTGGTTCATTTTATTTTGTATAATTTTTTAATCTAAAATCAAATAATAACCATAAGCATTTTTATATTCCAACTATGAGAGGTGAATATAGTCATTTTAATGGTCTGGACTTATTCTCTATATAATTTCTTTGAACTCTACTTCATCTTCTACAAAGGTACTACTAATAAGTACCATTATTTGTATTATAGTAGCACCTAGATTCCAAGTCATGAGTCAGGATCCCATTTTTGCAAGATATGGGACATAATGTCTGGGATACATTCCCTACCTGGGAGAAACATCCCCACTGACAGTAAAGCGAGTGTTCTCATACTTTAAAATGTTCATAGGTTAAAAATAAGACCTTGTGCAGCTTTTCTGCAGCAACGTTCTATTTCTTTTTCTCAAAAGAACACAGCTAAGGGGTGCCTGCAGTTGTCCTTCAGTGGCTTTTTTCTTATGGGGGTAAAACTTTCCTTATTTGTTAATAAGTGCCTCCTCATGCTGTAGTTTTGTACTACGTGAAGAGACGCGTGTATGACTTTGCTGGCCAGCTGATGCCATCTGCTGGGGTCTGTCTAAAGAACTGAAGTGACTCATCATATTTTTACAGAGTAGTTACTCAATGTTAGTTGATCTTAAAGCTAGTTTAAACAAAGAGGTTTTTTTCTCTGACTCTCGGTTTCTGGGGCAATGAGGTCATGCAAGACAACACCCTTACTCATGTCTCTCGATTGATTGGCTTTGTTTTCTGGTGTCGCATTGCTCGCTGAGTGAATTTTCAGATCCATAAAAATCGCAGATATCAGCAGCAGGGCCCAAAGTTTTTGAATACAAGTTCTAGTTACTGAGATTACTTAAGTTCTTTGACTTAAAGAAGCTTTATCTTACACACTCAGTTTTAAATGTGTGATTTGTGTTTGTTTCAAGAGAAGTATTTGTTTAAAAACTTTGCTGTGTTGAACAATTAGAGGGAAGGGTCTGGGTTTGGAAGAGAAGGATCTTCATTTTACCAAAGTTGAGAAATTGTGATGGCCAGTCCTATATGGAAAGGAAGTAGAGCCCACTTGGAAATCTTATTGCTCCATGACTCCTCTGGGGCAGCAGTTGAAAATGAGCACAGAATGAGCCGGAGCATGAAAGGGACATTATCCAGAGGTTCCCATAAAGACTGCAGCAAAGATCCCTTCCACTGGATGGATGTGATGGGGTTTTTTTTCTTCTCTCAGTTGTGGAGTTCCTAACTCTGTTCCTAAAACTGTCTTTCCTAAACCAACGGGGCCAATACTGTAACAATGGTAACATAAAAGCTGTTGTTAGAAGACAGAAAATAGGAAGCGAGAAAGGATGCAAATTTTCCTTTGCAAAATTAATAAATTTCTGAAACAATGGGTTGCAACTTTACTTTGGATGAAGTGTGACAAATGTACAGACTGAATAAAGGAAAAAGGCTTTATTTTGCTATGTTACTACTTTTTCATGGTAACACCTTTTTTTAATCACACCACTTGATAAGTTAGCATTTTAATGTATCATTTGTATAGATGGAAGAGGAAGAAGAACTGTAAAAATTTCTTTTAAATGTGTTCACTTATTTATTTAATGAGGGTCTGCATCTGCCAATGAGACATGGAATTACTACAGATGGAGCTAACGTATCGTAGAGGTTCAAGAGGCAACATTGCTAATAGTCCACATTGAGAACTGAAATATTTCAGATGATGGCTGGTGGGCCTAAGGGCTGGTTCCAGTAGGGGAGGTGCATTTCATGTTCAGGACAGATGGAGACAATAACAGTCCACTTAAAAGAGTTAACCTGTTTTTGCTGTTGTTTAAACAAAGATCTGTTCCTTTTATAAATCTGCACAAATTATTTCTTTCAGATACTTGCCTTAAATAAGCCTTGACTAAGTCTGATGAGGCAATTGGAAACTCATGATCCCTACCCCAACCCTGTCCTCTTTGATAGCCTGCACTGATTAAAATTACTTAGATTAGTGCAATTTACTGAAACAGTACCAGGGTGAAATTCCTATAATGACTGCAACAAGAGACTCTTGCATATGCTATATTGAAACCCTATGATTATTGTTAGATCTATGAAGCCCATCATGTAAATGATAAATCTGGATTGTCCTTCTGAATTCTACATCATGCAATAGCTACGTATTTTAAATGCCTTTAAGCGAAAGAAGGAACAATCACTCTGTGATTAATAATTCTTTTTTCAGACATATTATGATCTTTGTCCTAAACCTTCTGACCAGCAATTAATTCCTATTATCCATTACTGTTTTCATCGTTCATGGGTTGCATTGAAATGACAAAATGTCTCCTGTATTATTACAGAAGTACCATTTGCACAATTGTATTTCTGTCACGCTCAAGCTCTCATACTGAAGCTTATTTCAAAGTATATTTTCTTAATGTTTGAAGTTTGCTGGTGACATTTTTTAAAATTTGATTGAAAAGTTAAGGTATCTGTCTGGCTGCCTTGTGCTGAAAGAAGCAAATAACAAGTTTTGCATTTTTTGTCTACCAAACGTAGTATAGCTAACTATATATAATATATAGTATATAATATAGTATATTGCTTTAATTCTTTTGCCAGGTCTGAGAAAGTAATAAGATTGTACACTTTCAAGTATTTAATTAAAAAGCCTGCTTGGCTATGCTATTTCAGTGTTTCAGTAATATTTTTAAGTGATATTTCAAGCTTATTCTTTATTCTTAGACCTCTACAGATCTATCGAGCTATTGTATACAACATTATGTTAGTAGGGCATATGTATTCAACCTGTGGAATTTAGGAAAACACATTCCTCACATTAATTGAAAAGACTCTGGAACTAAGCTTGTAAATGCTTCCATAAAATTTATTTTCCCTGTCTCTATCTCAATCCAGCAAGTCACCAAGACATATGACAAAAATCTATCACAAATAATTTTCAGTAACATAAAAAGTCAAGAGTAAATATTTAAATTCAGTTGCTACTTCTACTTTCACTGAAAAAACCCAAGCTACCCATGCACAGCTCAAAAATAATTTCCTTCCTCCTTTCAGTTAACTTGCAGACATGGTGCATCATAGGCATATTGCTTCTAGGCTTGAATATTGCAGCTTTTGCATGTTTTGCACGATAAGGCAGATCTGGTTATGGCACTTTATTTTCCTCATTTATAATTAACACCCACTTCAGCTCATATATAAAAATACAAGTAATGTGAAAATTGAAGTAGCTGGGTTGGAGATTCCTTTTGCAAGAATTAACAAAGTATTTTTCTAGTCCTTTTTCAGTGTGACTGTTTGAGCTGGACTTCTTCAGTCTGTAGTTATTCTTATTTGTCAGTAACTAATTTTAACTGCTTCACAGGAGTGCCAAGATTTTTTTTTTTTGTAAAAGAGGAGGTTGCAGGACATCATTAATTACATATTATCATATTTACTTTATGTCAGATGCATAGCAAAATGCTGTAGATAAAGCAGGATGATTTAGTCCTAATGATGGTACAATAGGTGATTTAGGTTTGCAGGAAATTAAATTATTATAAATTTCTTCATAAATGAAAAAACAAATTTCTTCTACTTCTAAGTAAAGCATGGTTGTTGGCAACAGAATATAAGTGCAAAGCAGCCGCTAAGAATTTCATATACTCAAGTAGCAAGACAGTTTCCAGTTGTATTTTAGTTCTTTAGGGAGCAGGAGAAGATTTACTGCTGTGTAGCAATAAAAGAAGCAGGAGCTTTGGTACTGGCCAATAGCCTAAGTTTAAAGAAAAAAAAAAAAAAGAGGAAGCTATGTTGGGATTTCTAATAAAGTCTTGGTGTAGGAAGGTTGAAATAGATTTCAACATCAAGGCAAAAAAAAGGGTAAGAATGAACTTATCACTTGGGCTTATTATTAAATTAGTTATCCTAGTTTGTAATGTGCCAGGCTACAAAAGTTGTGCAACTTCAAAGTTTAAGGAATGAAGAAAAACAAATAGTCAAGAGGAAATAAATTGTATAATGCGAGTAAATCAGATCCAGAATTTCCATTAATTAGCCGTAAGTTAAATCACTTCATGATATTTTACTGGCCTAATTCCTCATAGTAACTTATTTCTTACCTACTTAACTGTGCTTATGATCTTGCTATTAATGGTCTAACATATCATAACAATTTTTAAATAACTACTTTTTTTTTCTTGTTAATGAAAAGCTGACCTATTTTTTTTATCCCTGAGGGCAAACTAAAGCTTTGTCTATTACAGTCCAATAATCAAACCAATCTAGATGAAATGACCTCTTCTGAACTGTGTGGTTAAGGGGAATTGCTGAAATGTGGCATGTATTAAGTCTTTACTTCATTTAACTCCTCTACTTCTTCCTGTGGTTATGTTGTTGTTCTTATTTCATGTTTGGATTGCAGTAGTACCAGGGGCTCAAGTCAGAGACAGAGCCCTACTGTGATAAATGTTTTGCAAATAAAAAACACGAGATGGCATGGTTCCTGCTCCAAACAGCATGCCTGAGAGGCCAGGGACATAGGAAGGAGTAGCATTGATCCCATAGCAATATTGTGCCAAGGACTGGATTCAGACTTAGGCATCGTTCAAAGACATTCTCCACCCTGCAAGTACCTGTAGAATATACCCAACACTATTTGTCCTTGCATTTTTTTCTTGCATTTCTGCATAGTGGTACATTATTTCCAGCCTACATACTTGTAGACCCTTGTTCTGACAGAAGTGGTCAGTTGAACTAAGCCTCTGGTCATTCTACACTTTTCCTACCTGTTTTGCTCTTCAGAGCCGAAGTAAATGTGCACATAGACCAACTCACACCTGCATGCCTGTGTTCAAGCACCCAAATTGATGCAGAGGCTTTTAGCTTACTATTGCACTTAAACAGTTTGTGTACTTTCTGCTTACTCAGTGTTCAGAGAAGGTATACTCGAGGAAGTCATTTACCTGGAGGTAGTAGAAGTGTTTCAATATCCTATTTCATGGGGTAAATCTGGACCAATACTCAAATATATTAAGTGAAATTTGCACAGATATGTCCCTGGGTATGATTACTCCACAATCTGGTTGTGTTTTGTCTGGATTCCTAACAATATTAATTTCCAAACTGATACTTAATATAATGATAATGATCACTCTGACCTTGTTCAGCAAAAATGGAACCTTTAAAAACAAACCAAAGAAGTCCTGCATTGCTACAACCATGAAGCAGCTGAAGCGGAATAACTTGGTTGGGCGTAGCTATAACATCTAACCAGTCCAGAAGAGATCACTTTCTCCTCCCATTCATCTTGATCTCTTGGGCTTATGCTGCATAGGTTTCTAAATGTGCAGGAAACAACCTTAGGCTGAGAGAAAAGGAGGAAAAATAAGTAAGAGCAGAGGTGATGGATTTCAAACAGAACAACTGTTTTGCATAGGTGGTTAGTGAACTTGGCTGATCTTATTTGATAAAAGGTTACAGGTTAACAAGATGAAAACAAGCCGTTCCAGGATATACCTAAAACTGCCTCGTTTTTAATTTAAAGATTCACATGGTAAAATAAGCACTTAAAAGAGTAATATAATTTAGAATAAATATCATGCTAAAGGGCATGTTTCTGCATGGCTTCCTTTAATAACTACAGTCTACAGCCTAATTCAGCCTTTCAGATTATTGCAGTGTGAGCACTTTTATTTTTTATAGTCGTACAGTGGGCTATTTTATTCTTGCTATAGTAAAAACATGATTTTCTTGTTGACTTTTTAAATAGTGATCACTTAATTGGAAACAGATGCTAATGTAAAAGGAAAAATGTTTTAATTAATACATTTGAGCTTCAAAAGTTTCAGATATGCAAAGAGCTGGAGCAGTTTTAAAATAAAGGGTCAACTTTGTTGTTCATTATTTAAAATACAGATCACTTTATCATACTATAACTCATCAAAAGTTAATGAGACCATTGGAAGGTTTGTATTATTTAGTTTGTACATAAACTATCTAACACTGAATAGAAGAAACAAGTGAAATAAGCTTCAGTTTAAGATGTTATTTTTTACTTGGATATAGTGGCATTTACCTTGTTTACTTTGCCATTCTAATTAAAAAGTCTGGTTTTTCGCCTGTATCTTTTGAGACATACATTTACTAATTATCATAGACATACACCTAAACTAAACTGGTATTTCAGTAAGACTCTCTCAGGAAAGTAGCAATTGAACTGGACTTTATAAGGAATCCTGAAATGACCCGTGTGGACTTTGCTCAGGAGAATGCAGCCTTGGCATGCGCTTGGCTTGCAAAAGAAGTTGTCTGGGAACTCGCTATCTGTGGCTAGTGGACAGTGTCTAGAATAAAGGCTTTCTGAGCCAGTTGAGTGAAATAGTGGATTTCATGTATACACATCCATGAACCTCAAGTAGACTATTGCATCCCAAATTAATTCAAATTTGAATTATTTTTTTCTTTAAATTTTTTTTTTAATTCTTTTCACCTTCTATGAATTTTCATAAAGCTCATTTCTATCTGATTTTTAAAAAAATATTTCTTTCTTGCTCTGAACTTATAGAAACAAAGGAAATAATTTGGTTTAATGTCAGCAGTATATTCGTACATTCTTCCATTAGGCTATGATACACTTTGGAAGTGATAAGTGAGTGTTAGTAAAAATCCTAAAACCCTAGGGTATTTTTATGAAAACTTGGACTTAAATGCAAATAAAGCAGCATATGAAACACTTGTCCATTACCAGAGAGCATTTGCTGACATGGGCAAGCCTTTTTAATTTTGGTTGATATAATATGGTGTGACTGACAACCTTTGATTAAAAGCAGCAACACTAAAATTGAATGTCTATCATCTTCTAGCACCACAGGTCAACCCTCAAGGGTAATGTAATATCTGCTACAAAATTTGGAGAAATCCATTACCTATGACCACTTACAGTGTATGTTTGAGGGAACGTTTCTAGTTACAGTTTTCTCAACAGTCAGCATCTCCAATACATTGTGACAGAGTCAGCTGTTTTATAGTTTCGTGTTGGGGGAGTTTGAGTTCACACAGGTCAGCTTATGAGTGTAGAGAGAACGGGCAGGATTAAGTTACTTCTGATTTACCCCAAGATGTCATGTCTAGAAAGTATAACAGCAGCTATTCTAGATAAAGATATGAAAATGCACAAATCTCACTGTGTGCAAGTTTTCCCATATATACATGTGAAAAGGGAGAAAACATGTCTCTCCACATGGTGGACTAAATGTATTTATTAATAAAATGCACTAGCTCTGCAGCCCCTCATCCAGCCTGAGGAAGGCTAGACACAAACTGAGGGTCTTGGTAAAGGGTCTGTGCTTGGGTGTGAATGGGCCTTGTCACGGCTGCATGCTGTGGAATAGTTACTGCTCTGGTGCTCTCTTCACTGAAGACAGCAATAACAATACCTGCACCATACATACACTAGTGTTTATTTTTCTGTCAGATGTCACATGAGAAGAGTTGCAGCTATTGTGACCTAAAAAAAAAAAAAAAAAAAAAAGAAGTAGTGGGAAATGAAACCTCCATGAGGTTTCAGACCAAAATTTTCATTCTCCATTATGACACGCAAAATGAGGACCTGAAGCTGTGGTGTGCTGCCTACTTAGCAGTAACACAGCACTTACTGGTAGAAGTATGTAGCGTTAGTGGCATTGTGAAATAAGTTAAATTATTATGTATTAAATACGGTGCAGTAGTACATATTGTGCTCTACATACTGTTACTGCATACTTATTACTGTTACTGCATTATTATTATTCTATACTCCTCTACAAGTAACTCACGGGAGCAAGAATACTCTCTGTTGGCTTGACCGTAGCTTGTGACTCACAGGAGATGCCTGTCCTCTCCTATGCTCTGAGCTGATAGAAAGCATATTTCCAGTATGTCGCTGTCCCTGATCCCCAGTGGGAATATCTGAGAGCATCATAAGTAATGTATAATGTTAGCCTGGAAAGAGGCACCTGAACTGCTCTTACAACACTCCAGAGAAGATTCGCATTCTGATTTTTCACAAGTATGTCATACCTTTTTTTAAAAAAAATTCTTTTTCTGGAGCAGTGAGAGAAGTTAAAAAATGAGGATTATTGGTTGTATTTATGTGCAGCAGGGATAACATTTTGGATCAGCTCTAGACTGCACTGTGGTGTTCTTTTAGAGAAGAACTTTGACTTCTGAAATGAAATAGATGTTTTACAGGAAAATATAAAGTATGTAACTGCAGAATAATTAATGTTACTTCAACTATATATTTGCTGTCTAGTCTACACTAAGTTTATATCCAGGTGGTGTTTGAAGTCAATTAACATGATGTAAAGTGTATTCAAGTCAGTGTAATGATTCCTGGGACACTTTTTTGTTTTCAATGCACTTTTAAATAATGCCCAAGTGCCAAAAGACTGTGGGCATAAATTGCCCAGGAAATGGATGAAAATAATTATTTTTATTAATCTGCTTTTGTTATTTGAACATCTATTCAAGCTATTTTAATAGCTTTTGAAATTCATAGCATAGTTTTAAAATGCAGCGTATTATGTATTCCTTCTGTGGGCAGCAGGCTGTACAAAATCACTTTTAATATATTTGTAACAACTGTGATTATTTCTATAAATGATTAGGAATAAAAAAAGTACTAATATCATATTTATGGGCAAAATAAGTGTTTTATATAAAAAGAACTGACAAGGTAGAAAAAAGACAAATGTATAATTATATTTTTGTTAAGAGGGCATTTTGTAAGGATCTAGTAGGTCATAAATGAAATTTATTCATCCAAGCATTTTCATATCCTTTTTGAGAAGAATTAAGAGAAAAGTGTCATTCACGTTTTCTTTCAAGGTGAGAAGAAGCCATTTTCCAACAAATTCCAAACAGTTCTAGATCTGAGAAAAAGAAAATACCTTTTGATCTTTAGAATCAAAGAGATATATCTCAGCAAAATAGCAGGTAAGTCTGTAACTGCAGAACAGTTATTTCGTCTGTTTATTTCCCGTCTCAGCTTCACTGAGATACAAATTCATGTAGTTATGTGGACTCCGAGTAAGATGGGAAGTAATATTTCAAATCTGTTTAGCATTAGTGAGACCGAACTGAAGTAATGTGTTCTGTCTGGGGCATAGCACTTCAAGAAGGACACGTACTTGTGGCCCATTTGAAGAAAGCCGCTAAGACAGCTTCAAAAGATATCAGAGCATACCCTTTGAATAAAAGAATAAATGAATTAAGGTTGTTTAGCCTAAGGGAAAGAACACTAAAACCAGGACAATTTTAGTTTTATTATTCAAAAACTGTTATTGTAAAAGCGTAGGTATATGTTACTCCATTACGTCCATCATGGAGAGGACAAGAATAATGGTATTAACAAGCATGGCTTAGGTTAGGCATAATGAGAAAAAATACTCTAATGGCTGGCTAGGCTATCGCTGAAATAGAATGCCTGAGGAGGTTATAGAGTCTCAAATTTAGGAATAGTTTAGAGCAGAGTTGACAAATACCTACTGGGAATGGCATAATTGTGGTTTATTTTGGGGGATAGAAGAGGGTTAGTATATGTCTTGAGGTCCTATCCAGCATCTTTCTTTGCCCCCCCCACCCCTTAATTCTATGAATTCATATTTTGTTCCCAGCACCACATGTCTCTCTTGACTGCAAAACTCAAAATACCTTTTAAAGAAAGGAGAGTTGGAATGGGAACCTAGCTTTATTTATTTTATTTATTTAAAAGTTATACCCACCAGTGTTACAGGACACATTTTGCATGTAGCCTGCCTGACTTGAACAGAGCGTCAGCTTAAGTTTTCCGTAATTGATGGCATTACTATTATTGTTATTATTATAGAAATCTGTTTAAAAAAAAAAAGAAATTAAACTATTCTGGAGTCCTGTTGAGATGGATTTCATAGTCTCTTAGGCTGTGTAGGAGCGAGTCTACAATTAATAAATAACCTGAGTGTGCTCTTTTAAATATGATGATCTTCAAAACTATTTACTGGTTAGTCAAGTTTTTTTCATAACATATTATCATTTTTGTATTTCACAAATAAGTTCTCAAGAGATATGGGAAAGGTCCACACAGAATGAGGCAATGGAGGGACTGAAATAGCACTGCAGCTGAGGTAATGTGACAGTTCCTTCTTTGGGCAAGAAAGTGTCTCCTTGTTCATGATGTAATGAGAAAATAACATATTCTGTCATCAAAACCCTAGACAAAATCCAGCTGAGAAATTTGGACAAGTCTTCCTGTGACAAAGTGGAAATGTTTTCCTATGACATCATATAATTTTTGCAAACATGTCCAAGGTAATTCTATCGCACCTTGTTTCAGGCAGAATGAAATCAGGTTTTATTAAGGTGCATTTGTCTTCTAACAGTATGGAAGCATTTTTATGCTATTCTTCATGGACTTAAGAACCAGCTCCTTAGTTTTTCACTACTTTGTGTGGAAAACTATGGTGTGCAGAAAACTATGGTGTGCAGTTTCTCCAACAGGAAGTGTCGTACCAAATTTAAGCGCATCTTGCATCCTTCTTTTAATAGTATTTATGGTACTTGAAAATCAAGGTTTCACTTTAGTGACAACATTGTGATTTGGCAACTTATTTCAGGATATCTAAATTAAAATATTGAAAGAACAGTCTTTGGCTACTCTATGGAAGTATCACGAAGACCCAGATGACAACGGTTCTTTGTGCTACTGTTCTTTATGTAGTGGGTATTTTCATGTGAGAAAAGAGTTGACTACAAACTGATTTCTCATCCAAGGGACATTGTTGAATCAGTTTACTTGTATCACTATTGAGGTCAATGGGAATATTTGTTCTCAAGAGACCTGAATTAAGTGAAAAGACAAAGATTTTATGAATTTTACATCAGCCAACACTGAGAATTCCCCAGTGCTGCTCTACGTTGATACCAAGATGCAATATCCTCTAGCATCCTCTGTTCACAGGGCAGCTAGTGTCCATAGTGCTTGGTGTGGTGGATTATCTTCTTAATATTGTTTTCTTGCTTATTTTTTACTGAGGACATAGATTTTTTCAGAGTTAACTTTAATGTGGCTGCCCAAAACCTGAGGTATCATGGAAGATAGAGTTAGAAAAATTAATCCTCTTGAAGGCTTGCGAAAGAGAGGAGGGAGGGAAATCCACAGCTGAGTATCTGTGCAGCCAGAACAATAAAGAGATCCATACCCTGGGATAAAGCAGTAGAGAATCTTATCCACTGCTGTACCTGTAGCAAAATGAAAACTGATGGAGAAGGTCATGGAGTTTCTACTGTTTTAAGATTTATAGGACACTTGACAATAAAAGATGCAGATTATAGTTATTTATTGTTTTTAATGAGGTAGTGGTAAGACCACGGTAGACTCTATGTTTGATTTTACTTTCTATTCTGGAGCATTCTACTGTTCAGTTTTGCTGCTCATGTGGGCAGAGAAATCACAGTAAATGACTGTTTAATTCACTAATATTTTGAAATTACAGTCCTGTGAGCCTGCTTTATTAAACTGGCATATTGTTTTTCATAATTTTATTGGAAAAATGGCTTATATTTAAAACATGCAATATACTGTGCAGAGAGCTAATTATTCCAATAGGGTTCTTATAGTAACTATGGATATTCAGGTTTCTAGTTTAAAAGTTTATCGCTGTAAATCAATCATTGAAATAGACATCTGTTTCTTGTTTTTAATTCAGAGATGGGGGGGGCTTTTGCCATATTATGTATGCATTTAATAATCTGAATTTATAGCTATATACACATTTTTATGAACGATCAGAACCTGCTCCCTTTGTAATACAGTGAAGGAAATATTTGAAGCTTAATGTTACTCGAGAAGTATTGGATTTTAATTAATAACCATGTGGAACAGTTGCTCAGATAAGAATACTACTTTTCCTAATTAAATAAATAATATGAAGTTCATTGTGTGAATAATCACAAAGACTTCCTCCTGGACTATGCAAGGTAAATATTCATTAAGGAAGATCAACAGGTCAAAGCGGAAGGTAAGTATTATGAATATGGGAGGCTTTTTGTGATACAGAATAGCTCTATTCGTGGTTTGATATGACAACTTAAAGCACAGTCCTACTGTAAGGAACGGCTCTGTAGCAGATCAGTTCCCCAGGTAGATCCAGTTCTATTTGCCTTTATTTGTCACGAAGCTAAACAATTGTATTTTGCTGCTGTTAATCCTGCAGAAACCAGACAGCTCTGGTAGATGGACCAAGAGTTCTCTTCTGACTCGTCTTATTGACGTAATGGCTAATGAGGTTCCACTCACAGAACTATGTGGTGCCCTCCCTTATACCTGTGCAAACCCCTGTCATCAGTAAAGTTCCAGGCACATAACTGAGAATGTTTGTGGATGACTGTGGGGTTATTTGGAAATAGCTCGTGCAGAATTTGCCAAGGAAGCCACAAGACACAGACTTATTTATGAGTTACACTTACAGGTCTACAGGAAGAGTTTGTATGTGGATCTGAATCCTGGATTATGATCTTTTTTCACCCTAGATCCCAAGGTAAGGAGTAATGATTTTTTTTACCTATTAAATAATAGGTATAATATCAGAAAGGAGCAAACACTTTCCCTTCCAAGCTGTCACCCGTATGGTCAGGCAGCGACAGATGGGGGAGATAACAACTGGGACCTTTTAATTTCTGATTTCAGTTCTATGCTAAAAGACAGAATATGATCTGAATCTCACCTGCAGAGCCATCCTACAGGATGAGCCAAGGACGGTAACCCATACTTACCCAGGTGAAGAATCTGAGGTACTATTTTAGCATTTAAGTGTATCTCATTAAATGCAAGGGGAATTAACTATTGTACAGATTATTCATTCAAAAAAGTTAGCACAGAGATAACATTACACCAGTCTTCATTTATATAGGGGCATCATATGTATTTTAGTGGGCAAATTTAGACTCCAGGTGATCCACATAAGATGTTAGTTAGGATATCAATTTTTCTACCAATTTAATTAATTGATATCTTTGACTTTAAGTGCAAATGGGAAGGCAGATGCCTCATATAATGAACAAACTTGCCACGTTCCTTCACTAAGTACATCATTTCAGGGTAACTACACCTTCTATTATTAATTCTATCTTTTATCTGGAATTTCTCATCATAGCATATCACTCTAGCAAAGTGATTCCACCTTGTTCCAAATTAAAGTTCCTGATATGCAGAGTTTAGGGCAACTTATGCTTAATTTGAATTAATTCTTTATCAATCAAGTGTGTAAGATATTTTATCTCAGTTCTGTCAATGCTTTCCTGAGTTCTGTAAAATTGACAAAAGGCCTCAAAGAATTAAGGCATGTGTAATTTATTTTATTTTCAACTTTTCTTCACCACTCCTTGACTTTGTGATGATAGGGTAGAACAGACGTTCCTGGACAGATGGAAGGACTGTGATCTGTGGAAAAAGGATGGTGAAAAGGGGCAGCTGCTCTAGATGGGATGAAGAAAACTGATGGTTGGACCTTAAAGGGGATGGAAAGAGCCTCCTATGGACCAGAAATTGTTAAACTTGCTGCAGTTCAGATAGGTCTTAATTGCAAGCAACCCTGGAGTTGATGACATGCCTCCAAGGACACAGCAGGTGGGAAGGCTTACTTTTTGCTCTCTCTTCATTCTCTGTTTTGAGTTTATTTTAAAATATTCTGGTTTTCTTATTTTTATGAAATTGAGCATTTAAGTGTAAAAGCGTTCTAGTTTCTTTGGGGAGGTGTAGGTCAGGATGGGTCTTTGGGCTCTGGTGACTCAGAGTCCATTGTGGGGGGTGAAACTTGTGGGTTTTAATCTTTGATATTAAATTTCAATTTTTTAATTTTTGGGACATGTTAATATTGTGAGATTAGACTTAAAGTAGGTAGATCATTACAGTGCATTTTCCTGTTACTGGAGAGATTTCCTGCAGAGTGGCTGTTGCGAAACTCAAAGCTGGGGTCTCTATCAAATGCAATTTAAAAATTAGTTTTAAGTACACTTCACATCAGTTCACTCATGGTGAGAAATATTTACTTGGTTTCACACTGCTGGAAAAAGCAAAATGGACAGGCTTTTCATTTACGTGCCCAAAATTATTGTGTACTTGAAACAGGCTTAACCTGAAGCTATGGTCGCATTTACCATCAGTGCTTCTTTAAACGTATTTTCTGTATTAGTTGGAAATATAGAAATTTAGCCTGGTTTTCCAGAAGACTAGAACAGTATGTACAATAACAAACAAAACCTTTTCCCACCTCCCTAAACTAACTTGGATCAGCAGAAGTCTCTGGCAGGTATTTCACCACCTAAGCTTATTTAAAATAGGTCTCTAATAAATATATTGCACAATTTGCATAATGCTCTTCTGAAACTGCTTCCTCAGATCCATGTGGTGAAGAGGTGATTCTACGTGCTTGAGATTTCACATCGGGTGGGTTATTCATGCTGCCTTCCTTTAGTAAAATGCCTATTTTAAAAGTATAGGCTCCCAGAATAGTCGGTGAGAAGAGGTAATCTCCCCTAGACAGCACATTATGAGTACATCTCTACAATGGAAATTTATGTTCCTATTTCCTGCACCTATATTACCTGCCCAGGATTAGATGATAAGACTACTACTCTTCAGCAACTGTTTAGAAAGATTCTTCTGCAACCGGATTGGGAGGGAATGAGGGTCTGCAAAGGAAAACCTTGAATAAATTGCCTCAGGTGAATAAAGAATGTTTTATTTGTATTTCATTTTTTTGATTGTCATCAAGACATAGTAAAAATTAAACATAGTGTGAAATAGAAAATATTCATTTTGGGGGGAGGACCTCAAAATTGAATTCTGATAAAATTCTCTAGTTTCAGACAATGTTAATGCTTTTATGAAACAAAATTTTCTTAAAGAAATATTATAACTTCAAAGTTTCATCAGCTTGATCTGTTGAAAACATTGAATTATGTGTGAGAAATTATCTCCAAATATAAATTTGGAAGACTTAGCAGAAAAAGAAATTGAGAAAGATAAACAATTAAAACAGTAACCAAATTCCAATAAAGAGTTATTTAATATTAGATCAAGGTAAAAGAAAAGAAGGAACAAAGCCTGAACTATGTATTTAAAAAAACCCCAACAAACTAAGTAGACTCAGATATAGAATTATATCTTTTTAAGTTAGGGACACTAAGTGAGAACTATGAAGGGAAGGACTGATATACTTGAAAACTTTCAGAAGAGTATGTAAAAGTTTTACAAGGTCAAGACCAAAACTTTTTAATTCTTATATAATTTAATTTATTTGTTGTTGTGTTAAATATATCTGATGAGAATGGTGGTGTTTGCTCTAAATTAACAAAATCTGTCATAAGAGTATGCTAAAAACATATTTTAAAAGATGCTACATTAAAAGTAAATTAAATAGAGATACTTATTGGGATCAGACACAAATACAGGAAGGAGTTTGTTTGGGGATTTTGCTTTTTTTTAAATTACATAACTGTCCACATTTCATAATTTTGCTTCATTTAGCTTGAACACAATTTCTCTTGAAGGGAAGCAAAGATGGATTTTCTCATAAAAGATTACATCTAGTGGCTTCTGCTTTAAAAAAAAAAAATCAGTGCTAAAGGCTAAAAGGCTTTATTGAAATTCTAAAGAAGAAATCTGCAAAAGCTTGGTGCTTCAGGCTTGTTATCAGGTACCTGCATTTGGGCATCCTGACACTCTATAATTGAAATTCATTGCTCAACCTTTAGTCTATAAAAATGGTATGCTGTCATTAGCACTGACTGCTTGCTGTATTCTCCTGTCGCTCCTTAGGCCAGCTTAAACCATCGCGGATGAAATAGCCTATTTCATGCGAGACCCCTGAGCTTGCCATTGTTAAAGTAGAAGGTGAAATGCAGTGTTTAGCAATGCACTGAAGTATAATATAATGGAATTGCTAGGGAAGAAGAGAAGTTTCCCTTACATGCCTCCCTTTTCCTTTCTGATTTTGAAGTGGCTTTCAGGTTCTTCATTAAGAATCCCAAGTCATTGCTAACATTTTTTAAATTAAATTTTAATTTAACCTTCTAATGTACCTAATGCACTTGAAGTAATTAGTTTTCTCCTCCACTCCCACTCCTACAGCAACAGGAGATGGCAGGAGTATAATTCTTGGCACCTCCTGTACTAAAAACAGGAGCAAAGGTGCTGTCCCCTTGCCATGTTTGGATGAATCAGCAGATCTAAGCTGTTGTCTGAAAATTGCATGAAGGTTTTCTCCTAAACTATAGAACCGAACCTGCATTGAGGCAGCACTCTACCCCTTCCTTCTTTCCTTGTCTCTATCCTATTCTCTTCACCTGGAGAGGAAAAATATTTTCATTCTGTACCACCTTTTAATTGAGATTAAATTAAAACATGAGCCCTTTATGACAGAGCAGAAAGCAGAGCAGGAGAATCCCCACAGTGTACATAGTCTCTTCAGCTGCATTGAGATCATAGACATTTAAAGGAGTAACACACAAATAAATAAAAGACTTACAAACTGCACGTATTAGATTTTCATCCTTAAATTTAAGTCTGGCTGAGTCTGTTTGGGACCCTAAATCTAAGACTGTTTTACGGTCCATTTACAAAAAAAAGAATTTTGCAGAAATTGGCAGAAATTTGTGAGAATACCCAACTTTCCACAGGATTTCTGACATTCAATTTGGATGATGTATTACAAGATCAACTGCTTTCTAACTTCATTTTTCCATTATTTGCAGGAGAAATGTTATTAGATATGGATTTAAGTAACGTGATTACCAGTGAGTGGTAATTTTGAAGTATCTGTGTGGGGACTGCTTGAGGAATTATTGCACTACTGAAATCAAACCATGATTCAGATTTAAACCTAATCTTACCCTAAGCTATCCTGAATATTATCAACACATTTCCATGCCTTCTGAAAATAAATGGAGAGGTAAAATTCTTTAAGTAATGGTGTGCTTCCTATGTTATGCGCCCTGGCAAACTAAAACATGAGAATTAGAGTTTTTCTAATTAGAAAAAAAGGAATCAAAACTTTCTACACATTTTGAAGAAGTAGTATAAAAAAGGCTATTGATCAAAGTTCGGGAACTATTCTTGATATAGTGGTCAGGATATAGTTAATATTCTGAATAATATGTAGCTGAGGTTCCTCTGGGGAATAAAGATCAGCTTTGTATTCTGTCTGTCCACCCTCTGAGGAGGTGCAGCATCCTGTTGCCTCCTGAACTGCTGCTGTTCTGGGATGATTGACTGCACTGATGCTTTTAATGATTTTTCTATAGTAAACATCTGAGTTCACTTTTGGTTTCTATGCTGATTTGTTCCATTTAACTGTGCCCTCTAATAGTTGTTAAACAACATTTTGTTTAGGCTTCAATCGAGAAATTCACCCACAAGCTTGGAGTGAGTTAATCTATAAGAACAGTGAACCCCCAGCAAAGCCAATTCTGATGCACTTTAGATCTTTCACTGACAGGCAGAAGATAAGAGTTTCCAGACCACTGATCACTATGATCACTGGTTGCTTCTCTCCTGTTCACAGTGGTTTGGGTTTTGCCTGGTTTATTACCTCAATTGCTCCTACAATGCCTGCAGCTGCCATCCTCTCTCTGTTGCTGTCAGCATGGGTTTGTGTTGTTATGTCTTTGGTGAGATTTGTGTCATGTCCAGGAGACCTAATATTTCTTCATCTATAGTTTCCTCAGCTGCTTGCGGTTCTGGGATTATACACGAGTCCTTCCACCTCCTCCTCCCCAGATCCCTGTCCGTGGTGCACAGCTGCCCTGCACTGGGGCACGCCAGGTCTCCATGTCCCTGAGGATCATCCCTTGGTGCATCACTAGCCCTGGAAAAAGGGGACTAGGAACAAGATGATGGTGTGAAATTTAAATATTGAGTCTTAATTTCAGTCTCCAAGTGGTACAAATATTTGTGCTTGCCTTCATTTGTCTCTGTTGTCTGATCTTCTATTAGGACAAGAAATAATTCCCCAAGGATTGCAATCCACGGTGTCAGCTGCTCCAGGGAATTTTGAAACTTGGCCTTCCAGAAAATGGTCGTCTTCCTTCAGATCTTCCTCAGGTTCCTCAATAATGCTAATGCAT
>NW_009259237.1:1344256-1391344 GCF_000687185.1 Egretta garzetta
TTTCCTTAGCTAATGTCAGATTTCTGCTTTTTTATTTCATTAAATATAGCAGTTCTTTCTACAATACTAGATTCTGATTTGCTACTTGCTGGAATCCCTTGACAAACTTCAAAGGTCCTACATAATGGTACAAAAGCAGACTGATGAAAAAATGATTTGGACTCTTTGGATGGGAGTAGATGTGATACTTCTCCTGTGATTCATGAGCTGAGAACGCTTGGGTCTGATCTTGGCTCTGAGATAATTTGGGTGGAGCAGGTTATCATTAGCTGTCAGTTGGGACAGGAAGGCTTGCAGTTCAGGTAATGCTCCCAAACAATCTGCCACAATCTGTCAAGTCCTGAGTCATTTCTGGAAAAAAATATTCCACATTGGCATAGTCCTTGTCTTTAAAAATTGGAACCTTAGCCTTTCTGTGCTTCAGCTGCCCTCCAAACATGGGGATAGCAGTACTACCCTCATGGGTGAGATCATTTTAAATTGTAGGAATTATAAACATTGTATTAACATGAGCCATTGAAACACCTGAGTTAGAAGTATTGAAATTGCAAAAATGCAAAAATATTAAAGAATATGATATGATCTGATATATATCTGTGCAATGAGATGAGTGCTATTCCAACACCCATGTAAACCTACGTGGCAAGGATATAATCTATAATGCTGAAGGAAGGGCGAAAGGGTGGAAATCTGCTGTTAGATAAAAAAAGTTTAATATCAAATGGCATATTTTTAAATAGTAACAGCTCCTGTGTTATCTTGGGCATCCATTTACTACTACTGGCAGTCAAAGTCCTGAGGGTGAGCTTTTAATTTAATGCTTTACATTAAAGAACTATTCTCGTATAGCACATTTGCCTTCTAGCCTCTGCAAATAAATAACAAGTGTGCCACACATCACGGTCAAGTGAGTTCCACTGCCAAATGGATAAAACCGCCTAGACCATTTTTTGTAGCACTGGAATAGGAAACATTTATTACATCCATTATAGACAGCAAAGTGATTTAAGAGCCAAAGAGGTGTCATTTATATAATGTTACAATTCTTCTTAACTCTGAGAAATAAAATAAGCAAGGATCCAAACAGGGTCTACATCTATACTGCTACGCCACAAAAGTGGACATTGCTATAAACCCAGATGGTCATCTGGAGCTGAATTTTACAGCTAGACATTTCTACACTGTATCTTGTTGCCTGACTTCAATATCCTCAAAGTTTATGCCGTCTGAAGCACAAATATAGATAAAATTTCTTTTCTTGCACCTTCCTTCCTTTAGAAATGAGAAAACCTTTGACAGTTGCAGAAAGCTGTTCAGTGTAGCACTGCAAAATTGTTTGTTTCAGAAATTATTATACCGATAACTGACCACAGCTGCTTCGGTGAGCATTCGTCGCTGTGTCAGACGTGTTGCTGCGCCCGTGCTGTTTTGTATCCACGCTTATGCTGATGCTAGAGAACATGCTCTAACGTGTAAGCAAAGATGTGTTACTAATAGTACTCGTTTTTCTGTTGTCAGAGCATCAGTGTGATATGCTCTTTGAACTGGGCTCTGTACAAAGCAAGCCACAGATTTTTAACTTTAAAACAAGAGATAACTGAGAGAAATGAATGTTCCAAATGGTAGAGTGTGTTCTGATAAGCACTTGGGACACCAGTCTTAGGCGGAGACTGGAACAGAGATTAGACTGGAACAGAGATCACACTGAGAAGAATGGGAAATAATTGCTAAAGGCGTTGGTGTATTTTCTGAATGTACTCATACGTCATCAGAGTTGTAGGCAAATTGTTTGAATCGCACGTCTTGCAGACATTTGGCAGAAGTCACCAAGTGGTGTGGGAGGGTTGCATCTGTTCATTGCTAAGGGTGGCCTTCAGAAGTACATTTTTCCTTGCTTTCTCAAAGCCATTTAGAGTGATACCTGCTTCTTTGCAAGGTATAAAGTCAGAAATCTTACTATGAACTGCTTCATGGTTTTTAATGTTGTTGTTAAGTTTTCAATTTGAATTTCACTGTAGGTTTAGAAAATGACATCCTATTCTTTGTGTGCTCTGTACAGGGGCCTGTTAAGTCTCTGAACACAAGAAACTTGCTGAATTTCCCTGGGGCTGGTGATCTTATTACTTGCTATTTGTTGAATTAATCCCCCTGGGAACCGTTTAATTTTTTTAGCCCTCAAAACTTTCAAAGCTACATATTATTATGAAAGGTTTAACTAAACTAAAGTTATTAGGACAGGACTTAATTTTGCAGACCCCATCTTTACTGCCTCATGAGGCCACCTATGTTCGCCCTTCAGTGCATAAAATTTGAGAGTCTGAAAAGTGAAGCTGCCAAGAGCCCACTTTTTCAAATCTGGGGGAAAATTTGCATGACATCAGTATATGAATTGATGTGCCAGAATATTGAGATGTGTCAGTTAACACCTCTCCCTCCTTACATGTTGCATTATGTTTTCCCAGACTCCTTTAAGAGGATCCCAGGACCTGCTGTTTTAACTGTACCCCTCGTGGTGGTTGTGTTCCACTTCTCAGCAGTAATTGCTCGCTCTTTGTCCTGCAGCTTGGTCAGGACCCATTTCTGCTTCCAGATGCATTCCTGGTTAGGGAGGAAGTTACTTTTATCCCATTGCCAAGTGGGGTCTCTCATCCACAGCTTGCAGCTCTTCTGCTTCATGAAGCTGTAGAGTCTTTACTGTGAGAAAGGAATTGGGCTTAATCCCCCTTGCTCTGTCACCATGGCTCCTCTTCTCATTGCAGCAGTGATGCCTGGGTGGCAGCACAGGACCTACAGCATAAGTGGCCGGTGCTCGCAGGACATTCCTGCATTGTTTGAGTCGCTCCAGAGATATTTTGCACAAAGCTGTCTTTATGCAGGGGAGAATCCAGGCTCTTTGGTGGGCTCTGTGTGCATGAGCAGTAGTGCCGAGGGATTTAGGGAGTTGACTTCAGTGGGAGATTTGATAGAGTGAAGAATGAAAGCTCAGGCTTTAAACAGAATAGTGTGTGTCTGTTTGTTTGCATATTCAGAACTTTATCTCAAAATGTACCTATTCTGACACTGAATTTTAGTGTAAGATACATTATATGTCTCTGCCACATTAGAAGTCTATTTCTAATATTGACTTGGAATGTAGATTAGTAACATACTCAGTATAGATTTTTCTGTATGTATATTATGCATCTCTTAATTTCCATTTCTACAGTAATAGAACTCTCTCCCATCATTCTGGCTCAAGGAAGCTGATAGGCACAACATTTATCATTCAGCTGTGATCTTTAATTACTCAGTGAACATGGTTGTTCTGCAAATGCTCTTGTAAATTATGCTTTAACCTTAGCAGGACTCTAAAAAATATTCCCAGTGAAGAACATAATGGATCACATTAGTTATTAGATCAAAATCACTTTTGATTTTCAAAATACATAGGGATTCTGTTACCTTGGTCCATTTATATGGCCCTGCTTTTTTCAGTCATAGTTTTAACTCAAGCTTTCAGGTTTATAAAATTGGGTGCATGATGTCTCAAGATAATAAAATGGGCAATGTTTGTTAGATCATCTGCCATCCTGACAATGTAAATTTTCCCTCTATTGTACCTCTCCTGTTGTTTCTTTGATCTACTTTAAAATATGAAAAACAACTCCCTTGAGAAGATGATTCAAAGCTACATACTTTCTACTTTGTAAGCTTTTCTTTATTAATATTGAAACCAGTGTGATTAATGTGGAGGTTTCTGGGTGATCCAGACAGGGAAAGACAAGGATCAGCTGGGGCTGCTAAAGACAAATTAATGGTGTTGCACTGGCACCCGCCGGTACCCTCTGTACGCATCAGCCCGCTGGGTGCTGTTGTCATCAGCACCTGGAGCCCTCTCAGACCTCAGCTCTCTGAAGCCTGTAATCTGCTGAGTTGAATTTCAGCATGTGGCTGGCCAGGTTTTGATTTCATGCTGTCATCATATAGACTTGTGATCTTGAAGGCCCAGATCTGTCCGCTCTGGTGTGTTGTCTTCAACTCGGAATTCTATAAAAAAAGATTTTTTTTGGCTGTGCAAATCAATAGAAAATACATCACCTTTTTATTCAGACCCTTGCACCCTTGTGCTGAGGGGAAGACGAATGTAAGTTTTGGTAGTTAAATGTTTGATCTGGGGTACTGGAATCGTTATTTGCTAGGTGTTGAAGAATTTAATTCTGTCATTCATTTAATTTTTTTTTTTTCTGACATATTTTAGATCTATTGATAATCTGTCTTTCATTATCAGATGAAAAGTTATATACTGTCCAAAATATAGCTTTGGGTTTAAAGCAGATGAAAGGAACTACCTTTTGCACAGCTTGTTGTTAAGTTGCAAAATTTATTGCCATTAGAGACTGTGGAGACTTCAAGTGTAAATGGATCCCAAAAAGGGTTTAGCTAAATCTGTTGATTGCTGTTAAACATGATGATCTACAAGCAAGCACCAGCTCAGAGAGTTCCTATGCTTGTCACTGGAGCTGAGGAATGCGCTGTAGAAGGATTGGTTCTTGGGGCGGTAATGAGGAAAGTCTCTTCCATTCCATAAGCAGGTCTTGTGTAGTGGATTTTACTTAGGAGTGGCAAGAACTGAGTAAAACCCAGTGTGTGATAGTAGTATGACACTAGAGGTAAAGCCCCATTCCTAAGACAGTCCCACGGAAAGTGAAACCATTTCATTTTTACCAAAGCAGTTTTATAAATATTTTCTTTTTTTATGAGTTTTTTATGTCAATAGCACGTTAGGAGAACACATTGTAAGGGGAGTTGTTTCCTAAATGATGCAACTGTTATTTGAGTACAGCCGTATAATGAGGTAGAGGAAAAGGGATAAATATTACTCATTATAGCACATTTTTGAAAATTGAATCAATACCTTTCTTGATTAACAGCAGTTGTATTAATTGTTATTCAGCTGGAGAGGGGCGACGTTGCACAGTGTGCAGGATAGCTGGGAAAAGCATGATATGAATGCTACCTGCTGCTGGTGAAAACCGTTATCTGCATCTCGACTGCTTTGGGGGCTTGAAATTCTGCCCCAACAGGATTTCTAGGTAGAAAAGGAGTAGAAAACCCAGACTTTTGGCAGCCCTTGGAGAAAGGACCTGGATAAATCACAAGCACTGCTAGGGACCACAAAGGGCTGTCCGTTGGGGAGCTGACATTGTCCCTCTTATTCCTGAGGCAGTAGAATTGGTTGTTTGGACTAAAAGAAGATAATTCTGATCTTTATAAAAGGATAAAGTGAACTCTCAACAACTTTTAATCAAATGGCAAGCAGCAGTATCATATTAGCTAATAAATTCACCAAGAATTTAGGGAATTTAATCCATTAATCTTAAATCTCTGCATAGACAGGAAGTCATTGAGATAATGAGTCACCTGAGGCAATAAGATTCAGTAGAAATCAAGCAGCTAATTTTTGTCTGTGCCTGTGAATATTTCTTTCAGGAATCCTATCTCTTCCTCTTGAGAGAAGTATTATTAGCACCTTCTGCACTCCTTTCATGCCAGAATGCTTGAGGAACCACATCTAGGGCTGGGACTCAGTGCTCTTCCAGACATCCATGTCTTTTTTTTTTTTTTTTTTTGATGGTGTGTAATTCATGAAGAGCCTTTGCTAATTGAAACATGTCAAACAAACATGAAGTCTAAATTTGGCTATTTGTTTTAACATTTAAAATATTCAACACTTTGAAATGTGTCTGTGTGTGCATTTGTAAACTGTGGACTTGGAACATGTTTTATTTTTAAGTATCCTTTTTACTCCACATATTTTACTGGTTCATTTCCCAGGTTGTCACTGGGTAATTTTCTGGAGGGTTTCTTTATCTACTTCCACTATGCTTTTCCCACTGGAAGAAACACATATTTCTTCCCCTTTTTTTTCAGTCTAGTCATGCAATAATTGCACCAAATATAGCTTCTTTTTCTCTTACCTTATTTGTTTTTTGCATTTTCAGGTTCTGCACAATAGCTTAGAAACAAATGACTAAAAGATGGTGTATCAGAGTGTGCGTGCGTACGTGTGGTGGGGTGATGTGGTGGAATTCGGGTATACCAGCAGGGAAAAATCAATGTTTATCATGATCTTTTCTCAGTGTGAAATGGACTAAGAAAGGATGTTATGTAGCATGAAATCATGTAGAATGACCTTGAAAGAATTTAGAAGGTAATCATGAGCATTCTGTCTGAGCCTGCAGATTTATTATAGCGCGAAGATGCTGTGAGTTCACCTATTATACTACTAAGCAAACAGAGGATTTATAATGGACATCTGTGTGATTAAAAGCTCCATCCCTAGAGAGTGGTGAACACCTCATAATTTACAAACAGAAAAACCATGACTGAGATGTTAAAGATATTCCTCATGCTTGGAATTAATTCTATGTTGAGGAAGTTTAGAATGTAGCCTCTTTCTCAATGATGTAGAGAATTATTAAATCCTTGTTAAATCTATTGCATGTTTTTATTTTTACTGTCCACTTCTGAGTGTATTCTTATTATTCTGGAAGCTTTGCATGCAAAAGAGCCTTAGTAAGGAGTCCTGCCATTTCACAGAGGCTATGTGATCATTATGAATTTGTTCTCTGTCCAGCCACCACAGGACAATTGTTTATCACTCAGTCATCCTCATTCTGGTCACAATTCCTACATCTCCTTAAATTCCATCCTATACCTCTGTCAAAGAAAGATAATATTTCTTAAAGATTCAATGGGAAGATAATGTGCTTCATTGCTAAGTAAACTCAGGGTGAGCATGTAGGATGCTTACTTGTGGATGAAATTAATTTAAAAAAATATTCCTATTATAAGCTGGCTGTGTTCCCAGTGATAGTACAGAGCAGTATGTCAAAATCCATTCCATTCTGGAATATTTTCAGATGCCTTGGAAAACTGCAATTGACTGATACTACCTGATGTTTTTAAAATGTCTGAACATGCTGCATGCAAGGTTCTTCTGTATTTGAAAGAACCAGAATATCTGTTTTTGCTCTTTTCATTAGTTAAAAGATAATTTTCTTTAGAAGCACTTCTGCTTCTGCAGGTTCATTTCCCTGTCACTTAATTTTTTTGTTTTATTTTTATTAGTCAGTGTCAGTCCGGCAATTTTCAACTGCTATCATGCTCTCATCTGCCTACATGCCCTACTCTGCATGTCTTTACTTAATGTCCTCTATTTATCAAAAATCAACTGCTCAATGGACAAATCAGCGTGACAGTGTTTCCAACATTTTCGTAGTGCTCACAGATGGTAATTAACCCACAGTTGTCTCAAGGAACATTAATAATGCCATGTAGCATTTTTGTCTGTATTTTCATAACCAAAAACTACCTCCAAATGCAATTCTTTCTCTCCTTCCTTCACCATTGACTCTCAGGTACCACGGACTATTGTATGACACAGAATGGCTTTGAAGTAGATACGTATTTCTTTTCAACAGAAACATATTAGAAATATTTCATGTGTTTGGAAAGTCTTCTGAGAAACATAAAGAACGCTTTCAAGGTATGCACTTAAAATTGAAGCTTTAAGAGCAACAGGCTGCAATAGTAAATCTTGATTGCATATAGATTCTTTTTCTCTGTCAGCTGTAATGATATTATACATGTGTATTAGGAAGGTACATTATGTTCAATTCTGTGAGTCAGACTAGATTTCTCTTTTCTTGTTAAAGAATATTTTGACTAATTTTTTAGGCAATATTAAAGCTATGGAAAAGGTTTAGCTTTGAACATTTTTTCCACACTAGGAGACTTTAAGATGATTTTTTTATTTTTTAAGCTGAGTGCTTTATCTGCATATGCATTGCAGAAAAGTGTAAGAATGAAATTTCATTCTTTCCACCTGTCATAAATGAGCATTTTTTAGCTGTGCTTCGTAGTAATAAGAGGAGAAAATAGTGGCTTACGTTTATCTGTAGGATGACAATCTTTTCAGATGTTTGCTTCAAAGAGGCCCACATTGAGTCATCCAGACCACTTTTTCATAATCACCTCCCTTGATGTACTGCATTTAAAAATACTTCAGTAAGTAGCCTGAAGTGGTAGGGATCAAAATTATTGGATATTTCTGAAAAATTTTGCCTAAACATCCACTAGAGTGTCTGAGAAGGATCACTCACAGCAGTTTCTTGTAGAGAGCGTATAAATGGCAGGTGACTGAACCCTGTGCTCATTCAGAGGAGGGCATGTAGTTCACAGTCATAAGGAGTAGCCCATGAACAGAAGTCATCTTCTCAAGCCATTGCTTTCCCTATCATTAGATTAACTATGGAACCATTAAATTTTAGTACTAAATGTAAATATCTCACCTTTTCTTCTTTGGTGACGTGCTGTGATTCAAACCTGTGCCTGCCTGCACGTTTGCTCCTTTTCATTCCGGCTGTTCTGCATGGCAGAATTACGACGTTTCCAATATATTACCAATCTTCCTCAGCCCCATGATTTCTGTTTAAGTGATTTAGTTTTCCATGTCATAGACATACAGCACTATGCAGCTTTTATGCAGGTGAAATCTGCATTACCCCTAAGCATCTCCAGTCAATATTCCTCATAAAGTACATGTTTCAATTAAAGTTTCGGATTCCTGATCTTAACAATGTAAAAAATTTTATATTCTGAACTCGTGTGGAATAGACAACAAGTATTTCTACTACAGCTCCATTATATTTTTAAAAATTACCTGCCCTCTGTTGTGACACAAGTCCCACAGTACAGCAGCATAGACATATAAATAACTATCTTCTAAACTTTCTATCGACGAATATTGTTTTCTGTCATCACAATTGCACCATGAAATATGAAAGTTCAATTTCCTCTTCATTTCCTTTTAATAAAACTTCTGTTCATTTCATTTTTGAAAAGAGATTGGATCTAAATTACTTTGACTTCTTCTGGCCTAACTTAGGTGAATGTTTCGAGAGAGAATCTGAAACCCTTTTAAAACCCACCACAGAGATTACGGGCTATATTCTGGGGGTTTTGTACTTACATTCTCATCTCTCTTTCAATACAAGTCTTTTGCATTTAGAAATTACAGTATTGATTCCAGGACATTGTTACAAGAAGCATAAATATTGTGCCCACTGCCATAGCTGCTGTTTAAAACTTAACATTTCCAAACAGCAATTTTTTGTTCAAGCAGTAGGCCAGGGAGTTAACTGCAGAAGTAAATTTTCCATATTATTTTTCAGCAAAAGCCATTTTACTTTATGGCACTTATGCAGCCTTTCCCAGTTTGCATAGATAGCATTTGGAGGGCTGGGAACAGTATGATCTTTTCCATTGTACCTACCGGTGGCCTAGTAATGATCAAGTTAATGGAATTAAACCAAGGGGAAAAATAAATTGGCTAAACTCAATGCAAGTTTCACAGGCTGGCTCTCATTTCTTTTGGTTTTCTTGGATATACCATGGAAGCTTTTTCCTAAAATTACAGTGGTGACTCAGAGTAAGCTCAGTTTACATATTAATAGCTTAGGCTTGTGGGTCATTGACATGTGTCTATCCACTGAAGTTAAAGGGGTTTGGGGTGAATAACATCTTTCAACACAAGAAGTTAGGAGACCAGCTGCTCTCATGACACTGAATGTTTCATATTGTTCGTTCACTTCAGCTAACAGTGAAGTGCACGCTGAATCCTGTGGAATAGATGGGATTTCTACTTAAACCTCTCTGACAGAAGTATAGTATTTCCAAGTATTTTAGAAAATGTATTGTGACTGTTAGAGGTGTAAATATTAGCAGTTGTTTCAGTGTGCATAACTTCATGCACATAAGCATCTCCGTTAGTGATGGAATAGATGTACTCACAAAAGAAGAATTTTTTCAGCCTTTGTTGTGAGATCAACTGGAAGTGATCTTACATCAGCTGGGATTGCATGGTACAGCTGCCAATGATTCTCTATTCATAATTGCTCTTTGGGCAAATCACAGTTCTCTATTTTTTTGTGATGCATAAATCCAGGCAGGAACAGTGGTTTTGTCTGTACAGAAGCTCAGTATCTGCAGAGCCAGTTTTTGTGTGTGCATCAAGGAGCACTGTCACTGGAGACTGCAGATTCTTTTAAATCGCTTCAGTACGTGAAGCTAAGACTGGTGTTTTGTGGATGAACCTACCTCTGTGTGCCAGTGAGGCTGCATCTGAAAGTGATACCAAAAAATTCTTTACTCCAGTCAATCCATTTACATTTACAATGGTGCACTGCATAACATGTTTGGAATTAATATTCCAATGTGGAGATGTGAGGACAAGATTTTGATAAAAGTTGTTTCGCATTCCATCCATTAAATTGATAATGAGTTTGAATTCTGAAGAAATCATGTAAGACAATATATTGGCTCCACAACGACGTAATTATAGCTGTGTTAAACTATTCCAACAGCTCTCTTGTGCACATGAAATCAAACAAGTTTGGAACAATATTTCATCTAATTTCCAATGCGTAATTGAGAAATGTGCTCTTAATTTTCTTTGTTCTTTGTTGGCAAAATATTACAAAAAAACCTTCATCTGATAGGTTGGTTGGGGGAGCAAAGAAAAGGGAAGCAAGACCTCAGACCTCAATTTCACTTATTATAATAAATCAATTTCATCCTCATTTGTGTTTAATCTCCATTGGAAATTTACATTATCCAATCAGAACAGAACAAGTCCCTCAGGGGAGATCAAATGTCACATAAAAATTCAACAGGAAATTCATGCAATAAATCAGCAAAAGTACAACTCGTATATGGAGATTTTAAACCCATCTAAATTCTATTAAAAACCTCTAAATCCTATTTTAGACAGAACAAGAAGGAAGCTTGGGAACTGTAACATCCCTAAGAGGCCCCTCAAAGTGCACATACTAATATTTAATAATTTAGACTTTTTGTATGTCCAAATTAAGTAGTTTAACTGAAGTGAGCATAGCTTTCATTTATACTTTTTCTTTTGACAAGGAGTAGTTTATAGAGACAACATTGTATCATCATAATCTTCAAATATTTAGCTGGTTAAAAATATATTCGGTACACTGTAGGCGATCTTTTAGCCTATTGAATTAAAATTTGCAGTACATGTGATACAAGAAGGGCTTATGTGATTTACAGTGGATCTAGACATTACTTCATGAGATTTGAGCATGTGTATATGTTATGTCCTCTTTGAAAAACAGAGAAGAAGCAGGAGGGATGAAAAAGGAGGAGGAAGCAGACAAATAACAATGGAAAAAGCAAAAACCACCTGCAGGGGATGAATTAGTAAATTCAAAGTGATGGGTTCTACATTTTCTACCTTGAAATGAGAAAAAGAAGTGAAGTAATGGTGGAATGCTTTCTGTTCAGCAGCAGTCAAAAAGGAAGACAAACCAATTAGGTCCGGTAGGTTTATAAAATCAAGAGTTTGTGAAGAAGCAGGAGGCAGTGAGATAGCTGTAGTCCTATCCCGCTCCAGTTCAGAGGGACAACTGCTCTCAAATCTTTTACTGTCCTAACTGCTGCTTTTTTATCTTCTGGACTCCTAGGTTGTTTCTTATCTGGTGTAAAAGTCACACTGAAACAAAAGACAGAAGCCTGGAATATTTGTTTAATATAAACAAGTAATGCTGGAAAAAATGGAATGAGAAAGTAGTCTTCTGGGACATTTGAAACACTGTGTGTGATTCACATTTATGGTCTTGGTCTGAGTTCAGGATAGCTTCCCCTCCTTCAACTAATATATCTGCAGTCAGTATCCGTGAGAAGGCTGTTCTTTAAAGCTCTAGCTGCGGAGTAGAAACAAGGTAGGAGAATAAACAGGAAACCCATTCCATCAAAATGATTGCATGTACAAATGTTTTGGCATAAAATGTGATTTAAAAACTCCAAATATTTATATATTTTGGAAAGTGAGGGCTAAATAGTAACAGTACATTAAAAGAAACATTTTTGGTTAAAATACGTTGTTTGGACTAATTTGAACTAGTTCTATTTGAAGGATAAGTCTGCAAGTATAATTAACCTCTTGGTCTCTGCATATTTGTATCCCTGAGTTTAAAAAACTTGTGAATGAGTTTCATTTTCACTTTGAAAGAATTTGTGATAGGGAAGGCTTATTATAACTGACACATCGCTGTTGCCTACATTTCTCTGTTATTTCCTCAAAATGTGGATCATATATAATCAGAGTAGTCAGGGTATCTTTATTACTTTTGGATTGTTTTAGGTAAAGCAACAGATGGTGGTATTTGAGTTGTCCAGATATAGAAAGTACAGGCTTGCACCATCAGGCTTTGTACCTTGTTTGCCTTTTTACAGACATAATTCAAAATGATTAGGCAAGTATTTAAGTTCCTGCTTAAGTACAAAAATGGATCAATAATATATGGTTGAAGTCATTCATCTGGTTGGAGGCTTCCTGAAGTCAATCATTATATGGATAAAACCTTACTCTTTTGACACAAGATAAGACTGTATTTTCTGCATCTATTTAAATCCTTATGCATTTAGCACCAGACAGGACTAACACTTTACTTATTTAAGGAAGGAAATTTAAGCTTTTGAAAGTTCTACCCTGAGGAAATGAGAGCTGTCTAGTTCTCATTTATACACTTTACATTTCCTTTTTCTCTCTTATTGCTCTTACTTCCTCTTAAAATGGTTACATTTTTCAGAAAAAAGAAAAGGTATATTCTTGCTTGTGAGACTAGGAAAACCTGTGCTGAATCAAGTATTCTTGTTTTCGGGGAAACTGCAATTCTTGGCTGATACAGGGTGCCTGTATTAATCAGATCCGTTATACGGCATGGGGGCGTAGAAGCATGTAGGAATTATATCTACATTCTCCTTTATTTTTAGGTAGATGAATTGGAGCAAAACAGAAATTGTAAAGGAATACAAATTAATACTTCATTTGTTATTGTATCATCTTTCTAACAAACTGAGCTGACAGATCAGAGTAACACAGTTCAGATTTATTTACAGTCTACTCATTTTTTTAATTTGGCAATAGAATAAATAGTATCAGGGGAGTGAGTTAGTATAAATCACAGTTTGAAGCACTTATAATATAGCTCCTTTTTTCTTATCTCGTGCTGTAAATGAAACTCTGCCAACAGTGATAAGAAAGTTCTGTTCATCTGAATCTGTTGACACAGTGTTTTAAAAAAGTATAGCAGCAGAATAAGAGTCCTGGGAGTTTTGGTTCAGTGCCAATTATATTCATACAAATAAATAATCTGTAATGGTATTTTAACATTAATAAGATATTCGTCCCTTAACAAAAATATTTTTTAACCTAGGAAAAAAACTGCTTGGGATATACATATAGATTTGCTCTGGGAGAAAATAGAAAATGCACAGCTCACTAAGAAAGAATGCTAGTGTAATATCTTTTCACTGCCTCTTGGATTTATAAGTCCTCTAATAAATTGCAAACTAATTTAATCATACTCCATAATTACATACTCTTGAAGGAACAAGACTTTAGATTCAGACTGTATCATGCTTAAAATACAATGAAGTTGTGTATCACATAGACCAATGCAACTGCACACTAGCAATAAATTAATGGCCCTAAGGCTGCCAGGCAGTAATAAATAAAGAGTAGATGCTTACAACCAAGTGCCTATTTTATTAGAAATTGAGAAATGTAATTTGACTCTGGCACACAGAAAAATTAAATGGCGACTTTCTTTTTTGACTGTTTGAAATAAACTTGGTTTGAAATTTTGTTATCATCACCAAAATTAACAAATTTGGGATTGACTTTTTAATTCCAGTTGATAAGAGCAGTAAAACTAAATGTTCTAAGTCTTGATGCTTCAAGCTAATTTGGTTGGGCTTCAAGAATATTGTGGAGTATTATGGTGTATTGGTTATTTGTATGGCCTTAACAGCGCAAAGCCCTGGTTTTGCACCATGTTAACAGTGTAGTGTACGCTTATTAATACGATGCATTAAGCAAACTGGAGCAATGATGAAAACTGCTATTTGTTTGTTTGAATTACAAGGATTGTAGATGAACAATTTTATTTTAATTTGCAACAGATGTGCTTACTCTTTAGAATTGTTAACAGGCACTCTGCTATTAATACTTGATCAGGGTTGCATCTTTCTCTATAGCCATTTGTTTTCCCCAGTGTTAAGACTGTTACTATGGCATTATGTTACTCCTAGAGGATAGTCTTCTTTTTTGTCACTGGACTGCCTATGTTTTGAAAAAAAAGTTGTTAAAATTTATATTGCTTTAAAAGAACGCATTAAATTACTTGAGCCCCAAATTTGGTAATTTGGTATGACTTTGTAATATATGCAAAAATAGGCACACAGCTACAAAATAATTCTTATATATGGAGTCCAAATTTTCTTTTTTGCAAACACAGCATACATTTAACTTGGGAGACAATAAGTCATTGTATTACATGAATGAAATCCTATTAGCAGATGTTCACTGTGATTTTATGCATGTAAAAATATTTGATCATCCTGTATTAATTTTTGTTTTGAAAACTGAGTTCTTGCAGGAGACTGTGTAGATGAGGAAATTTCTAAAATAATCAGCTTGCTGTCTTAAAAACACCTCTCAAGTAGACTACCATATTTCCTTACTAATGTTGAAATTTTACATTTCTTTAAGGCTGTCCTGCTTTCAGCTGGGATAGAGTTATTTTTATTTTCCTCTAGTAGCTGGCATAGTGCTGTCATTTGCATTTAGTATGAGAATAATGTTGGTGACTCACTGGTGGTTTAGTTGGTGCTGAGCAGTGCTCACACTAGGCAAGGACTTTTCAGCTTCCCATGCCCTGGCAGTGAGCAACTGGGAGGAGGCATAGCCAGGACAGCTGACCCCAACTGGCGAAAGGGGTATTGCATACCATGTCATGTCATGCTCAGAGTCCTATTAAACTGCTTTTATCTCAACCCATGAATTTGACTTTTTTTTTTTTCTTTTTTTCTCCCTCTTCCCTTGCCAATCCCACTGGAGAGTGGGGGCAGTGAGTCAATGGCTGTGTGGGGTTTAGGTGCCTGCCTGATGGGTTAAACCACAACAAAGTCTAAGAGACATCTTCTAGGCTTTGAGTTGCTTTTAAACCACCCAAGCTGGAAGACATTAAAAGTAAACTCACTTCTTTAACGAGATAATTCTTTAATATTGGCCATCTTTTCGTCTAAGAAAGCAAGGCATAATTCCATCTTTCTAAGTGTTTTCAAATTGATTCATTAGAAGGACAGGCTTTAATTAATTTAAAAAATGCATTCCATATTTTCTTGGCTATTAAATTCTAGATATTCTGAAGGGTGTTGGAAAATGCCCACTTAAAACTAAAATTAGTTTGTATCACTTTGTTCCATCTGTGTTCTATTTTACTGCCAGAATGGGGAAAAAAATAGAGGTAGAAGGTTAGCAGTGAAAGTACTTATAAAAAGCAATAATTATTAACCTTGGTGGTACGTCAACAGGATGTTCAGCTGCTACTGAGAAGAACTGAATGTTTGGAAAGAACTTCAATCCACCTACTGACGGAGACTGCATAGCTGACAGCCGTCTGACTGATCCAAGCTACGCTGTTCACACATCAGGTTGGTAATCGCAGCGTAAGCACCTCAGCAGAGTGAAGTCAGTGCTCCTGCAAATGTTGTTTAATTGCGCTGCCTTCTGAGAACTCCTTTTCTGCCTGTTTTGCAGACAACACTACGACTAAAGCAATCTCCAGTGGGAGTACAGGTCTTGACATGTACTTAGTGGCTTAGTCTTTGAGCTTCTTGAAAGTGGCTACATGACCTTGAATGTCCTATAAACTACAGTGAAGCCCATGCTGTCCTGCGCTTATTATGTGGTTTGAGGGCCAGGCTCTTGGCTATGCCTCTGGAGCAGGTCTTTCACCCATTCTGCACCGTAGCGGACTTACTGTCTGTGTACACCACTGCTTGGGTGTGCCTTCTGGACACAGAACTTATTGTTGCCACAATATTGACTACATTTTTCTTCAACAAAAAAGAAAGAACTTATAAAATGACTTTGTAGGTCTTCATAGGTATATCTCATTAAGTTTACCCAATTGCATGCAAATCAGCATTCATTTTTCTCTTACACTCTAAAGGAAATGTAATGAGTAAGGCCAGCCTTCTTTAATGCTGTTTCGTACTTAAGCTGGAATTTGCTTTGCAGTATGTAGAATAACATATTTATATTTTTATATTCTTTAAGTTGGAGTTGAGCTAACTTTATTTTCAGTCTTAATGTTTTGGGTATTATTCCTTAGATCTAAGATGTATTCCCAATACTGATCAGCTTTGATTTTTATATAGTTGAAGTCCAGCATAGTCCAGGATCTAGAGAACTGTCTGCTGTGATGTTAGTGTTGGTGTCTTTAACAACCCTGACCTACACAAAATCTCCATCTCCCCTCTGTGACATTCCATGTAAATTCATTTGACCATAGAACACTTCAGACAAAGTTGTTTACAGGTAGTCTTAATCATATTTTCCACAACATTGCATTCTGTTTCATTTTTTAGCAGTAGGAAGAAGTGGTGTTAAAGCTAACCATCTTTTGCTTCTTCCTTTGGACCACTATTCTCCTAGAAATGTAGTTAATACATTTTTGTGTCTTTTTTTCTGTTTTTATATTGTTCACGGGAATAAGGAAATGGGTTCATTTGGAAAAATTGTCACTGGAGAAGACCTGAAGGGCTGTTGGTGGAAGAACTGTTGCTGGAAATACCGTCCCAGTAAGTTACAGGGGAGATTTGTCAGGAAAGGGTTTTCCTCATACCTCTGAAAGATAACGGAACCTGGGTTGACACAAGGCATCTACATATGCTTTTACAGTAAGCAGATGAGGGGTTTAGGGTGGCTTTAAAATATAAAGGTGATGAGGTTCACTGACTCAGGTAAGGAGCAAGGCAATCAGCACATTACAGCTTTCTTCTGCTCATGCCCCATACCACCATCTATCACAGGAAGGGGCTTCATTTCAACATTGACTTTCCGGGTCTTGACAATTCTATTCATATTTAGAGTGTTCATTATATACATTATACATTAATATACATTATATTCTTTTTTTTTATTTGGTAATCAAGCAGGAAAGCATCCTGCCTTGCTTGTTTTGGCTTGGACCACAAAAATGCTGTAAAAGCTAATCTGAGGATTGCTCATTTTTTTCCTATTCACATCAAGGAGTATAATTGGAGAAAACAGGTTAAAGATAAATTTAACATTCTCAAGGAAACTATTATGTTAAGCCTCTCCAGAAAATGTATTGCTTTGTTTGCTCTCATTTTAGATGAATATAAGAGCATATTAAAGACATTATTCATATGCATTCTTAGTGCATATGAAATTAATGTTTCTCCATTACATTGCATTCTGCTTCATTTTTTTAACCTCAAGAGTCCCTGCTATAAAGGTGTAGTTAATTTCTAACACTGGTAATTTCAGTTCGTTTGATAATCTATTGCATTATATCATAAAATTTCTATGATCTCTGATGCCTATTAAATATGAACCTGGGTGAATGAAGAAAAGCTCTCAGATGATATCATTATCAAGGTATATATCAGCTGTACTGATATAAAATATATTCATTGCGGAAAATGTCAAACAAATAGTTGTGGGCTGGAAAACTTACTGTTTCTGATATTTGTAGAGAAGTATGACCCAAGTGCAGGACCAACACATAAAAAATTTGAAGGGCCATAGTTCTTTCTCACTTTTTTCTTAGGTGGCATACAATAACACCAAGCCTATGTGGTGATTTTTGCAGTAAATTACAGCCTGATATCTTAAATTATATACCAAATTATATGTCAAATGAAATTCAAATGATACCATGTCTCTTACATTAAATGTTCCACTACCTGAAGCTGGAGAGCTTTGCAGATTTAACCTCCTAAAAGACTTGTGTTCACGTTTAAAATATGCTAAAACTGTACTTTACCACACTCCAAGTGTTAAGACTTATTTACATCTCAAGTTTAAATGTACACTTAATTTTTGTTTAGGTGCAGATTAAATTAATGTACTTGGTCAGTTTACTGTCTTGTTCCTTGCATGATTTCACTGCATATGTAATTCCTGTACCACATTGAAGCATTTCAATCAGATTTAGTTGATAGAAAAGAAAAATATGTATACAACCAAAAAAAAAATCAAGCAGTAAAAAGGAGACTGGATGATGAGCAATGCAAAACAAGAAGGTGGAAGAGCAATGTGGTATCCATCACTCTGGTGTTTCAGGATAATTTTTTTTTTCCAGTCCAACTGTTGAATGCTCCTCATAAGTATTGTAACTTCTGCCTTTGCCCCTGGGGTACCGTTTTGCAATCCAACTCTGCTTTCAAAAAGATATATTTCTCCCTGTGAAGTTTTTTCCCTATGAAACTTTTCACATTCTAGTAAAAACCCTTTTGAAAGTTGTTTTAAGAAAAGCTGATGAGAATGCCTCTTTTTCTCTCCATGGCTGTCAAAAAAATACTTTAATAGGAATTTTCTTAAGAATCTCTAAGTAATTACAGTAACAATTGAAGTAAGAAAACATTTTTTAAAATACTGGAAAAATGAAAGATTACTGAAAAATGTAATTTTGAAATGTCTCATTTCAAAAATGATTCTTTCCTAAATATATATTTTCTTTTAATTTGTAATTCTTTTGTATTCACAACATAAGTATAAAACCGTTTCATAGCAACACAAAGAAAAAGTAATTTTGATGTAGAAAACTAGATATAGGCAGTAAAATCTGCACTGATTTTTGGAAAACTATTAAAAAACCCTAATCTGTTTTGGTTATGATTGTATCAACATTTTGATATAAAATTTAGTAAGAATGGATTTTCCTCACTGATTGTATTTACAGAGGATTTGTTCATAAGTCAGGGTAGATTCCTTTTTTTAAATAAAAACCATCAAAACTTCCCTCAAACTGAAAAATTTTTACTTTACCCAACCCTTTCTCCTCAATAATCTCTCAACAGTTTATTATTATTTTGGTAGTCCTTTTAATTTCATTCACCATCTTTACTTTATAGGTAGGATAATTTAGTGATTAAGGCTTTTGAGTGTGACCTTAATCCAGTTCTTGACTGAATTAGAGTCTGTCATTGGAAAAGTCTGATAAACACAACCCTTATTCTGTGATAACTGTCCCTATTTACTGAATCAGTTGGAAGTATAAACCCATTCATCAATGAGTATAAGTTATTCAGATAGTGTCAGCAGTATAAATATCTTTCCAGATATAAATCTGGAAGTAAATGTATAAAATACAAATATGAGGAAATATATTGTGCTTAAACTTACATTTTCATTTAGGCAGCCAGTCTCTCAGCTGTCAGAATGATCTTGGGTTTGAGTGCTGAGCTTGTTCAGCTCTTGGGGAAGTCTGAGATAGCAGTATATACATGGAAGTGCGTACTCTTTATGATGAAAATGCAGACTCTAGGTATCTTATGGACGTTAAGTATAGTTTAGTATGTCATGCTTAATCAATATTGCTGCTGGCATAACCCAGAACTTCTTCACAGATACTGGGAAATAGGAAGGGAAGAGAAGAATGGAATGCAGTTGCTTTTTACCCATGCTGTCTGTCTGTGTACTGTTGCCATGTCCTAAGGATGGGCTGTTGTGGCCACGATGGGTCTCCGGTACGGGAGCCTCTGGTGCACGAACAGAACTTCTTTCCCTCTTGAGCGCAGCAGTGGTGGCGGTGCCTGGCAATGCAAAAAGCTGAATTCAGGGCTCCACCAGAATCTGTTTACTGTCCTGCAAATCAACTTTCTTATGTTGTGTTGTAGGCTCAAGAAGAAAAAGCTGATCTGCATAAAAGGAAGGCCTCATTAAAATAGAAAAAAAAAAAAAAAGTGTGAGGAAGAGGGGGAATATGCAATACATCTTGATTACACATGTACATGCATATTTGTTGAAATAGCTCTCTTTTGAGCTCATTCCAGAGGTAATGTTGCACAAATTTTTTCAACTGGATACCATTTGTGAAAAAATATGTCTTGAATTAGATGTGTTCTGTGAAGGTGGTACAGGGTCTGCTGTTTTCAGAACAAAAGTATACTCTCTGTTCATAGCATAGCTCCTCAGTGCCTCAGCCCAGTAACACAGGCCTTAACTGAGATCATGGGCTCTGTGCTAAACAATGTGCAAACTCTAAGTGAAAAGAAAAAAAGCAAACAATGCAGGTCCCTAAAGATTTACAAAAAAAAAGATTCTCAAGACAGGCATGTGAAGTCAGAAGGGTACAAAATAATTTTCTGGAGGTCACTTGCAGGGTAGGTCAGCTGGAACAGAGCTCCAGCCCCCTCCTCCCCATGCTGGCCGGGCAGCCCTGGGCTGCTCTGCCTCTTGAAGGGTTTCTCTCTGAACAGCTTTGGAAGTGAGAGATCTGTGCACATATATTAAAAGTCAAACTGTACAAGGGGGCATGAGATAGGTTTGACTTTTTTTTTTTTTTAATATCAGATTATAGAAAGTAAAAATGTCAGGGAAAAGAATTTCAGGGGAAGCAAATGAAAATAGCAAGAGATCAAAAAGAGAAGCAGTTGGACAAGCAAGATACAGTGGAAGGAAATGAACACAGGCCTGGAAAATATCTGTACGGTCAGCCCAGTTTCCAGTACTCATGGGGAGCTGAGATTAAAATGTCTAAAACAGAAACAGAATTTTCAGTTTATGATACAGAAAACCACAGGCTGGAGCAATCAGACCGGAACACATCTTTTGTAAGTTAAATTCAAGGCATAGCTCTAGAGCATTCCAGGATAACCTGTAGATTTCTATACCAGTAACAGATTTTTAATAGCTCTTTTGACAATGCATGAGGGATTGAAGGAATAGGGTTGCAACCAAAACCTTTTTTAAAAGATTTTTAGCAAGCCAGGAAAAGAGTCTTAGGTGGTTTAACTCTTTGGTAGTTCAGATGTTGGGGATGATAAATAAAGAATTATATTACCAGCCACCCGGACATACAATCTACCATGAAATTCAGCCAAATGTAATCTGGATGTATTAGAAAGACTACAGAAATTATGAGACAATGCCAAACCTAAGGATTCACACCTGCTGAAGACTGCATGTGGAAGGAGGTGTTCATCTTTGATATTCAGCTGACCAACGAGAAGGTTGAAAATCGTGGTCAAAAGCTGGCTAAAAATGTTTAGATGTATAAAATTACACACACTTCTGTGTCTGAAACACATGCAAAAAAAATTAAAAGAAATGTGACAGCCTATAAAGCGATATATCATAACTTAAGACAGAAGGTGAAGTTCTTCATAAAACAGAAAGGATTTTGAACATCTTTGTGTTTGTATTTGAGACTATCTGTGAAAAAAACTGAGTTCCTAAGAGCTAAAAAGTTCACCTGATGGACTGATCTTTTGAAATATCTCAAAATTAAACACACAGAATTAGACTGCCATTAAAGCAGTCATGAATTACATACACCCCAAACCCCATCTTGAGCAAACTCTGATCATTTCTTTTTAATGATTCTTATGTTAAGTGATGCAGCCACTACTTGTCAGGTATTGGCATGAGGCAGTCATGTTTATTTTTCTGTTGACCTAATCAGGATTTATTTGAAATCCTGTCTCCAAAGATATGATTAATAGATGTATACATGGACTCCTCAAAGAGATTGCTCTTAAAAATGAAGGCAGGTGATGATAAGCCAAGTATTTTAAAAATCCTTATGAGTGATTGTAGGTAACTGGAGGTAAAGGGCACTGGCTTGGGCTTGTGGTTTTACATCTACTATGCCCTGCACTGACAGGGTTTGTTGTTTTTTTTTCCTTAGAAGTCTTTGTGTTTTCTCATGTTAAACAACAAATGGATACCTGGTTTTTTTTCCTGTGTTTGAATTCAGTAGGGTCATATGTAGGATAAAATTAAGGTGCTGATACGTGGTTGTCCTCATAATGCATTTAAAGTATACATAAAAGGTAAAACTCCTTTCTATGCACTGACAGCACATTTGGGTTAATATATTCACATCTTAACTTGTAGCCAGATCTGCTGTTTTAAATGATTAAATGTTGAATCTGGTATTTACTCTTGGACTGTGCAAAAGTCAAAGGGAACAATTTGTCAGCTCATTCATATTTTGCTTCTGAAGCCAGTTAACTAATCACTCTAACAGAAAAAGAAGTAAGATAAATGGAGGCCATTCTGTTATGTAGAAAAGCGTACATGAAGGTAAATTTTTCACATTTTACTTGATTTCATCTACAGTTATCACTGTCATAATTGCTTCTGCACACTCAAGGTGCTCTTCATATTTCTTCTATGATATGAACGGTTTAAGCTATTTTGGTAGACTACTAGCTTGCAGCACTGAAATTTTCTGTGTTCTTTTTTCTGCATTCTAATTTAGAAAAATCCTTTACCTTTTCATCTAAAAGTGAATTTTCCAGATAAACAACAAAGAGTCAAGAGCTGTGTAAGCTACCAGTTTCTGCTAGAAACAAGCTTGCATATAGGAAATCCTGAGCAAATAAAAGCTTGTTATCGTTGCTGGTATAGTTCCCATTAGTTCATATGAAAAAACATGATAATCTAGGCTCAAATAGCTTGCAGTAATTTCTTTTGCTGCAATGGCTTCTATTGATTGAAGGAGTAATGGGGTCATCCCCTTTGCCTCATCTAAAACCTGCAAGAGGGTTATCACCATTTCCAGTTCCTGACAGTCATCAGGTGTTTCTCATTGCAACTTCATGAACTAAAATATGGTATGAAACCCCCTGAAAACTATAGACTACCATGTCAAAAATCTAATTATTTTTAAAAGGGAATAAAGAAAAGTCTGTGCAAAATAGGATCTTGATAATTTTTATATTGCTGCATCATAGTATGCTTCTTTCTTGAGAACTCTTTTAAAGCCTAAGGAAAATGCCAGGATTTATAGAAGAACCTTTTGCTCTGTTAACAGTAATGTTTTTCTGACTAAAATTAATTATAATGGCATAGTTAGTCACATATGTAGAATTCTCATCAGGGTTTGTAATCTGATTCGGTGCAGTGTGATTTTATGATGGATAAGCATCTGAACAAGTAAGTAGACCCAAGGTAGATGTATTAAAATCACTGTAAAAGGTATAGTAGTTTTCTCAGTTAGCTAGATTTCTGCAGTGGTAGGCTGAGAGATTTTTAAGTAGGTACACTCATTTCGGTACCCTGTGCACTTTAAAAAGAATCTTATAAAAAAAACCAGCTTTGTGCCAAAGAAATACAGGAGTGGGACTGGATTTCTTTCCTTTACTGTTTGTCAGAAATTTAATGTGGTTTTATTGCATTAAATTTTCAACTACTCCAGCTGCTGTAGGAAATATATAGCTAAACAATAAGCTCAGAAATGTAAATGCATGCATGATGGTCTTAAAATACTAATGCAAACTGGTCTTAGTTCAGAATTTCCAAACCCACATAATTTTTTGTTTTTTAAGGCTCTGCAGGCCTTTTTAAAACTGCCTATGAGTTTAAATCAATATATTCTGCTGGCAGTAGAGTTCATGTTATTAGCCAAAAATGTGTGGGTCATCAAATACTTTTATAGCCGCATAGTGAATTTAATTAATCATTTATTATAAACATAAGATTTTTTCTTAACTAAAAAATTTAATTCAATTACCAGGAGTTTCGTTCCTCCTTTCATACAGTAACTTTTGGCTTTCTCTCAAGTGGTTGGTTTTTGGTTTTGTTTTTTTTTTTTTTTTCCAGGAAATCCAACTTGTCCTTTCTGCTAATCTAACTACAATATTCAGTCAAGTTATAAAGGAATTCTTCTGGAAAATTTGATAAGGAGAACAGTTTTCATGGAAAATACTTTGTGATTTAAAGTTCTTGCTCCTGGACATTCACATGCTCCACTACGTTGGTGTAAGTACCTCCACTGATGTCTAATGGAAGGTCACAATTGACAAAGTATTCCTGGATTCAGGCTTTACTTTTCTTCCACCTTTTCCCACTATTTTACCACAACTTTTTTTTGCTTGTTTATACTAAAAAATTAAAAAAGAAAAAATTTAACTTTTCCTATCCATAGTTCATTTTACAGGAGTGTTGCTCCTTTTCCTTGCCCTGATGGCAAACAGAAATCAATGCTTTTCTGATATTAATTCTGAAATTAATAACCACTTCTGCTGATAATTTTAGAAGATTAAAAATGATGCATATGCAATAGCAATCAGAAGAATCTTTATTACTGATTTGACCCTATGGATTATATCAAACTGATCTTCTGCCTTTTGCATATTAAATAGTTATAGAGAAAATATTGCATGCTTTCAAAAACAGTTTGCTTTCTGGACTGACACCTTAGTCTTGCAAAACACATCCCAGTGTTCCATGGTGCGCTTGGACTCATGTTCCCTTAGGATGTGGCTACTACTGGACCCAAAATTTCAACAACTGGTCTAGTAAATTTTCATTTATTGCCCAAGTTTGATAAACACAATAGCGCATGAATGCAGAGAAACCATGCTAACTTTTCAATATCATATTTCTTTGTCCATGCAAATCACTATTACATTAATTACAGTACATAAGTAGGTACTACTTCTAGGAAAATGAAAAAAAAAAAAAATTAAATAGGAGAATTTGCTTTTCTTGAAGTTGAGAAATGCAGGCAAATATGGTCTGCTTTTCATTTCCCAAGAAATATGGTCCTTTTCAAATAAGTTACATTTTTCCTTTGTGTCCTTTAGCCTACCCCAAGTGGCTTGCAGTATTTATCAACTTTAATCAACATGACTGACAGGAAACCTGATAATAGAGAATAGCTGTCTCCGCTGGTGGGGCAAAATCTTTTGAAATGTCAGTAGTGAATACACTGTATTTACATTTCTTTGGGACTCTCGCTTTTAAAAGATTTTCATCTTTTACACTGGAGGGATGAAAGTAAAGGTTATTTAACTATACATCAGAAATTGTATCTGATGACAGTGTGACAAAATATTCCTGCTTTCAGAAGTGCAGAATGCCTGCCTCTCATCTCTGGTGCTGTTTCAGTGGTGTAGCGAGTTCATAGCTACTATTTGTCCTCTAATATTGGACGCTGTTCATCATCCAATTAATGACAGTCCTGGAGCTTTCTTTTTTACATCCATTTTGGCTTTGGCCAGCATATTAGTTCTTTGCAGAGATTTATTGTATACTTAATATAAACAATTAAAATTAATAAGAAATTACTTCTGGACTGTCATGAGACACATTGCTTTGGCCATAGGCAGGGTGCTCTGCGAAAAAGGCTGAGCTGTCTGGTTGTGCAAGATCACACAGAGGCTTGACCAGATGCTTGCTTGAGAGCAAAAACATGTTACAGCCATGCTGATCCCATTTGGATTCAGTCTGTGAAGTTTGAAAGTTTGGAGAACTTTGGCATAGTGTTGTCCCTAGCCATCAGTGGATTCATTTGGCCTGTAGCCAGCAGTTCCTTTCCTTCATGTCCTCTGTTCTGAGTGTGGGGCTGCTAAAATTGGGCCTTGTGGTTCAGCTAATTGCAGCAGTTGCTGTTTCTTCTGGACATCCCCTCTTCCTTAGCATTATCCTGGGGCAGAGCTCCTGATGCTCTGTCTCTGCACGCACCCAATTTTATGTTGGACATCACATGGTGCAACTGCTCAGATTGGGAAAGCTGAAGTACCAAATGCAAGAACTTCTTGTTTCATCATATTAAAAAATTGAGGAGACTACCTAGTGAGCTTTCAAGAAATAAGACTGTTTTCTGGTATCTTCTAACTCTGCACTTCTTTAATATTATACTTTGTGTCTCATATGCATTAAACCTCCTTTTAGATATTAAGAAATGTCAGATTCTCAGCTGTAATTGTGCTAACCTCAGAAGGTTTTAGAAAAAGAAAAGTCTGCATAAAGAAAAACTGGAGCCAAGAGGAATAGCTGGAAGTAGCTTCTTTCTCAGTGAGAGGAGGTTTCCTGATCCCTCTAGGTCCTTTTTGACGGCCTTGTTATCCTATAGAGCTTCTGACTTCCTTGTGGAAGCATTTCTGCTAGCATTTGATAATTCAGAAACTGTTTTCATTTTAAATTTGAAATATAGTTTTCCTTTTGACTACAGTTGTTAAGGGTATTAGTAAAGGAAAGATTTAAAAATTATTTTGGAAAAAATCTGTAAAAATATTTCAGAAAAAAATAATGAAATATTATATTTCATATTAAAAATGCCTTTAAAAAAATTAGAAATTTCCACAATATTTCTCAAGGAGAAAGTTAATTTTCTCTGGCTTGCTTTGAGCTTCAAACATCATAACTTTTTTTAATGAAGAAAAATTACCATAACTTTAGCAGGAGAGTAATTAAGCTATAGAGATCCCATCAAGGCAAAGCTACTTTTACAAACATGGAACAGCTAGAAACACCACAGCATACCTATGACTCACCAATAATGTATATTTTTTTTCCACCCTTTTCCTCTATCCAACAAATTAGTTTCAGATGGATGTCCTGTGCCCAGTGCTGTGCCCAGAAGCGAAGTTACCAAGGCAGACACATTCATCTGCTGCCAATCTGATCGGTGCCTGGAGAGAGCAGGTGCAGGAGACATGAAGCATCTTTCAGTTGCTGCCGGGAATGTCCCACCAGCACCATGGGGCGGCTGAGAGATCGCTGTGGGGCACCGAGGGTCTGCAGGGATGAACCCTGAGCTTTTCCAGTAAATGGCAGCTACCGCGAGGGCTCAGGCTGGAGGGGAAGCCGAGGTAGGGAGTACACTTTCACCAAAAGCATTTCTCTGGGTTTGTTGTGACAAATGCCTTTGTGTCTTTTAAGTACCAGAAATCTGACTCTTACTTCCTTATGTACCATAACACCTTCACTTTCTTTAAGACAAACTGTATCCAACCAACCCCCCGGCAGTTGTGTGAAAAGTTTCCCACATCCAAGATCTGCTCTGCCTTTTAAAATGTTCATAGCTGCGTCAGGAGAGAAACCAGGCCCTTGAACAAGAAGTAATGAGGGATGATTCATTAGAGAAAGGAAAGGAATGTGGGTTTGCAGTGTGGCAAGAAAAGGCTGTGATCCCCTCAGTGGCTCTGCACAAAGCAATCTGGAGTCTTGCAGTGGAGTAGAATCACTGCCCTGGTTGTATAAACCAGCAACAAGAAGATTTAGCATCTCCAGAGTTGCTGCACAAAGTCAACCCTCTTCCATTTAATCTTAATCAGTGCTTCTGTTTTCCATCGTATTTTCCAACACATTCAATGAAAAAAAAAAAAAAAAAAAGCCCGCACATAAGCAAGTAAACATCAAGATTTTTTTTTGTTATTATTAAGCAGGCTCCCTACTGAGAGCATTTTAAACTAGACCATTCAGATATACTGGGGTTATTGTATTTTCACCTGCGCCACTCACAACTCTGAAAGCTCTCACCATCTAAAAGTACCAGTACTCCAAAAAACTACCTAGATGACCTCCACACAAGAAAAGGCAGAAAGGAGGTGTTGCTGTAATTTAAAAAGTCGGAACAAAGAGGCAGGTTCTTGCTAATACCTACATGAACGTGTAGCCTGTGCTGCTGCTGAATTGCATTTTGCTGATAACCCAGGGATTAGACACACATAAATACAGTAAATGGGGAGTGCTGCCAAGTTGCTACAGTGAATTATCTAACTGTAGTTGCATGTACTTTCTCACCAAACAGTCAGAACTACTCACATTCGCAGCCCTGATTTGTTTGTTTTAATCCTGCACCCTGTATAAGGGTGCACAGCATGGATTTATAAGCAATAGCTTTTAAGATATCCTTTATTTAATTGTAATAGAGAAAGTCAGATACCTGGAGTTATTTGCAAAATGAAAGTAATGGATGTACTGAGGACCTGAGTGGTGGGAGTCAAAGGGACCAGCCGTTCCCTTGTTCCTGCACAGGAATTTGGGGTCATTCTACCTCTCACTCCATGGAGTAAAGATTGGTGTCTTGCCATGCACCAAGCACAGCAGCAACCGGCCATTTCATGCTTCCCTGTTGTGCTGGAAAGAAAGTGCCAGCCACGTTTTCTAGTGTGGACAACATCCTTCAGCAGCACTGCCAGCATCGCATAACGGGGGACACAGCCGGGGCTGCCTGTGTGACAACCAAGTGTCACACTGTTACTCTCCAGGACTAAGAAATTAGGGGCAACTAGTACCCACTTAAGAACAAACTTCGGTAGCAAGAATAATCCTCATTAGAGCACTCCTTCCATCTTACTTATCTGACATGTAGGGGCAGAGGAAAGCTCATAAATAAGCCAGTAAGTATTGACTGATTGGAAGTGTTTGTGCCGAAAAGCTGTGTGGCCTGATACATGATTCATTCTTAAAAACAGTCTGTACAGGCTGGATGTTTCAGATTACGAATAGTCCAAGGATATCTCACAAGGAGTCTGACAAAAAAACCCCAAATCAAAACCCCCCAAAAAAAACCCAGGAGAAATTTTGTCTGTGAGGTAATTGAGCGCATAGGAAGACATCACGTGGCACCAGTGATGCTAATTGGTGACTGCAACTATCCACATACTCAGCAGAGTACACTGAGTAGAAGAAGTAAGTCTTAAAAATTCTTTTTGGAAACTGCACACATGACCCTTTTATGGATATTTGCTCACACAGAAAAACTTCTTGCATTCAGTGCCAACTCCGGTATAGATATGTTAAAATTGGTATAGATAGGAGACCATTCTGAACTGAAAACAAAAGTAATGTTAGTTTAGAACGAGTAATTTGATGTATTTTGAGAGCTGCATTGGAAATACATTTATGTAACATAGTTTGGGTATTTGAAAATACCAGGCAGTTTCACTGAGGGTTCTGAAACATGTCACAGTGAGTCAAGTGACAGCATCCTTCTACTGGCTCGCTACGTATCACCTAGGGGAGAACGTTTTATTTAAGAAGGAGCAAGCCAGGGGATGTTGATGACCAAAACAATGAAAATAAGAAAGTATTGAGCCATCAGGAGCCAAAAAAAGTTAACAAATGTGTTTGAAGGTTGAATACTAGAGAGACTGTGCTTCTGCGTGACGTTAACCCTGTCTGCAGAACCTTGCAAGTGCTTAGTGGAAAATAATCCTCAAAAGGATGAATTCCTCTCCCAGGAGAGTCTCAAGGGAGGGTAAGTGATTTGCCCAGACCAAAAAGAGACCCATGTCAGAGTTCAGCTTAGGATGTTGCACTCTGTGACTACTGGCTTTTGTCTTTCTTCTGAAGGATATGACTACATGTTCAGGTGATGAAAAAGAGAGAAATGCGGTGCTTATTTTAAAGTAGATTTTAGGAGAGGTGTTTGGTCCACGCATGAGGCAAGCATTCTCTTACAGAAAGGCATATGAATTCCCAAGGGATTACTTCTGGTTGAAGGAACAAATATTATAAATAAAAAAAACAGTGCAGGAAGGAGTTAAAAAGAGTGTCAGAAAGCACAACATTAGGGCCATTTTTGTTTATAGTTTACTGACCTAAATTTGCCAATGACATCCAATTGGGAAAGGAGGATAAAGTAAATACAGAGGAACAGAGCAAATGAATTCAAAATGATCTGGATAGATTCAGCTTAGAGGCTGGGTAAGTAGCTTATTCAGCTCAGTTGTACAGAAGTGTGAAGTAATAAGATTAAGAACTAAAAATAATCAAAGAGGATAGAGCCAAAAAGAAAATACAACAAAAAAAACACAATCCCAGAAGAAGACTAGACTAAGTATTTTTCCCTGTTTATGGGGGAGAAGATACAACTTGCTGTCGGGCAGAGCACAGGAGGCTTTGCCAGTGCCAGCATGGGCACAGGGACCTGTGCAGCTACAGACCAAAGGGCTGGGGGAAGAGGGGTCCCACCTTGGTGCTCAGCAGTCCGCAGGGCTGCGTGTGGCAGGGAGAGGAAGCAGACAGATTGCGGGTTTTTATTGCATTTAAGTATTTAAGATATATCTGGCACCAGCTGGTGAACTGGGACTCACCATGCAGGGCACATGTAATAGCTCTGGCAGTCCCTGCCCTAAATTGTTTTCAGCTGCCGTAGTGTTTTTACTCTCATTTCAGTTCAGCTGTGTGGTGCAGTTTTTTCCTCCGCACCATATTTTGGTGCCTAAAGCATGGTGATCAGTGTAAACAAATCAAAGTTTATGAGTTAACTATTAACCAGATTAGTGGTAATTGCCCATTTTGCCTTAGGGAATTAAAAAAAAAAAGTGTCTTCTTATTAAAACTGATAACTGCAAGATAATACTAAACAGTTTGGGTTTTTTTTTAAATACAGACTTTATTTTACCCTCATAGAGTTAGAAAATCGAACCAATAAAATGGGAAGTAGATTCTATTGAAGAATAACAGAAAGTCTTAGATATTTTTTCTTTAAATTACAAATGATCCTCTACCAAATAATTAAAGACACCATTAGCAGCTGCCTTCTGTTCAAAATCAGGCTACTGCTTTTTCTTTAAGAGGTACTTCTATTGTGTTGGAGAAATTATACCGAGAATTCTCTGTCTAAAGTAGTAAAATAACTCCATAATTGGATTTGTTCAGAGTAATGATAACAAGATTTAAAACGCAGTTGCAACACAGGAAAACTTAGTGTAAAAAGACTATTCTCTGTCTTCAGCTGTCAACTAAAAGTATATTGAATTTTGCAGAGCAAATTCAAATAAAAGTGTTGAGATTAAAAGTGATAAAGCAGCAACAGTGAGATCAGAATCCCTCCAAAAACTAGATTAAATCCTCCTCAGGACCATAAAAACCTTATTATCTTGACATGACTAGATCAATCATTGCAAGACAATTATCTTAACAAGTTAAAGTTGCTTTGATACAAGAATTTTAGACTATTTTTTTTTTTTCTTCTCCTTGGTATGAAAAAAAAGCTCTCATGGTGACAAATAAGCCATAAAGTCTATCTGTAAGCATCAATAAAGTCCTCCTTTAAGCAACAAACGCTTACATTATATTGAACTGTAAAATAGAACAACAGTAACTCTTGTCATTATATAGTTTATTGACTTTAGTATGAACTTACTTAACATTGTTTTTGTCTCTTCACTTCTTTAACTCCAAAGTCATTCTTGTAGCAGAAATACTGTGTTACCTCTCCACTGTACCAGAAAAACTAATGTGTCTTATCCTGGAAATTAACACTCATACCATATCCCTGAAGATGAATGGTGCTCCTATTGATAAACGTAGAACTGAGGAATGATGTGAGAATGGTCACAAAATAATCAGAGCCAGAGCCAAAAAGAGTGGATTCCCAACTCTTTAGTCTCACTCATGATGGAAGCAGGACTTTAGCCTGGTCAGGAGTACTGCCGGTATTCAAAAAGAAAACATATACTGCGGATCAAATATTTTTTTCAACCTTTTTTGAACCTTTCTATTCCCATTTTTAACTGGGAATTCCACATTCCCTTATTGTTTCTACTGAAATATGTGAAGTGTATTTTGTCCACATTTCATTATTGTGCAATAGTTTTGTGGGCATTCTTGTTACTTTGGAGTGTCATTGACCTGGCTTTGGTCTGAAAATTTGCTCACTGCCTACAGATTTAATTCTAAGGCAAATCAATATGGTTCTCTGTCAGAGAATGTGTCAAACACAAGCTTTTATTTCAGATCACAGGAAAGCGTTGGTGTAATCTTAAAAAGTGAGTGCTTCAAATTCCTTCCAAATAAAAAAAGTTGTTTTTATTTTGCATCTTCTGAAAGGTATATTAAATCAAGATTTACTTTCTTAAAAGTTTCTTTTGCTTGTTAGTTTTAAAATAATTTCCTACTGAAAGTAATTTCAGTAGGAAGCACCTCTTAAAAATGATGGTATAGTATGGAACCAGTACAGAAAATGGTTATAAATACTTCTTACAATGTAGAAACTAATTACAACTCTAAATGATCAAAACAATTCCTTTGCATTGTAAACCAGTTACCTACAGGTGAGCACTAAGGCGAAGAAGCTATTTTATTAAAGTTACAGAATAATGCAAATGAAAACCAGCACATTTTTAATGAAAACAAAATTTTCTATCAAATATGATAGAAAAATTATACCTAATTTGCAATATGATACTATATTTTAAAATATTTTCATCTGTGAGAGTTCATATTACAAATTATACATTCCTAAATGTATACATTTGAACTACTTACCCAAGGTGGTACAAGAGGCTACTGAAATAATCGGCTTCGTAGACCCATGAAAGACAGCGGTATCAGACACCCTTACATAAATACTAAGTTTGACATTCCACACTGGTTTAATTCCCACATAGTTTTTAAAGTTTTATTAACCCAGACAACTCATAATAATTATGATAAACAGACATTGTCATCAAAAATCAGCAGAAATTTGATAAGATTAAGTACAATGCAATACATCTTTCTTGCTCACAGTGTCTGTATAATAAATTACTCCTAAGCTTCAGAATGAGGCATTGTATAATTGAGCAAAACAGATCAATCTTTAAGGATGCTTATTTAAATGCAAAACAGATTTTTTGAGAATGGTAAACTTGATTAAAATCCCTCTTTAAGTGCAAATCACAAACAACAATATCTAATACTCACAGGCCATAACCATCCTATTAATAATACAATTTATTGTTCAGATATAATTGTAAGGTTTTAATGATGTGGCAGCTGTAATCTACTTTAAAAATTAGAAACGATGAACTCCACAGTCTTCTAATGTGTCTGAAATACAACGGCTGAGTGACTTGCATTTGGTTGCAGAAATACATTGCATCAGATTAAATGATCAGGCTATGGGTGTTTGTCACACATCATTTTCCCCATCTTTAATGGTGTGTTCCATAAATTATACTATTTCTGCTATTGTGTAGATATTAAAATCAGATCCAGAAATGACTGAATAGGAATTTAGCCATCCTAGTCCTGAATACTTCTAAAATTGGTTCAGTCTTCACATGCTGGCAATACTCAATTTTTTGTGGTTTTTTTTTTTGTAAAAGCTCCTGGATAGGTGCAGTTGTGCTATTGCATAGCAAGAGCATTACAGAATTGAGGCATCTGGAAAGGCTATGACTATCTAATACTGTAAGCAAAACTGAATTAAAAACACATAGTCATTCCAACTTAACTTTCAATAGGGGACTGATTCAAACAGGAATTTTTGACAATCACATGCCATAGGCCTGTAAAGCAGAGCTCTTCACTGACAAGAGTGACAACTGTCACTTCCTTTAAAGGCCTGAGAGGGGCTGTGGCTCCTTCTCCTCTTGCACCCTTATACTGTCGTCCCTTTTGCACCATTGACGGAGGATTAGTACTCACCTTTTAATTATGCATTTATGGTCTTTTTCAAAGGCTTTTTCGTATGTCTTTGTATGTGTGTGTTGCAACACAACTGAGTTTCAGTCCCCTTGAGAAGGAGCTGAATTCAGGTCTCATGCATCCTGGGTACTCTAATGCTCCATTACTATACACATATACATACATATCCAAGGATAGCAGGGGCTTGTGTTCATAACTAGATGTTGTGGTTTAACCCAGCAGGCAGCTAAACACCACACAGCCATTTGATCACTCCAGAAAGAAAAAGAAAAAGAAAAAAGAAAAAAAAAAGAAAAAAGAAAGTAAAATGTATCAGTTGAGATAAAGTCAGTTCAATAGGACAGAAAAGGAAGGGGAAATAATCCTAATAATAATGATACAAGAATATACAACATAAGTGATGCACAGTGCAATTGCTCACCACCCACCCACCAATGCCCAGCCAGTTCCCAAGCACCGGTTCCACCCCCCCGGCCAACTCCCCCCAGTTTCTATACTGAGCGACATCACATGGTATGCAATACCCCTTTCGCCAGTTGGGGTCAGCTGTCCTGGCTGTGCCTCCTCCCAGTTGCTCACTGCCAGGGCATGGGAAGCTGAAAAGTCCTTGCCTAGTGTGAGCACTGCTCAGCACCAACTAAACCATCAGGGAGTTATCAACATGCTTCTCATACTAAATGCAAACCACAGCCCTCTGCCAGCTACTCGGAAGAAAATTAACTCTATCCCAGCCGAAACCAGGACACTGGAAAACTATTGTTATGCTCATGGTTGCCCTCTGTTTCTAAAGTGCATGATAGGTCGGGAAGGCAAATGTACAGCTGAAACTTGTGTGCTCTTCTTTTTTTTATTTTACTTTCAGAGAGTCCCTGGTTTGGAGAACAGAGGAAAAACTTCCCAAAGAAAAAGAAGTGAAAGTTTTTTACTTTCAATTACAGTTTTGCAGTCAGCATTCATCATCTGTTTTCCTTCATCACTGAATCAAACTCCAACAGCACAAAGTTTCTGCTCAGGGAAGAAACAGAACTTTCCACCAAAATCCCTTTAAGCTGTAACAGTATACTGAAGAATGAGACATCTGATCTTTGAAACAGTCTTAAACTTTGGTGAGACATAAACATGGTAAGTGGAATATTTATTCCTTTAATAACATCTATTACTGCAATGTTAATAGACATTTTTTATGACCAATAAACTACTTACTAGCAGCTCTATGACCGTGCAGTTGGATTATGAAAGAATGAGCTTTCAGCCAGGCCTTTTAATGTAGTTTATATTTCTGCACATGTAAACCAGGTTTGAGAGTCGAGGTGTTTTCACCCTAAGCTCACTCAGTCTCCTCTGAAAGTCTTGAAAATAGTCAGTGTATTATTCATTACAGTTTCTGCAGCACAAAATAGGAATCCCTGTGTGTTTTAAATGTTTCCATGGTGTTGGAGTGAATGAATTTCAGGGAATAGGACCAAGTCTAAACCTCCTCTGCTCATTGACAGGTGTGGAGCAGCAGCAGCTTCCAACTCCCTGCTCGGCTGCTCCAGTACTCATCCTGCACCACTCCAGGGCTGGCTGCAGGCTGGCTTACGCAGCTCCACTCCGTCACTGCGAAGAAGGCTGAACCCAGCTTTAGCAAAAATAGAAATTCAGCTGCTGGCTATTGCAGGGAAAGTGGATTGACAAATTCAGCAAGATAAGTGGTCTGACAAATTCTGGTTTGCAGCTCTATTACAGGATTGGTAATGTCACTTAGGGGATGGGACATTGTGCAAGAAAATGGTAATAGCTTAGCAAATATTAGTAATTATTTAGTCTTATGGTTAAATGGTGGTAAATCATTGTACTTGAGCACACAAAAGCTTTTCCTATATTCTGGAGGTATAGCCTTTGACTTCCATCCCCATCGTCCTCACTGTCTCTGTCATCTCCCCTTGCCACGTGTCCTGTGTTACTCTGCATAGCACTGTATGGCGATGGCAATAATCAAAGTCATTTACTCGCTAACCGAAGTGAAGTTAGCATGAACACAAACTGTGTATCAAACGCTGCTGAAGAAGCGAGAGGCTAGATTTTAAAACACAAGTCATTAAGCTCTCTGCTTCATATTTTGCTTCCACAGTCCATGTATTTTCATACATTAAAGCTGATCACTACAAAGAAATGTCGGCTAGCTCAGTTATTAATAGGTAAAACAATTCTATCTACATCATGATATTGCTTCATCACCAGCAATCCTGTTGAGCTAGGAATGCATCTCCCTGAAACGGCTCTAAATGACCTGCTGATTCCTGTATTGGAGAAATGTGAATCAGAGACCGTTATCCTATAATGTCATGCAGCAGCATTCCGCAGTAGCCTGTCATATGAGCATATCCAATTCTCTGTGCTTTCCTAAGTATGAAATGTCTGTGTGCATGCATGTGCACATACAATATTTTGTGGGGGTTTTCAATTATTTTCCTAGTACGTGTTCACCCTGATGGAGAGAGAGCCATTGGAAAACGCTATGGAAAGTCATTTTGCTGTAAGTGTTTACTGAATCAATGAATCATTTTGTTTTACAGTAGCACCTAAAATGTGTTTGGCAACATCCAATAAATCCTGATGTTTGCAGTCTAGAAATAAAAGGACAGGAGCAGAATAAAACGTCACCTATATTTCAATGTTTTTGTATTGGCTGTATTGGAGAGAAACTTAGAGGAGCAGAAATTAACCAATTTCCTGCAGCTGACTCAGTGTACCAAGAACTTACACAAAGGAAAAAATAAATAAGAGGAGCTGAAGCTGGGAGCAGAAATGATTTTGAAATTAGAAGAGGCTGAAAACATAAGTAGCAAGGTACAAATTTATGAAGATTGCTCAGGAAAGAACTGTAATTTTGACTTTGATAAGATAGAAAGGAGATATTCAACATCTGGGGTGACGCAGTCAGATAATGTGCAATTTAGCAACCATGTTTTTTCTGTGACACACAGATAAATGCGAGTATGCTGGAAAAGCTAGAGAAAAGGAAGTTAAAGTATGAAATGTACGAGATCCCTGATGAAAGATTTTGGTTAAAATGTCATTAAAAATAAATTTAATTTCATGCAGATCAGAGGATTGCTTTCTAATTTAGGAAGTAACAGCGTTGCATACTGGAGTGTATAGTCCACTGCTCTGAGCCTGTAAGTAATTAAAATATTTAGATTAGTGTCAAACAGGGATTACAATAGGAAACTTTAAACTAGGACTAACTTTGAAAGTTAAGTGAAGGTTTATTAACTTTTTTGGTGAACTTGAGCCTGACTTCAGTTTCCAGTATGGTTTGTCTCATATAAGGTTCAAGGTGGAATCATAGAATCCTTTAGGTTGGAAAAGATCTTTAAGATCATCAAGTCCACAATAAATAATGTTACCACTCAGTGCATTAATATACAATGAAAGTTTGCACCCGGACGTGAAACCACAAAGAAAAACAAACCCAGAGAACTCTTGATTATATGTTTGCTGTAATTTCTAGCGTACATGTGTTTTATGTAATACTTCATGCTGAATCTGGCTAACCTGACTGACCATCATAGTTTACATTAATCTAAACACTTGCCAAGACAGTTTTGGCCGTGGCTCTATAGGATGTTACATTTGTGATTCTAACCCATTTGCTCTAAAATGTCCTTTTTGCCACTCACCATAGGCAAAACACCAATATTAAAACATAATCTAAGCAAAAATTTTCTTTCAATTTTATTTCTAAAATAAATAATGTTTCTATTTTATACTCACAATTTTAGTGAGAAATAGTTCAAGAGCTTGGTCTTAAGATACTATAGGAAAAATAAATATATTTATGTATGCTTTGATCAATCACAATTTGAAGGAAATGCAACATCAAACACTACATTGAGATACTATTCCTCATTAAGCTTCTTCTAGAAACTGAGACATGAAAATTCAAAATTAATGCTGAAAAAGCCATATAAGGAAAGAATGACATGTCAGATGTAATTTAGATTTTCTTAGGCCATTCTCTGAATGAGAACTTTAATGTAATATCTTGTGTATGAGTATATGGATTATATTTCATTACATTTGTAATTTCCACTAAATTATGTAATTAATTCATTTTAAAAAAATCTCTGTGGATCATGTATATAAGTACTTGGGATTGGTGAAATGTATACTGAGTTTTCCTAGGTTTACAAATTACATTGTTGGTAAGTGAATGATATGTATTAGCTATTCCTTCTGACAGTACATGAGCACAACTCCAAACCAAATATTTTCCTCGTGCACAGTATATTAAATACCAGGTTATGTAAAGTAAATATTTAGGTTTACTAATTTGAAGCAGTGTAGTTTTACTATGTATATTTTTATTCGGAAAGTATGATTAGAAGGATTATGTACTCTATTCTCACCATTTAATAGTCTGTGAGTAACAGATCAAATATAACCATATGTAAGAGAGATTGCAGATCTCTCTTTTATTAATCTAGCCTCAAACCACATTGGATGAGTGTGACATAATGTAACATACCAGTCACAAGTGGTGTTCCCCAAGGCTCACTACTGGGGCCAATTCTGCTTAACGTCTTTATCGAAGATTTGGACGAGGGGATCAAGTGCAGCCTCAGTAAATTTGCAGATAACACTAAGCTGGGTGGCAGTGTTGATCTACTCAAGGGTAGGAAGGCTCTGCAGAGGGATCTGGACAGGCTGAATTGATGGGCCAAGGCCAATTGTATGAGGTTCAACAAGGCCAAGTGCCGGATCCTGCACTTGGGTCACAAGAACCCTATGCAATGCTTGGGGAAGAGTGGCTGGAAAGTTGCCCATTGGAAAAGGACCTGGGGGTGTTGGTCAACAGCCATCTGAATATGAGCCAGCAGTGTGCCCAGGTGGCCAAGAAGGCCAGTGGCATCCTGGCTTGTATCAGAAATAATGTGGCCAGCAGGAGTAGGGAAGCGATCGTGCCCTTGTACTCAGCACCAGTGAGGCTGCCCCTCAAATACTGTGTTCAGTTTTGGGCCCCTCACTACAAGAAGGACATTGAGGTGCTGGAGCATGTCCAGAGAAGGGCAATGAAGCTGGTGAGGGGTCTGGAGCACAAGTCTTATGAGGAACGGCGGAGGGAACTGGGGTTGTTTAGCCTGGAGAAGAGGAGGCTCGAGCATCCCTGCAGGGTCCCCATCTCAGGGGGTCACCAGAGAGTGTGCATGAGGTTGCTCAACCTATAGGAAAGATGGGGAAAATCTTTTTAGTGGGGCCAGCTGTGTCAGGACAAGGGGTAATGGTTTTAAACAAAAACAGGGTAGGTTTGGACTGGATATAAGGAAGAAATTCTTTACAATGAGGGTGGTAAAACACTGGAACGGGTTGTCCAGAGAGGTAGTGGAGGCCCCATCACTGGCAAAATTCAAGGCCAGGTTGGATGGGGCTCTGAGCAACCTGATCTAGTCAGCCGTGTCCCTGCTCACTGCAGGACTAGATGACCTCTAGGGGTCCCTTTCAGCCCAAAACATTCTATGATTCCTGCTTTATGTGCAATAACTATGTCATGAGACTTCTTTCGAGGAACACAAATGAGAATAAAACTCAGACTAGCATATAGGAGAGAACTGTACATCCCAAAAATTCTTGCTGGATTTCATATCACTGTTTATAAGAACTGACAGTTTCTTGTCAAAGTATTGACAACTGTGAGGCCTGCTGTGGATGACTCATTTCTAACACCTAATTTGTTTTTAGAGAAAAAGGTGCTGCCTCATTAAGTCATATGGAACATATAAAAGGAAAACTGAAGGGAGAAAAAAGACCAGTGGCATGGAAATGCGATATCCACAAAACATGCCTAATTACAAGCAGGTTAGCCAGAGAAATGGCCAAGCTAAATAACTACATATATTGTTGGGGTTGCCTGAGGGCTACGCTGGCAGCAGCAGCTCTGTTTGACGCAGGGCAGTATTAGGGGAGCTGTTAGCATCCTCCTGCTTTTGTTAGATCAGCTATTTTGCTGGCTTTGTCCCTACTTCTTTCTTTTCTTTTTTTTTTTTTTTTTTTTATGGACTGAACATTATCTGTACCTTTCCCTTTTATTTTCTATAGACAGTTAAGTGGATAAAAAGCCTTTGTGGGCTCCTGAGACCCCAAGGTTTCTAGAAGATGACTTTGTTTGGAGTGTGATATAGGAGGCCAACGTTGTCTGTCAGTAATCTGCTCTTGATAGACACAAGGAATACTGGCAAATGGCACCTAAATAAATAAAGTGGATAGAAAACAGATCAAGACATCAATGAAGTGGCAAAATACTCATTTAGAAGCCTAACTTCAGGCTTTTAGGTTGGTGATCTCAGGCAGAGCAGAGCATAGATGAGGGTGTTTACTCCAGCTTTTAGACCACCTTTGTGCTGCAAAACTCGTCAAGAGGCAGCCGCTGGCTTGGGCTTAGTGGTTCACTCAACACCAATTGGATGTTATAGCTGGGTTTGGGTCAGACCTCAAGCAGGGAATGATTATTACGATTTTAGGTTAGACACTAATTTCATACTTGTCACCTCCTTAGAAATAGATTTGAGGAAGAAAATCTTGTGAACTGGTACTTGAGAAAATCAGGACCCTACTCCATTCAAAACACTGCAGTTACTCACTGTAGAGTTGTGGTTGACTGTTGTCTGCTCTGTACCAATGTCAGCAGATTTGCTTCTCATTTATTTAGCAAAATAAATCATGGTTTCACCATGTGTCTTTCTGTAGACTCTCACAAGAAAGAAGTCAGCCCCACAACCCAAAGAAAACCAAACGCTGCATCTCCCCAGTAGCCCTCACTGGGAGGGGATCCCCACCAGCTGAAAAAAACATTACAGCCTCCGACCCAGCAGCCAGTTTATCAGTTTTCCTGTGTAGTATGCACAGATGGCACAAAGGTTGGGGAACTGTTAATGTTGGAATAAACTGACCATATTCACTCTTGACTGACCTTCTGAACTTCCTTATTTTTCTTGTAACTTATGGAATGTATCAGTAAGAAATAGTTCCATTGACCACCCATAAAATCCTACTGTTTTCTTGCCATAAAACACCATTGTAGTACAGAGAATACTGAAAATACTGCGTTATTCTCTTTTATCGATCTGCTACAATCTGTGGAGTTTGAAGAATGTTCACTCTTAGAATAGTTATTCTATAATATGTACCTATGCATGCAATGGTGGTATTGCTGTTACATTCATATACTACCTTGAATGTTTCATTATCCTTATTTCCTTGGGTTTTTGTAGTGATGGCAAACTGCATAACACTGGTAACATAACACTTGATCCCACTTCTGCTTACTTCAGTGTCCTCCAGTTTTTGCACTTTGCTGAAAGTGTAAAAATACAATTCCCAGGCATTCACTTAGCACATAGACAGCTAACTAATAGTCTTTATATTTATCAATGTCACAAATTATTAATTTCATGTCATGTAGTTTTCTGTATAATAATTTTGCAAATTATATGACAATTGTTGAAAATTAAAAATAAATTTGTGAAGGTGCTATTGAAAGTGAGCAAGAGAGAAATCGGCTCCTCCTCCCTCATTAGCTGAAACCTAGTTTAATGTACTCATGTTATGAGCATTTTAGAAACTCACTTTTGTTTCAATCCTCCTGCACACCATGAGCAAACCATTGCTTATGCCCCTTCAGTGAGTTGGTTTTCCAGTACGTTGCCCAAATCTGATTGCATTTGGGCAGAGTTGTGTGAATTGTGAATGGTGTCATAATGTCTCTTTACTTATTTTTAAGGTCAGTGTTGATGATCTTGAAAACTTGTTACTATTGACATTGTAAGATGTTCGCTTGCATATCCCATAATTGCTGTTAATTGTTTTTTTGCTTTAGCTAGTGACAAAAAAGTTCTATGTGAAGAGGACTGATAAGAACATTGGCACAATGTTTATTAATTATAATTTTAATTGGTAATTATTCACTTTTTCAGCTTACTTTTCTCTTGTATCCTGGAAATGTAGTGGCTACTTGAAACAAGACTTCATCTTGATAGCTGTAGCCTGTTCTGGTCTATTAGCCGTGTCATCTTCAAAACTTTGGAGATGAATGTATATACTAGTGGGTTTTAATTAGTTGGTATGATTTTCATGAAAAGTCATTAAACTCAACTCTATACAGAGCTGTTGCCAACCACCTTATTTTTTAAACAAGAAATTGGTAGTAAATCCTAGAATCCCTATTATATGTGAGATGTGCCTTATACTGGATACACAGATGCTCCAAGTATCGTAGAAGAAAATAAAAAGCCACTGATTAATCGTTCAGAAGATAGGACTTTGATCTTCTATGCTTTTATCTTATCTGAATATTAGTGAGTAAACCAAATCAGATTAAAGGAGGAATGTTTGTCTCTTATCCCTTAGACTTGGTGAAATCTGGGTTTATCCTCTGAGCGTCAGCTATATTTGTGCTTCAAAATCCAAACATCTGTTTTCGGGCAGTGTCTTTTTTTATTAACCTCCCTCACAACCCAGCATCTGTGCAGTAGTTCTGTATCAGAATTCTAAAGATTTTAAACATATGACATATGACAGGGATCAATCTAATGGCAAGGTTGTGTGGTCGCCTCTGAATATGAAGGGGAAACCCAGACAAAACAAGAATGGCTTAGTGTAAAATTCAGTTCTATTCCCTTTTATTTCCCTGAAGGCTCTTTCATTTCTAGTGGAAACTTGTCCTTCTGACATCTTCATGAGAAATTGTGGATGCATTGTCATGGTACCATGGATGTTCAAAAAATTTTTATTGAAAAACAGTAAGTCACAGCAATTCAGGTGAACTTGAAATGATAAAGAGAGTCTTATACTACAGTATCCCACAGGGGCAATACTAACAGTAAAAACAAACTTAATATTTCTGAATGTTTAATAGTTATTTCTGAAGGAGAAGACAGAGATGTCAAAAACGTAAAACAAAGCAGACAATGTTGTTTACCTGAATTAACTGGATTTGAAATACAACCAGTGTTGAAGCTGAAGTAAAGTTTGTAAGTTTATCCTCTATGGTAGTAGCATATAGAATAAATGATTGCTTTGTTCAATTACTTATTAGTTTGCTCAAAAATTTTAGTCTATCTTTCTGTGGATCAATTATGAACAATTATTAACAATTACATTTTTAATTTTTAAAGGAAATTTTATTTTTATTTCAAGTTAGAATAATGAACACACTTCCTTCTCAGTATTTTAAAAACCACCATGTTGATATACAAAACTAACTGCTTTAATTGCTTGCAGTGTTCACAATGCCTTTTGCATGTTTTTTACTGGCTGCAATGTTAGTAAAATTAAGCTCACTATTTTGCAGCTGTGGGAACAGTGTTTGTAAGTGGCTTTGCAGTATGATGCCAGTATTTTCAGGGTGGGTTTCTAGTTCAGTGAAAACATAAATATCTTTTCAAAACTCCAGATGTGTCACTGACTTTTGTACAGATCCATATTTAAGCAACCAGTGTAAATGGTCTGTACACCGGAATGTTAATCATGAAAAACTCTCATGGATTTAAGTGTCAGACGACTTTGACTATTGAATGCTGCTTGTAGTGATTAGCTGTCTTTTTCATTAAAAGTTATAAACTCAAAATATTATTCCTGGCCGTTCTATTTGTTATCTGAGCATATAGGAAAAAAAGGGAAAAAAAATCCACAAACTAAATGGAGCAAAATCTGAATTTTAGAAGTATTTAATGTAGCTGGAAAAAAAAAAAAAACAACCCACAACTCTTTAACTGATTTGTTGGGCTTTTTTTTTCATTGAACTGTGTGTGCTAGACCAGAAAATCTCCAACTGATGTCCCTTGGTGACTCACAGCCATTTAACTTATTGAATGCTATTGGCTAGTTCCCTTGTTTCAAGGTATTAAATCAAAGTAAGGCTGTGGGGCATTCATGTTTTTTTGAATTCTGCATAAAGAAAAAAAAAAAAGACAAAAAGGTATTTTGTACCTTATACCTATAGGGTGTTAACATGCAAAATGCCATCCATTTTCTTGATGCCTTTTGAAATAATGTAATTAAAGCAAAGAATCTTACTATAAAAATTTTATATAAAACCCATACAGTCCTATTATAGACTAACAAGACTTTTACCCAGGCTTATTTGCTTGATATGGTTTAGCACACAACCTGCAGATGTAGTGATATGCCATTAGCAGTCCATCGTTGGTAGCAGGATTTTGAAACACTTGTGGTGGGATCAAGGTGCTTTTCAGATGCTTAAGCATTACGTGTAAATCAGAAAAGGACATCCCTAAATTCTTAACTGCTTTAAAGGATGCCTCGCGTCTCAGCAAGTGCTTGAACAACGCAGGCAGAAATGGCCACTGTGATCGCTGCAGCTCCAGGCAGCTTTATACTGCAATTTCCAAAATTGTCTGAGTAGTAAGCGCTTCATTTGTAATGAACATCTTGTCATATAATATACCTGAATGAAGGCAGTATTTTGGTACAGTTTGACATGATTTGGTGAAGAGAGAAATTGTGACAAAGATTTTTAAGAAGCCTTTCTCTCCTAAGCCTCTGCACCAAGAGCGCTGGGAATCACTCACTTGCTATATTAGCAGATATTGTGTTTCTATTGCTTGTACAGCTCCAGTCCAAACAAGCTGCCTCCAATTCCTATAGGGAACGCAAACTTTCTTATTGCTTCATTTGGGAGATGGACATGCCAGTGTTGCCTCTGCTGCTGTCAGTGATCCTCTTTGGAAGAGGATTTATTTTGGTCATTTGTGCCAGTGGGCATGAAAACCCTTCACTACGAAGCAGCTGAGAATAATCTTTACAAAAGGTATGTGACTGCCTGTCCAGCAGATGCAAACACCTATGCGCTGGATCTCCCCAGCTGCGGTCAAGACGGACTGAAGTGGTGCTTATTGGACACGGTGTTCCATACGTTGGTGAATATATTAGAGGAGGGTTACAGTAAAGGAAAGAGAATAAAATATCTGTGTTTTTTTTTCTTTACATGTCACATAATTTTTATCTATTGGCTTTTCATTATTTTGCTTCCATTCTACTAAAAATGGGTGAGATAATGAGCAGTATCACTCCACCCAGCACTTCAGTAATAATTCTGTCCATAAATAGCAGAATAAAATTATCTTGTACATGAGGTAGCACAGGTATAACATGCAACAGCATGTGAAGTTTATGTGTGCAAGTATTCGCTTGAATTCATTCACAGAAGTTACTCAACATTGCAATCTTGGTTTCTTTGGCTGGCAAAATTTCATCTCAGTGACAGTGAATGTCCATAAAATGATTCTTCAGTGTGATGCATCATGGGGTATTAGCTAAAGAGCATAGCTATTCGATAGGATTAAGTTAAAGGCACAAAGAGTTCTTTACTTTTAAAATTCAGACAATGCTCTTATTTTGAGTGGTATTCAAGTGGAGTTGTGTATTTTTCTTTTTCATGCCCATTTAAATAAATACCTGAAGAAAAGTCAAACATTTGAATTGATATATGTGGGTGGAAGGGGTTTTGGAATGTTTTCTCTTGTTGGGATCCTCAGCGTGGTTTCAAACGTGGTCCAATAATTTGTGTGGTGTTTAACTAGGGGTGCTTCTGGCAAACTAACACCCATTGCACACAGCACTTCAACCTTCAGGTAGTGGCAAATAGCAGTGTTCTATGGGTAATTTCTTACTTCTACCTGCTGTTATCAAAATGATCCATTTCTTTAAAGCTGAAGTCACATTAGATGGTGGTGTGTTCACACTCCGTTATTTTGTCGCACTCAGTGACGAGTCACCCACTGGAATATGAGAGCCCTGCTGTAGTGAAAGGAGCCCCACGCTGCATTTCCAACCACATGGGAAACTGCACAAAGGCTGATGGCTCTGCTGCCCACAGCTGAGCACAGAGAACAGCTCCAAAAAAAGGCAGCACGTTTTCCAAGATGAAGCAGGTGACAAAGTAAGATTATTTGGCTGCAGAGGAAGTGGCTTCTTACATTTTTATGCTATATGAGACCTGAAGTCCATGGAACAACTTGCACCGTATGTTAATTCTTGTTATATAAGGTTAGAAGAGTATTAACCTGAAAGCACTTTTTGCTGTCATTACACATAGTAATAACTGTACTTTGTTCCTGGAATGGTGGACTTGAAGTCTGTGCTACCTGTCTAAATCAGCAAGAGCAGAGCATCTCTGTGTAAAGGTGTCTAGTGAACAGGGCATGTGCATCTTGAAAGAGCCTGAGGAATAACATATTTAATTACAGAGGTCCCAGCCAGAGTTACTGTCGTGGCAAATGCGTAGCTAAGAACTCCGTGGTTACCTATGGAGAGAGGACCGCTGCAGTCCCCTTATAGCAGTGGGATCAGGACAGCATCTAATCTGTATGCTCCAGAAGTGGTACAGAAAAACGTAGCTTGAATACAAGCATCATTTCATACGTGCATAAGATTTTATTCCTTTTTATTTAGGGAAAGCTAATATTATTTGGGATGTAGATGAATGGTTTGACTACAAGGTATTAATAATGACAGCATCTCTGGCAAATGCCTCTCATTCCCTCCGTTGCCCTCTGCCCCTCCAAGCAAGCACACAGATGATTAGTGTTTCAGCAACAATTATACAGTTTGCAAATTGAAGTCAAACCTCTGAAAGGTTTGGTGAAAGCAAAAACTGCCTTCAGATTGCCTACGTATTGCCTAATGTGTGGTGTATTTGCTTTTTAATGTCTCTTCAGAACACTGACATTATTTATAAAAAGAGAGAAAGATTTGACCCCAGTGCCATAAAACTGATCCACTGTATAAAAAAGATAAAGTGATAAAGAAAATTGGAAATTTTAAGAGGAGTTATGAAAGAAGGAGTTTTTACGTTTTAATATGAAAATCGTACAGGAGACATTTTATTCTGCTGAATATTGTCTACAGTAACTTTCATTACTGCTATCCCGTATCCAATTTGTCATCTCTAATCAGGCATCTTTATTTTATATTTTTTGCATGCTCAATAACCTTTCAAATTACTCTCCAGATGAAGAATGTCATGCCCTTTAAGACACTTTTCTTATGTGGAGAAGAACAACTTCTCAAGCAAGTTTTCCAAAATTGTGAAAGCCTCCTGATAGCAGTAATTTTAAAGAATGACACTATAGGTGGAATATTCCTGTCTTTTTTCATTTCTTTTTAGCCATGTGTTACATAATGTCTCTTTATTATATTCGAATCTTTCATTTTTGAAACTAACAGCACATGAAATCCTAGGCTTCTCAAGCTACTTTTACCATTTGGACTCAAAGCGAAGCAATTTTTCCTGCATCATTTCTCCTTTGTTATCTTGTCTTTCCATCAGATTCTCCATTAGCTCAATTATAGGACTGCTACAATTTTTACTGCTACTATTATGTATGGACTATTAAATCATTTACTATTCTCCAAAACATATTTGTGTATAAAGGTCTAATTCTGAAAGGTTGAAAACTCATCTCAACATTATCACACTGGTAATCAAAGAAGTAATTGCACAAAATAATCCAGAATAAGATGCGTAGTAATTTAGCTTTAGGGATGCAATCTATTTGCGGTTATAAAAGATAATATTTGTTTATATGGTTGGTTATTTTTCTTCCTGTGATTACCTTGAGATTTTCAATGTGGAAATAAAGGGAACTCATAGCATAATATCAGATACTGCTGTAAAATTCACATCATATTGGCCATCAAGTAATTTAATTGATATGTTTTAATAAATTGTACCTTGCCCAGATGACGAGTGTCTGAGCTGCACACCAGTGTTTGATGCAGTCTGTCACTCAGTCCACGGGGCAGTAACAAATGTGCAAACGTCT
>NW_009259237.1:1391373-1425257 GCF_000687185.1 Egretta garzetta
TTCAGCAGACCACTCTGCCCTCCTGGCTGCAGCACTCTTGCAGGTCTCTGCAAGACATCAGTGGAGATTTGGATTTCCTCAGCTTAACCTTTTCTCTCCCATCTGGTGCCGGCACAGAGTTTTGCTGGTCCTTGTGTTTTCTGCTAACATCCGCCAGGTGTTGCACACTTTGCAAAAGGCTTTGTGTAAACGACAGGGTATGTCGTTATCACACAAATATTAATTGCTCCGTTGTGCTACAAATACAGCACTATTGACTTATTTGCTCTTCCAATGAAGACATGAAATGGATGGAGTTAACTGTAAGCAGAAAAGCTCCCCATTAGGTCAAAATCTCTTAAAGAACTGAGAAGATATGAAACATTTCTGAGGCAAAAAAAAATTCTGGTTATACTCTGCAAGTAAAATAGATTAAATTTGTACCCTATCAAGCTTGCGTAGTGTATGAATAATTGTAAAATTGGGTATAATGTGGTTGTGGATTTGCATGATTTAGGCAATATTCATCATAGATGGTATGTATGATTCTTTCATGAATTTGCTTATTTTATCCTTTTTCGGTTCACAAGGCTCCAGCAGCACACAGCCAACTGGCAATCTGATGCTCAGGTTTCATTCAGGCACTTCAGGTAAAAAAAAAAAATGTTTACCCTGCATGGGCATATTCCTTTGTTTCAAGTGCAGCAAAGAGCAGAAGTATTGCAGTTCAGAAGCTAATACCTTGTAACACTATGGAAATTAAAGAACAGACTTTAATGGAATATAAACATTGTCCATAATATAGGGTAAGATATAACGTATTGCATTATACTAAGCTGTTAAGTATAATTCAAGGTAATATATCTTTAGCTGTAAGAGGTTGTTTAGACTTGTTATATCATAATAAATAAAACAAAGAAGCTCTGTAAAGCAGTGTATATTGGCTTAACGGCTTATATAAGTTCTACTCAAATCATCAAGTGAAGTAAAAGATTAGATATTATGGCTTTTATATATGGGGAAGAAAACATTTCTTCTTTATTCTATATCTTCACAGAGCGATGTGCTCCAACTGCTCAAATGCACACTGTTTCAGAAATAATTGGGCCCTAAATCTACAAGATACTTGTGTGTTGAAACAGTATCATTTTTAAATTAGACAAATGTTGTTTCCTTAAAGAAATTTTTCTACTTCAGTTGTAGAATTAGCCACTTTGCAATTTTGTTCTTTTGTTTATAAAAGGCACAGACAATTTTTTCACATGTAAAGACTGTAAAACGCGGTCAAATTCTGCTCTTGGATATCTGTACGTTTTTACATTCTATTGGTGAAAATAGTGTGGGAAGTGTATAAATGTCATGAGAGCCTCTAGGGAATACATTGAAATCATTTGGGCTCTCCGTTCAGTGGGACTAGTTTACTATTTTACAAGAACCAGGTTGACTATGGGAGGTAGGCATAAGGGTCAGTCAGAAATGGTTGATCAGAAATAGTTGCTCAGATGTTAATGTATTTGTTGGGTTAAAACATAAATGTGGTTTCACTCTTTATAAACCTGCAGGTATTGCAGCCTTGTATTGCATAATCTTGAATCCATACTTCAAGGATGAAATTCTGTCCTTTATGCCATTGATTTCCATGGGCTTGTAGTTTCTCCAAAGATGAATAATGTTGGAACAAAACAGTGATGTTAAGCAGTAAAGTGTCATCACTAAGAGGGTTTGCTCATAAAGGTCAAATAAGAATATGTCACCCCTCTTTGATTAATAGTCCATGGTGTTAGTAGATATTGATTACATTTAAGAGCCTGTGGGTAAGAGGCAATTTAAATTATCTTCAAGCAACCATACAAGAAATAAGAAATAAGGTTCATTTGAAAGTAGATACCAACAGGTGCCATTGCTGTGAATCCAGTTTGAGGAAGGGGAGATTGTTAGAAAAGATTTACCCATTTTGTAGAAACTGATTGTAAGGCCTAGCGGAGGTATCATGAAGGCAACAGTTGCCTACCATCTGCTCTACTCTGCCGGTGGCATCAATTACAACGTGTGACTATCCAGCCTTTTTCCATTTTACCACCCAAATTCAAATCAGAGTGCAGTCCTCAGCTTTTGACATCTGAATGAATAAATACTCTTGCTTTCAAGTACTGTAGGAAAAAAGCCAGAATACTCACACCACCTTATCAAATGCTTTTTCAAACTCTTTTAGGCATGTTTTATTTATGGTAATAGAAATTTATCATTCTGGAGTTGATGTACAGTAATGATCTGAACTCATCAGATTTTGGGTTACTCCTTTAACTGTGTCAGTTTCTAATGTAGGGCTTGCTTTGCAGAGGGTTTGCAGAGGTTTAGCAAATATTGTATAGCATAACTGAGTAGGGAGACCCTGGATCTTTGTTTACAGAAGGCAAAGCTGTGCTGTTAAAACCGTGGTGAAATATTGCCTCCCCATTCTAACAATCTCTATTTGTAATTCCATGCTATAAGTATATAACTCAAGGGAAAAGCTATCCCAGATTGTCCAGATTGCACAGTGGGAAAGTCTTATGCACTTTTAACGCTTACTTCCATTTGCAGAAAGTCATCTAAAATCTTCTGCTGTTCTGTCAATATAGAGAGATCTGCTGTTTCTGTATAGTTCTACACAGCATGTTAAGCTTATAACTGTCTTTTAATGAAGGTATGCATTTTTCAATGTTTATTTCGATTAGGAATCAAACATAGTTTGTACCGTTACAATTTACATAAAGGAAACTCTCACAGTCTTTCTGGTTTACAACCTCATGGTGTTTCACAACTACAGTACCGATGTATTAGGCATCACTCTTTGGAAGTTGTTAAAAAAATAAGCAAACCTGCATGGGGATGAAATAGGGGGTTGCTGGAATGGAAGGAGCAGCATGTGGAGGCGGTGTGTGTGCAGGCCATCCATGGGCACACTCGGGAGATCTCACACTCCCCAGACATGTCACATTCATGGGCATGTGCCACTTCTCGTACATGCATGCGATTATATCATAGCGCTGGTTTTGACTATTAAGCATATAAAAGGGATCTTTTATGCCAGTAATGCCATCTTTGTGGTCATAATCAGCTTATTTAATCGGATTGAGTTCTCCCACCACCAAAAAAAAATAATTCACATGAGCAGAAGTAGTAAGATTTTGTGCTTTTCTGAGTGTAGAACTTAGCCTGGCTGGTATAATTTGTTGTGTTATTTTAAAGATTACTTCTGATGTTTTGGACATATGAATTCTTGTATGTAGATGCCACTTCTTTAATATTTTAAGATAGTATTTGGGAAAGGAAATCACACTTTGCTTCTTACTTCAATAATAAATTTTATGTCTCATTTAGAGTTCCTTCGTGACCAAAATTGTGCCCTTTAAGTTGATTTTATAGCAGTAAGTTTAGTGCAATGAGCATTGTGAAAGCTTCTCAGTGCTATGGAGTTTATTCTTTCACAGTAACCATTGAATTCCTACTCAGTTCTGTCAAATACATCAACCAGCAATTGTCCACACACAAGAAGTCCTCCAATAATAAATGTATCTAGCTGGATACATTTTGGGGATTTACTTGTTTTATAAATGAAATAAATATGTGTCCACATACAAGCTAAACAAAGGGATGTATATACAAGTTTTCCCTAGTGCAGCTCAGTATTATTTTTTAAAATGAACAACAGGGCATTGGTTTGAAAACCAGCAGCTTTTGGAAAGTGTTCATATTAATTTCACAGACCAAATGGCAGACAGTTTGAAAGCACAGCCACATTCTTATGCCTACATAAAAAGTACAAACTCATGAATTATTTTTCCTTTATTTCTCCTTTAAATATTTCCTGGATCCAGCTGAGACAGACAGTGACTCACAGTGATAATATGATAAGACATTGAATTTCTATTAATTACTAAAACTGGTTTGTGCATTTGCCTCATGAATTAAGCATTTTTACTTAGATTGTGATTATTTTTCCATCTTTCATTACTAATGTGCTATCAAATCATTGTCTCTCAAAAAAAGCAAGACTGATAAACATTTAACATCAAGGTGAGTTTATTTATTTATGAATTTTTTGAGCACAGAGGTAATGAGAGTACTGACAAATTTCATGTTTCATTGACAAGTTACTTTGAATTTCAGAATATACAAGTATTTAAAACAACAATTTACTCCAAAGTGTTTTGGCATGCCAAAGGAAAATGAATCGTGCGTGAGTATTAATAATGTTTCTGATCTGTCAGTTCTGCTTTATCTGCTGCTCCGGTGATTTAAGTTGGGATAGATTAGATTTGGTTTAATTTTTAAGCATTTCTTTTGAATTAATGAATCACATCCACATGTACCAATACCTATGCACACGCTGTGATCAAAGGTGATACACTGAGCAACCTAATCTAGTTGATGTCCCTGCTCATTGCAGGGGGGTTGGACTAGATGATCTTTGGAGGTCCCTTCCAACCCAAACTATTCTATGATTCTATAACACATCACATAATAAAGTCTTGCAGTGATATTTACCTAAGGATACCTTAATAGAGAATGGTGTCTTTTTTTTTTCAGATCCAGTAACAGAAAAGGATGCACATGTGCTGTGCAGTTTTAATGTAGGTCCTAAATCAGCACTGTTGTCCCATGCCATGCTTCTGCCTGATTTATTTCATGATCAGGAGATGATGGTGATGATTTTCTAATAAAATACAGTTTGTTCATTAAATATGACCCCATAATCATACTGAAAAAATGTGTAAATGTCAACAAAATTATGAATTCTTTGATTAATAGAAACCAGATGAATTCCATTGGGAAGAGTTGAAAATGAAACTTTTTTTTCTTTTTTGCATATAAGTCACTTAAGGCAATAACTCAGAAGTTTCTCACAAAAGATCACTCCACTTTAACAAGCTGCTGAATGAGCCAAAACAATAATACAGATTATACTGAAGGATAATTGGACATTTTACACAAGAAAATTATTACTGAAAAGCATAGAATAATGCAGTAGATGGCAAGGCAGCTGGCATTTGCTTGAGTCGCTTAAGAGATGTGGATAGCCATTGCAGAATTTTTCAATATGCCTGAAGTGTTATTGATTCACCATCCACTGTTATAGGTATTAAACTTCAGGACTTGCTTATTATTAATGTAAAATGTGAATTATCTTCTGACAGTGAATGGTGTTTGATTACCTCTGTTTCATGGTGATGTCTAAATATGACTATAGTAAGTCTCATTTGGGGGACTTGCTCTGTTACCTTGTATGCTTTGGCAATGGGGGACGCTTCGTGCAGAGGAAAGGCACATCAAGTGGCACGAGCAAGAGGGCAATGAAACGGGAAATGATTGGATATTAAATATAAGAATTTGGATAGCTCTTGTACAGGATGATAGGTCAAGTCAGTATTTCAACTCTTCACTTACACTGTGGATAATAATAGAAAATAATGGGAAACTTTTTGGGGAGTTCACATTGAGGAAAAAATAAGAGGGTAAAAAAAATAAGGTTCAAAAGAATTCTGGATTTTCCTTTTATTAGTTATACCTCCTCTCCATCCACCCCCCAGACCAAGTTACTGTACAAAGCTATTTTTTTTTTTCATCTATTCAGTGTTAGAATCATGCTCCAGGCTCAGTTTCTCCAAAGGAAGCAAAGATTTATTGTGCAAGATTAGCAACCTTGCCTACTAATGATTATTTATGTTGCATGTGGTCACAGATGATGGTTAATGGCAACTATGTTATAAGCCACTTTTCATTCCAATCTTAAAGTAGAAAGGTTCATAGAGGAAACAAATTTCTAAACCTGCAAAGCTGATATAAATCTGAAGGGTGGAAGATGAAACTTCAGCCTGAGTAGTTTTTTTTCTTGTTATTTGTCCTAGCAGGGCATTTGCTATGAAATCTGCCTAAAGAAAGCAGTTTTGGGAGAAGAGGTATCCCATCTGCAGGCAAGTGCTGATATATCAGTTAGACAAATGGGTATGGAAGAATACTCAAGAGTGTATTTATGATGTGAATTTGTTAAATTTAGTTTGTCTCTAGATGCATTATAATACTCCAATAAGTGTAAATTATCACATTACGATTGTGGAAAACCCATTGTTATCCATTTCCAAACTTTCTTCCAGAAGTGTTTATTTCTTTGCTGTTTTATACTATTTCTCAAATGGTATAGAATGTTCCTAGTTTCTAAATTCTAATTTTGTCTCCTTCCACTGTCACCTTCTGAAAAAAATTTTTCTATTTATGTTAAGCACAAGGTTAACAGTAGCTTTGATGTGTATATTCTAAGTCATCTTGTATGAAGACAGTCTGCCAGCAATGTTTAAGGATGACGGTGTTTCATTACAAGGCCTTTGAAGTAGCAGAGGTACCACGAATAGTTGTTATTGAAAATTTTCCTTGATTATTATTTTTACTGCCAGACTTTTAAACCATACAATATCAGCTTTCTTTCGACTTTGCTTCTTAGTTCCTTTTATGGTAAAGCTTAATACAGTGAACATATGGAGCAGCTGAAAGGCTGCCAAATGTTTAAATGACAAGGTTATAAATATAGAGACAGCATGGGGTTTTTTTCCCCTTAATGTATAGTCTTGTTGGTTTGAGCCAAAGCAGACAATAAATCAGAACGTAACTTGTTTTGCCACTAACTTTATAGATTTATAACATGTAGAGGGTACCTTAGTTGTCTAGCAGAATGGAATAGTCGCACAGAGTTTATGTAACTGCGAGGGAATGCTAAGCTAACTTCCTCAAAGGACACCTATGATATTCAAAGACAAAGTTAGTCTTTGAGTTTTGTTTTACGAAAAGTTCCTAACAAAACTCAGTGGCTAGGGACGTCCCTTCTTCCTCCTGCTTTGGTCCTCAGCCTGTCCTCATTCACTGACCTGCTCCTTTGGGTGGAGAGGAGCTGCCTTCTGGCCTGTTGTTCTGCAAGTGAGAAAGATGCTCTGTGTGCCCGAAGATAGAGACCTTGTCACTGTGCCTTGTACTTTCTTCTGAGCAGCCAGTCCCTTCTCGCTCTAGTTTATTCTCTTGCGGCTATTGTTATTTTCCCATAGCACATGAGGAGACGTGACGACTATCTGTTATGCTACGTGGACACTCAAGCATTTTGTTTTGGTAGGAATTAAGTTGTTTGTGTGAGTGTTAGAGAAAGCAAGGTAGTGCGAGGTACTTTGCGTGTGGAGGAAAAGGGATACAGCTTATGAAAGTCATTTTTCTGTTGCAGTAATTCCAGTAGGAGATATTTAAAACATAGGAAGCAAAAGCTTCTGCATACTAAGATGCAGTCATCTGCACCTTTGCTCTCTTAATGCACTGTTATTTTTTGTTATCCATATTTTGTGGTTATGTTTAATGAGATACTTGTGAATGTAAAGCTCTTGCATTTTATCAGCACGATACATTAGAAGTACCCAAAGTTTTGTGTTTCTCTTGTCTACCAGAAGCAAATACTTTTCTCAGCCATTCACCACTAGAAGAGAGCTACCCTACACCAGAAATATAGCTATGACAGAATCAGCACTCCTAAAAATAATAATTTGGATTATTTGCAAACAGATGGCTAGAAACACAAACACTTTATCTTACAATCATCACTTATCCCTTTGGCTGCCAATACTCTGCTGCACATGTCTTTGTTGCTATATGCTAATAATATCAATTGAAAGGACTTGGAATGTCAGCCCCTACCTGCTGCACTCAGCAAGCGAAGTGCCAGCTGGGCTATTGGAGGAAAAAAGAATAGCTTTGCAGTTAAAGCATTTGGTCTGGGCTCTGGAGACTTGTGTTCGAACCATGGTTCTGCCATAGATTTCCTGTGTGACCTTGTACAAATAACACTCTCGTAATCTCAGCTGCCCATCTGTTAACATAGGAATGGTAATTATGATGGTAATGAATTTTGCTTTGTAACAGTTCTTAAGGTTGCAGACCCTTCATCAGAAATGTGGCTCAAACGGTAGCCCTGAAGACAGATTCCATCTGAGAACTGGTAGTGGAGGACAAGGTGGTTTCTGTAGTGTGATCCTCTCAGTTACACTGATTGCTAAGTAGTGACTGGAATATAGCAGCCTTAAGGCTGAGCTCATTTTTCAGAAGTCCCACACTGGACATCTCTGCACTGTCTCTCGTCATAGTCATTGTACTGCTGCTTCCTTCTGGAGACCCAGTATTCCTTTTTCTTCAGTAAGTTCATCCCAGCTCAGTCTTTGGGATTCCCTTGCAGAGAGCATAGTTATCTTCCCTCTTTCCTCTGGCGTTTCCTTGCTTGCCAGGTGTTTGTGACAATTGCATATTTCTATAGCTGCAGCTCTGTACATCACAAAATGAACTTTTTTTCAGCTGTTTAATGCATCTGAGTATTTCTGCATGATGTGCAACCTTTGTTACAAGAGCTGCTGCCTCATGGGACCAGGAGCACCATGGGAGACAGAGAAAAGGACCACGAATCATTGCTAATAAGTGAATATTCTATACAGGTACAGCAAAACACAGTCTGTAAGCTGTTAATCACACTGGTGGTTTGCACACCCACCTGTTAATTTGCCTGAATTGAACAGTCACTGGCCAGATGTCCTCTTTGGTGTGAGACACTCGTTCTTGGTTGATGGTCCTCCCCCTCTTCCCAACAGGAGTACTGTCTTGTTATAGTTGTAGTACTGTGCTGGCTATGCATGGACTCTGGTTAGCTTCTGCGTGCGTGTGGCTAGTGTGTCCTTGGCTTGTCAGGCTATGTATGACTGGCAAGACACAATGAAACCATCCTAGTTTCAAGTCACCTCTTTCCAGTTCCCTATGAAAGGCTTTCATTATAAACGTTATTTTTATTTTCTAAGGAGGGCTTTGGCAGCATTGCAGCATTTTTGGCTGTTCATATAGCTGAGGTATCACCATGGAAGTTATGGGTCTAGCAGCCAAGAGCAGGAGGAAGACGGTCGTTATGCCCCTTACCCAAGATTTCTTTAAAACTGAGTCACCTTAGAGACGTAAAAGGAAAGGAGGTAGACAGTGGAGTTATTCTGGACATGTTCTGGTTTTCAGAGGCAGCCCACAGATGAAATCACAGCTTGTAGAGATGTTCAAGGAGATTATGCGACATCCTCTATCGAAGTTGTATTGTATGGAGCACAGAGACTTTCTCATTGTTCTCTAAATATATTTTTGTGTGGTTGGATGCTGTACTACCATTTTATCTTCCTTTTATGTATGTAAGTGAATAAAGAATTGTTCTGAGCTAAGTGTTTGCCTGCCGGATTTTAAATAGACTGGAGTTCAATTGGGTTTTGGTTCACAAGTCAGTTAGCACTTCAGGGGGAAGCTGTCTGCATATGTTTTCGTCTCCTGAGTTTTGCTTAGAGTTTCAGATTCAAACAAAATCGAAAGCTCAAAGGAGAACCCAGCTTGAACTGCCAGCATAGTCTGACTTGGGGTTGGAACTATGCAAAATCTCTATATTTAGTTTGGTTTCAAATAGCTACCATAAATCCTTACGCAGATCCCAGGAGGTGTTTTAAAGTTCACTCAGTACTTCCCCCAAGTTCCCTCGAATATTTAGTAATTTCAAAGTTTTCTATACTGTCTGCCAACATTTTAGGATTATAAGAAAACCTGATTATAAGCACCTCTCTCTCTCTGCCCCCCCACCCACTCACCCCTCCCAAAACATTCCACTCAAGCAATACACAAGGAGCTAAGAGTGAGTGTGAGTTGTATCTTTCTTTTAAAGACAGATGTGGAATGAAACCCTGAGAGACTACTGCCCCAGTTCCTCCTCCTACTCCTACACCAGTTCTCATTGATTTCAACAATATTTTCTTAAGTAATAACTGGCTCTGACCTTGGCGTGTAGTCCTTTGGAAGCTTTTGTCTGGATCTCTTTACAGAAAAGTATCACAAAATAGACTGTGATGTGAATAACCATGGAATGTTTTTCTTGAGCTGGGCTTACCACATAGGGAGCTATAGCAAGGCACATACATTACTAAAAATAATAGCCTAAAACTATTCCAGTGTCATTTGTTCATTATTAAGTCTATTACCTCTGAAATGAGGCTGCAGTGCTCAGTCGTTTCTTGTTCTGCACAGAGCAGTTTATTAATGGTCCCTTTGTTTAAGAGGGATGGCACAGGGAGCTGAGCGGAAGACTTGAAGCTGCTCAGCAGCTATGAAGCAACTACTAGGTACTGTTTAATATCTTAAATGACTCCATGCCCATAAATCAGCCAGCTGTAAATTATATTTAATGCTGAAAAATAACCACCAACCAAACAGATCTTTAACCTGTAAATGTTAATTCTGTTTGTTAATACTTAGTGGCTCCAGCAGTGTTCTGAGGCTACACAAGTTATTATTCATTTTGACACCACTCCGGCCCTCTTCAGAAAAGCCTCTCTGAGATCATCCTAAAAATGAGAGCTGCCACAAGGCACCCACCATCGAGCAGAAGCACTGTGGGAATGGTACGGTCAAAAATTCAGTTCATACCTCCACTGCCCAAGACACTGTACCATTGAAGACCTGGAAGGTGTGTGAATGGGGTAGTTCATATCCTAGAAGAAATAGTAGGTGGAAGCTAAGTTAGAGCGAACCCTCTGCTTGAGCTGCTCCCTGTGGGATGACGTTGCAGATGTTTGGCCCTGTGATACAGGAGCTACTCTTCCAGAGCAATTCCAGGCAGCTCCGATGACTTTGTGCTGCACCGCCGTGTGCAGTCATCCTGCCGGCAGCGCTGAGCACGGCCAGGGCTGAGCACCAGTGGGAAGGGGTTGAGGGGGCCACGTTTGCACTTGTGGGTGCCCTGAAGTGGAAAGTAGGATGGAATTTCAGGTCAAAAGGAGATGGTTTACTCCTTTCCTTCCCTGTTTCATTTAACCTCAGCTCTCTGTCCCTCCCTTTCTCCTGTGCACTGTATCTAGCAATACGTACAGCTACAACCCCCCAGTATTTTCTTTATATGTGGTGTTGTGGGGAGTGCTTTAATTTTCCCTTATATCAACAGCATGATTTTATTCACCCTAGGGTGGATGTAGGAGCAGACTCTCGATTGCGGGATGGAGATGAGGACAGGGAGGAGTAGAATATCCCTGTTCACTACACTGAATGTGGGACTGGATCCTATTCTGCTTTGATGATGTACAAATTGTTCTGTAAATCAAATCCTATACATCTGATGCTCATTTACATGCTTCATTTTTATTTAAGCCAGTGAGAGTGGACGATTCAAAAACTTTGAGCGCATATCATTAGGTGTCTATTTACCTTTAAAAGTCTACTATTGAAATCCTTAATCTATATTGTTCATCATACTTTCGGCTTCCAACTTTTCTGTTGAAATTGCTCTCACCTTGAGTAAAACTAATTCTCACTATGAATCCTGGCTTTCTTTGGTCTTTCTAGGCAATATAAAAATAGAGGAGTTTATAAGGTAAAATACTTTTGTACATCAGTAAACCAGCTGGACATTAAATTTATTTTGCATTTGATTATATTTTATTGTTTTCTTCCTGCATCTCACTGAGTATAAATGTTTGGAAATGAAGTTAGTTAAAAGATGGTAAAAATCTGTTGGAACAGGTAGTGACCTTTGTAATTAAATATTTTATCCACATTTGAAAAATTTTAAAAACAGTAACTAGTTCTGTGTGTATGTGTGTGCGTGTGCATGGATGCATGCACTGTATTTTTATGTTGGTAAAGTACCAGTGGCTTGGGGAAACAGCCTTTTTCCTATTTTTTCACTGATGATTAGCAACAGGTCCAAACTATGATTCTGAGATTTGTCCCTTGTTTAGCTGTAAACTTTATTATCTATATACGCTCTTATTAAGTCTGATGTTATTTGTGACAAAAATTGACACTATATATGAAGTAAAGGGGGCATTTTAATTCTGAAAGTTGAAATATTTACATTAAAAAGAGATTTATCAGTACAGTTGCATTTCACTAACTAAGATAAACCAGTGTTGAAATAAATACTGGCCTTGATCTCAGCTGCTGTCCAGCAACAAGAAAAACGCATTCATATTTCTTTTTTCTGAAAATATGTCTGCTCAAAAATAACACAGCAGAATGAATAATACAGAAACTGGGCAGACAATAAAATGTAAGTGGGAAACAAATGTTAACATTCTACTTATCAAGCTCTTACAAGCAGAAGAGAGCATGTAGAATGGTAATTAACACCCACTCATCACATTCTTCTAGAAGATTAAAGAACAGGTCCTAGCCTCAGTACTTACCTGTGCAAATATAATCTCATCAATTAATCTAATTCAGAAGAGAATGAGGTTTTTATTTTAGCTCACTTAGCCAGATTTTTTTCTCATTAGACTGTTTTTCTCATTTACCACGTAGGAATCCATATCTCACTTAGAGGTGAAAATTCCTTGACCTTTAAATGCACTCAGTTAAGTCTTTACAAAAATAGATGAGATATCACAGATGTAGGAATTAGGAGAACAGGGTTTATGACGTATGATAAAGCTGAATTTTAGCTCCTGCAGAAATGTGTTAGTTGCATATAAAAAATCTAACCATGGAAAAAGAGCTTTCCATTTTTGGCCCAGGGTGCCACATGTCTAGGTTGCTAACAGTGCTAGCATAGATCAATAGCTGGTTCAAGTTACTTGCACAACTAGCAGACAAATATAGATAAAAGTTTTATCTGTGTATTTATAAAGAGAGGATGTATGTGGTTTAGATGTTAAGAATATAAAAATTTATCCTAAAGAAGTGCCCTTACTAGTTTTAAAATCTTTTTTTAGTTTTTGTTTTCCAAGCCTGTTTCTTTAACAGACTTCAGGTTTTGTGATTTCTGCTATGCTCTGAGATTTTATCGCATAACTGGTTTTATTAGCTGGGGAATCACATTCCTTTAATATACAGTTCATTTACATCTGGCAGCGTCTATCCCTGCAAGCACCCTCTCAGTCATGAACCTTTTCTTGGTGTTATCATGCAAATACTCCCCACCTACTATCTTGCTAAGACTTTAGCAGGTGCAGATATTGCAGTTTCATTTTTTATAAATGGAGCTGAAATATGCCTTCCGTGTGAGTCTGATAGTGAAAACATCTTAGTAAATCTAATTTGAACTGGAATTGCTGGTTCTTGGCCAGGAGGTATTAGTTGAGCACTGGTAGAAGCAGACGTAACAAGCAATGAAGGTGATCATTAACGATATTATATACGTTTGCTGGAGCAAAAATGAAAATTTTAATTTCCACACCATTAGGGGCCTGAAGAAGTACAAAAACGCATTTTGCAATCTTCACTCAGATAAATGATTGCTGCTTTCAAACCCTTGAATAGTTTTAACAAATGATTACTGGCTAGATTCCACTGTTGGACCATAGCTTCAGAAAAACTCTACTATTTAAATACATAAACACAGATTGTTAATGAAACCATTCTCTATATCCCTTCCACAATTTCCTGGTAGAAAACATTTAGTTGAATATGACTGGAAAATTGAACTGATACCAAGTTTCTCTAATCTCTCTGTTCTGTTGAATTTATAGATGTGCTCGTGTTGATTTATTATTGAAATTTCTTTTCATAAAAGCAATGTCATCGTGGAGCTAGAATGACACATGAAATGAAGTCCAAGGTAAATTAAAGTACTTAAACACAGTAGTTATCATCTGATTATAACTAAGTACATTAGACAGCTCAGTATCTTTGCAAACACTTAATATATTAAGATGATCAGTCATCAGCACAGTTCTTTTCGTCTTGCTGCTATTATGAATCACTTTTATAAGAAAATGAGCTCTTCATTTCTATCTAGGTGGGGAGAGTTAAAAAAAAAAAAAAAAAAAAAATTGCTCAGAGCAGTTATACCAAGACAACTATTGCTTGATTTCTTCACTGAGTTGGTGGTTACTGCAATAATGAGGAATACTGAGGGGTTAACATGACCTTTGTTAATTTGAGTGGGCAACATGGATGCCTGTAAAAAACAGTAGGGAAATATGGAATCTCCAGTTTGAAAATTACGTAACTGCCAGCTGCACACACAGAAAATATCTTTCTGCAGCTGTCGGGAAGAATGACTATCTTGTTCATGGTCAAATGGTAAGACAGCAGGACCTAACCTATCTTCAAAGAATAAAATCACCTGGTGTGTTTCATAAGCACCATAACTCCATTCAACACGAGTGTCTGGTACCAAAGGAGGGGGTCTAGAAACGTACCAGTTTATCCATTAAACTCTGCTATTTTTGTTTGGTTTCCAAAGCCCAGAAAACAGCAAAAGCAACAAAAATGTTATTATTACAACACACATTTTCAGGAACTTCAGAATCTGTAGTCTGAACTGATCTGGTGCCACTGAAATAAGTTTTATACTTACTGAAATTTTCAAAAGATGGGAGAGTAGACGGGGAACTTCTAGTTTGTTGCTGAATTTCAAGGTTCGTGCCATTCATTGCAATAAAGTTGTATATGCTCTAGAATATAAGAAAAGATTGAGTCATTAGGGTTACTTTTTTTTTTCCATGGATTCAGTTTTAGCAGCTGAAGGACAGATGTTCTTCTTGGTCTACATTTATCTGAGGAAGAGCACAGCCGTCATAAACGTTTAAAATAATGTTATAATGAATTGGAAAATTAAGAATGGGGGAGGAGAGATCTGAAGGGCACAAAATTGAACTTGGAGTCTGAAAAAAATACTTAACATTAAGAAAGGTATAATATTGCAGATACCTTGGAAGCAACAGAGAGATGAAGAAAATGTCATTCAGCATATAAACAACCCTTTCAGATTTATGTTCTGGAATGACAATTCTAAGAAAGAAACAAGTTTCCACCTCTCAGAAAATATAAATTAACAAGTATAGACAGTGGCCGACCAAGGAACTGTTTGTATCAAAATCTGGCTTGCACTGGCCAGTGCCATATTATCTGTAGTAGTTGCCTGAAAATTAGAGTGTGTTGGAAACCACTAACTGTGTAGGCTGCGGTGAGGTCTCTTAATGACACATTCCTTTCAGCCTATTCCGAACTTGGGGCTGAAAGCTGAGTCATGGCTGCATCATAGCATATAGCATATGTGTGATTTAAATGAATGTACTCTTTGTTCAGATCGTTATTATGTTCTGTGTTTTCTCAGGGGTTAAGTACAGGCTAGGGGCACGGGAAGAAAAAGTTTTCTGTTCTTCCACAGTGCATTTTTACAGTGTCACAGTAATTGACTGGACTGCAATCAAGGCTGCTAAAGCGGCACAATTATCACAACACATAGAGCGTGCCTGATATGCCAAATTGGCAAAACACTTGAATTTTTGTTGAACATTAACCACACAAATAATACCATCCCTATTCATAAAATACATAACCATATTGCAGTAGAACCAAAACTAAACCGTTCTCCCCAAATGAATGTTAAGCTTTGGTGTTGGTTATTCCTTGTTGGAGGTGTGATGTAATTACCTTGTGTTAGGAATTAAGGTGGTGTCCTGCCATAGCTTGTCATGCAGGAAAAAAATGCGCTCACTCTCTCTCTCATTCTGTTTGAATAATGTTTCTGTTCTGGGATGGCTCTGTATGGTAGATGGCTTTCTAAAAAGTACAAGGTGATATATTTTTTAATTCATTATTTGCACTGTGGTTTACTTTTGACTAATTTAATAGTTTAGGTTTGCTGTTGGTTTGGCTTTTTAAAATGAAGTTCTATAGCAAATGTATTTCTTTTATTGATTTAATTATTGTTTTAGAGTATGGACAGGATTTTTTGGCTGTGAAGCAGAAAAGACTGTGTACTGTGTGTCAGGAGCAGACTAATTCCAGTTTTATAAACCCCTTTGTTTCCTTATTGATAGTTCGTCACAGATAAACCTAACTGATATTACACTTTGATATTGCAAAAATACACATTACCTTCTTTCAGCTTCTGAGAAGAAAAGACTCAATAACAGACCAGCAGAAAATCTCAAAAAGTAAGCTGGGTTTGCAAGACACAAGAGTATGTTTGCGAGTCTGTTATCAATAATTTAAACTTCACTTGTCAGAAAAGATGGAGATATATAGAGATATAGATATATGCTGTTTTGCATTTTCCTTATTCATTGCATTTGCTAATCCGCCACCAGTCTGCCAAACAGGTTTAAAAAGTATTTCCATTTCTGAAGGAAAGTTGCCTCAAACTTTCAAGGTCCAAAGATTTTGTGAATTCGTCAATGGTATGCTGAATAGCACACTAATAGAGCGACTAAAATGTTCATTGTTTTTCAATGACTACAATAGACTCCACTGTTGTTTTCCTGCTGGCTGAAAGCACCTGGGAACAGACAAAAGTGAATCTGTTGCAGCGAATGCTCTCCCTGTGCTGTTTAATCTGTCTGACATTGGAGAAGGCTTCCTGAAAAAAAGTTCTCTGCAGGCTGCTTTTGAGCTCTGCATCTTTTTTGAGTGAATTCCAGTGAAAGCACTTTGTTAAGGAAATTTCAAGGGGGATGTCTTGCAGTTCTTCTGTACATAAAAATTATCTTCTATGAGTCAAAGGTGATTGAGATGTCTGTCAAATCCACAGGTAGAGCACGCACTACTGCAAAATCAGCAGTTCAGTCTGGATGGCTGTGAAAGGAATGGGGAGAGAAATTTTGGAAGGTGTGGTTTTAGGCATTATTTTCAAGGAATAAAGAGTACATGGATGCAATTCCTGCTCCCAGATGTGTATTGATGTCTGATCCAAAGGGACTGCACAGCTGGAAGTTACCATGACTTTATTCACATTTCTGCAGTGCCCAGTATACACCCAGCATACTGATTTCTGCTTTTAAGTTAATAACAATTGATTGTACCTGTTATTTTCTCTTATAGTATTACAGGAGAGGGAAATCATTCTAATGGCAATCTCAGCAGATGTTGCCTTCCTCACTAGTTAGTTAAGGCTACAGGAAACCAGAGTATCATGAGGAACATGGTACGTTTTTGGTACATCTCCTCCTTACATCTGACTAAGATGCACTATTAGGCAAGGAAGGAGAAAGTAGAGGGATGAGAAGGTCACCCAGCTACAAAGGTAGTCTCAGCTTCTTCCTGTCTCTCACATGTTAAGTGGGCTCTGTGTATTTCCAGGCTACGGAAACCATTCTGTTTTATCATCAAGCAGACAGACAACACATGCTGCAAGGTGTCTCTTTTTTTTTTCCCCCAAACCAAGTAGTCTGCTTTTCCCTGACAAGGCTCACAGGTAATCCACAACTGGGATGTGCAGTGGTTTCTCACTGAGAAACAACCAACCTTTATTCCCCTGACCCAGGGGCATAGGGATAAGAGACGCAAGATCAGAAAGAGACAACATCAACCATAGATCATGGTGGCGAGGGCAGAGCAATGTGCACGCTCTTTCTCACAGCTGCTCCTTTTTCCCAGGGAGTAGCTTTGTGTCCTGGTCAGGCAGATCTCTTGTAATTTACAGGTCCCTCTGTCCTAGGTTTGACCCTTTCTTTGAATGGTTGCAAGATGAACATTAATTGCTGAAATGACTACAAGCTAAGAACATCAGATGAATTTAAGCAGCCAGCCATCCGACAGAGATTTTCATCAATATTCACAGTACTTAGAGTGCAACAGAGCAGATATGCAATCTGATACTGATCTTATTCTGGCAAAGATGAGCACACACGCTTTTAGAAGGGATGACTCTTCACACCAGCCATGCTTTCTTTCTCGGATTAAGGATGTACATGCTGATATACAGCCTAACCTTGGTAAGGGTGTAAATAGCTGTTAAATATAATTCTCTATTGAAGATGGAAAGACCATAAAGCTGTTTGCTTATCTTCCTGAATTGAGGTAAAATTTCAAGACAAAGGATTTTCTAGGTGGGTCCAGGTTGGTGACTGTCATTTTGAAGGAATATCTTTTGCATGTCTGAATTTGCTCAGTAAATTAGAAGGTAAAAGAGAAGCAAAAAACTAAGACAAAAGCTGTACTGTTGCATAATGTGATGTCTTTTTAACCCTTAGGCTATTGGAGATGTCTTCTTTCAATAAGGTAATGATGAAAGTAGTGGTGCAAAAAATATCAAATGATTGGCTGAGCATTCAAAATCAAACGGCACGAACAAAAAAATATGCAGAGTCAGTCATCTTGTACCTGCCACAGATCAATACATCTCATTAAATCTCTGTTGCTTAGCAAGTCACCAGAAAAAGTCATCAGGAAAGGATAGTTTGTAGAAGTCTTTTCTTTCTTTTGCCCCATATTTTTAAATATTTAAATTCCTTTTGCCTTTGAATTGCTTTATGACTGGACACTGCTGCAAAGTTGACTCTGTTTCTATTAAGAAAGGGGCAGGTTTTCCAGATTGTTTAATGTTCCTTAGGTGGATTTCTCCAAGATGTAACATACTTATTGGTGTTCTCAAGTGAGCCTTCAGCAGATCTGAATCATTTAAGGGTTCACCCTTATCTAGTTAAAAATCAGTGTTTGAATATCTATCAGTATGCAAAACATTCATTTGCTACTAGAGTTAGAGCTTCTTATTATACCAGGAAGAATTTAAGTTTTAATTAGCATTTCCTCTGGTGTACTAAACCCACTGAGATTACTACACTTAGTAAAATTTAATTAACTTGACAAAAGATCCTAATTGTTTTCATGCCACTAGTCCTTAGTGGGACTAAAAATAATACCCTTCAAATTAAGCGTCTACAACCAACCTTCCTTTTGGTTGTCCTATATACATAAAATTGGTTGGCCTACATATAATTATAGTTGGTAGAAAGACTTGCCCAATATGGAATCAAGATTGTTTGCTCAAAGATGGAGATTTTTATGGCAATGCATAATGACAAAAACTTATTAGTCAAAAGACCTCAGCTAACTTTAATTCTTCCCACCATCTTATCAAGTTTTGCAAATGGGAGGGGTTTTGATTTATCTAGGTGCACAGACTAATCAACAAGATATAATATTAATTTAAATCAATATAGTAACATAATGATGGCAAGAGAAAAGAATGTAACTATGATAAGCAATATATATCTATATCAAGTGTAGGATACCTAGGAAAAATTTGGAATTAAACAAAAAAACTTACTGTTCAAGACTCTTCATTTATCTTTACTTCTTTCTCTTTACTTCTTTCTCAAATAGAGCTGCTCACCTAATTCCAGGCTTTATTCACTTAGAGACACTCATCTTGAAAAAAATGTGAGTGTGGAAGGTATTAGTGCGTAGTTTAGAGTACCGGGGACAGATTTCAGCTCAAGAGATTTGTTATGAAAGTTCATTTGCAGAACACAAGTATTGGAGTCCAGCAAGTCCTTTGGCTCTGGATGTCTAGAGAAGAGATTTTAAGGAGAAAGGGTCAAGGAAAAATACCTAAGCTCTTCTGCCAAGGTTGGGATTTCACCATGTGAGTCTTCACATTACAGGGATCAGATACGTTTGTCTAATTATTCTCTCCAAAACTTAAGGAATGAATTAGCTTATCCTAGGAAATCAAATTAATCACTTGTTATTCCTGTACTGAGCTTTGTTGGGACTTAATATTCCTGATGTGCTTAGAAATTACTGCTAATACAGATATGGTTTTGGCAGCATAATACATAATGCGAATGCCCTTTATTGAAGAAACCATGTCTTTGGTAAGGATTCAACTCCATCCCTTCCTGAAATAACGCAGCTCAGACCAAGGTTTTACTATTGAGAATGCAAGAAAATATTAACTGCATGCATTGTTAAGTCCTTATAGTACTGGGAGCAAAAAAACCCTGTAAATCTGTCTGCATCTAGAGTCTTCAACTTCTTTTTCTGCCCAAACATCTGGCTGCTTTATAACATTTGAATACTAAGAAGATTATCTTGGCTGATGATTCATCCAGACTGGCTGTTAAACACCTCTTTTCTGCTTTCCTTGCCAAGTTCCTCCTTTGTTTCCTTCTCTCTCAATTTAAACCACAAGGTCCTCTTACAGGCCTCAGTCTCGATCAAGATTTATTGATGCAAATACAAGATATCCATCTATTCTAGTTACATTATTAGAATCTTCTGAATACACATAAACAAAGTATTTTTAATGAACAACTCTGTAGAGTTCACATTGATAACTTTTGCACTAACAAATGATAAGCCTTTACAATAAGGCTTTCACTCAAAACCACCGTATGTGTGTGCGTTTAATGTTGACAAACATTTAAAATTGCACTCCCATTAACTTTTCTCTGCATGTATAAAATAGTTAACTCTGAAGAATTGTCAAAGGCTTTAGGTACATAAAATTCAAAGAAAGCCAGGTATACAGTCAATAAAATGGAGACTACAGGAAAAGCAGTCCACAAAAGATTCATTACAGAAGACTTTATGCAGTTGGAAAAAATTAAGTTCATGTTTCTAGGAAAATGGAAATACTGTTCATCTTTGTTCCTGTTGATAATATATTTAGAACACTAAAAATATTAAGTAAACTGTTGTACCTCTTCCCATCTCTGTCTTTGATTTTTTTGATTCTTGTGGCTAATGGATCATTGGCAATATTAGATAAAACATAGGAACTTTATCTCTCTGGTTTAACAAACCGTGAATAGCAGTTTGGAATTCTCTCATATTCTAATCATCACTTTTTAGAATGCAGTGACTTTTAAAAAGACTGTTTTCAGCAGTTTTTCATGACCTGACCTACTGTTCACCTCAAGTATTTAGATACTTAATATCTATAATGAAAATAAGGTATTTTATAAAACAATTAATTATGATACAGTTTTCTGATCCAGCATTTTCACACACCTTTGGAGTTTTACATTATACCATAACAATTTATGCATTTAGAAAATTGAAGCGTAATTGAAAATTATAATGTGTAAAAGCAGTTGTGATTAACATAACATAGAGGCATGTAATAGGAATGTTAAAGATTCCAGAAAGAAAAAGTATTTCAAGCCTCTGAAGTTTTGAGTGGCCCTATCCAGAATACAAGCCATCAATAACACAGTGATTTGTGGGAATGCTGAGAACATTTACAAAATCATCTCCTCATTATCTTCCATAGAGAACACTGGTAATTTCATTTGGATCTAGTCTTGCTCTATTCTAATAGTCTTTCTTTTATTATGTAGAAAAAAATTTTAAATGGTGTATTTGTAATATTTTATTTTAAAATTACTTGTGAATTTTAAAGGAAAAATAGGTCCTCAAAGCAACTAGTGGTAGATTCAGAATGGTCCTTTTGAAAGAAATCCTTTGAAAAGAGAATGCATGCTCGATTTTAAATGAGTCTGAGTGTTCTTAAGTACACTACAGTTTCTACTTTTCTATTGCAAATTTAAGGCTTGACTCTGTCTGATTCAAGTAAAAGAATAATTTATCATGGAGTAATTTATCAGATTTTTTTTTTTTTTTTTTTTTTTTTTGGCTGATGAAGGATATGTCTAGTACAGTTCCCCTAAATAAATGGAGAAGAGAACAGTGTTAGAAAAATCTGAGGTTTGGTTTGGGGTTGGATTTTAGTGTGGTCAAGAGACATGTTGGTGGGATGAATCTCTGATATTTGTCCATGAAAAGACTTTGTATAAGATGCTCTTAACCAATTTTAAATGTCAGTATCATGAATATTCATCTCCTGCTGCTTACAACAAAAGCTTTTTCAAGAAAAACTTGAAGAAGGTAAAGCCTTAGAAAGTGTTAACATCTCTCTCTTGAAATCAGTTGAGCTATGCTGGTTTATATCACTTAAGGTCTAAACCACAAAAATAATATGTTTTTTTGAAAGAAAAACAGCTTATGTTTTCTTTAACTATCAAATTACTTTGGAATTCTACAGTGACAGAATTTTCTGGGAATGAAGCATAGCATCAGGCTGGAAGAACATCGGCGCCATGAGGAAGGAAGAGCTATTTCATAAAGGTTTACCAGCCATAAGTATTATATACAAGACTGAAAAGACAAGTTAATATTTTGGTAGGGAAAATCCCAAACTGATGGAAAAACACCTGCTCCATTTAAAAACTAATGGAAAATATCAATGCAATAAAAAGAAATAGTGCAATTAAAAGATAGGGGAATACTGAGGGAACGTAATTTGTGGAAAATGTTTATCAGCTTTGTACATCTGTTGAGGATTGCTTAGGCACTTCTCTCCAATCAGCAGAAATCCAAATAATGTTACAGTATATGTAAAGAAACTATGTGATTTTTAAAGCAGATCTACAAACTCAACGAACTTAACATTAAGTCATAGCAAACCTTACAGCCAGAGTGTGCTGCGCTTTTCCTCTTGGCCTTTTCAGTAAATAGAAGAGACAGACTACCTATTTATGGGGGGAAAGTGCACATTGTTCTTTTCCAAGAAAGTATCCTCACGTTCTCTGGATCTAAAAAAAGTAATAATAATTTAGTTTTATATAACAGCAAAAACTATGAAGCAATGGTATTTTCTGACTACATTGGCCAAAATTGTAGGATTCTCTTCCAAACTTTGCACAATTCAGTAAGTTTTACGTGTTTGTAGGCTGGTTTCAGTTACAGTGTGATATAGAATTGAAGAGAACTCATTCAATTCTTGATTGTATTACTCTCTATACAACTATAACTCCACAGACTTCATGTAACAAAGGTTACAGAGCTGTAATATAAAAACGAACTGAGGAAAATACATTTAGAAATAGATCTGATTATTAACCCCACGTTTTCTATAATTAGATTGGAGGTCAAAGCTGATAGCAGAGAGTTAAGGCTGCATTTCATCTCCCTGTCTTCTTTCAGAGGTTGAAAGCCCTGAAGACTTTAACCATTCAGTGATCTAAGCCCAACATGGATTCCACGATGGGACCACACCACTTGCCTCTCTGGACTGAACCATCTACTTTCTGCTTTATGATGCATAGTAAGGATCAAAACTGTCAACTAAAATCTTGATATACAGCTTGATATTCTTAGTAAACATGTGGACCTGAACCCAGAACATCTCAATTCCCGCTGGATTAAACCTACTTGACTTGAGTCAAGTCACTAGTCAGTGGTAAGAGTCACTGTCTCTGACTAAAATCCTGACATTGACTGGTTCAAAACAGCCCTTGAAAATCACCTGCAGAGGTTATTGAAATACCCTTAATCTAATATCTAATTAGGTTTTATAGGAAACCTTACACATGCAGAAAACCAGAATTTTTAGACATAATTTAAGGCACCTATCTGAATTTATGAATACTGTCATAAATATCTAAATATTTTGATAATGATAATATTGTGTGAGAACAAAGTATTTTATTTGCATATTTTAACCTGTGGGCAAAGTTTTAGATGAGTTTTTTTCTAAATTAATATGACATCGGATGTCCTATTCAAACCTTTAATTGCACTAGATAAGCATATTAATTAACATTTCTGATTCAAGAAATTGCTTAGTTAGCAATGTATTCTCTGATTCAAGAAATTGCTTAGTTAGCAATGTATTCTTTTTTTTCTAACACCTAATTTTATTTCAGTATTAACATCTGATCACCACAAATAAAAAAAAAAAATCTCTAATTTATTTTGGTCTTGGTGTTGCATAAACACTTCTCCATGGCAGGGGGAAGGCTCATCCTGAGATCACATATACTCTACAGAGGCTTTTCTGTAATTGTCACATTATCTGTTGGTTTAAGGTAATATCTTCGAGGCACAAAGTGCCTTCACACCAACTAAAATGTAATTGGTGAGGAGAGAGAAAAAATTGATTGTCTGTAGTAGGAAACACCAAAAAAAATCTTGTACATGGAGAGGAAATTTTAGCATTTTTTTTCCTCATGATTTTAGTGTGTTTCTACAGTGCTTGCAGTGTTAACAGAGAGATTTGTCAGTGTTCTGGCTTCTTTGTATCAGTGCCTTGTGTTAGACATTTCCTAGAGAATATCTTGTTTCATTGTCATTCCACACATGAAATTAGGTAGGAAACACCAAAAAAAATCTTGTACATGGAGAGGAAATTTTAGCATTTTTTTTCCTCATGATTTTAGTGTGTTTCTACAGTGCTTGCAGTGTTAACAGAGAGATTTGTCAGTGTTCTGGCTTCTTTGTATCAGTGCCTTGTGTTAGACATTTCCTAGAGAATATCTTGTTTCATTGTCATTCCACACATGAAATTGTCAGAAATTCCTGATAAACAGACTGAACAAGATTTTCCATATTATTTTCTTTCACTCTGCTTTTCCACCCCTTTGCAGTTGCATTAAACAGCAACAATGAAACCTTTGAAAGACATATATGCGTTAGGTGGGCATGTGCTGACCATTCTGGAACACTGATTCAAAAGTGCTGAGACCTGTAAACCTCAACACAGACACTCACATGACTCAATAGGCAGAAATATGGTAGATATATGCAGCCTGAATAAATATTAAGTGCAGAGTTAGACTAGTAGGATGTAGGAGCCCAAGTTTTCTGGCCTGTCCTTGCCACTTGATGATAATGTGATCTTATGCACACCTCTTTGGACCTCAGTATTCCTAAGCCAGCCAAGGTCCTTCGTTCCCTCTTGTCTCCATTTTACTGTGATCTTACCAGCTCTGAAAACCAGTTCCTTTGTTGATCTGATTGATCCCTCAGCCAGACACAAAGAGGGTTGTCTGACTCCTGGAGTTTGATTTGCAGGGGGGATGGTGGCTTAGGGTTCTCTAGTCGTCCAAGACCCAGGCCCATAAAACAGCTGGATGTGATGCTTACCCAAATTCCAATTTTAAATGCTTTGCTGAAGGACTAAATATGGAACCTATGTTCCCATAAAGATAAAACTGGGCCTGCTCTCCTTGTTATAACATTGTTAAGTTTATCATACTGTCTATCTTTCTATATTAAAACCAGACTTCCCTGTGGAATGTTGAAGTTAAAAAATGAGCTCACCCAAGTCAGGAAAAACACAGATAATGCTCCACTTTACTTGTCACAATCTAAGCTGATCCTACCATTTGCCATTCCTTAAAAGATACGGATCGCACAGCAAGCTGTTGTTGATGGCAGATAGGCAGATCTTTCTCTATAGATAAGTGGGTGCTGGAAGCCTTCTGCCAAAATAATGTCTGGAATGCTGGAAAAGGAGAGGTCCACATTGACTGGGAATGAGATCCAGCAGGCGCTACAGGACCACTGGAGCTGGAAAACTCGCTCAGAGCTGTAAAATTATTTCTTGGTTATGCAGAAAGCCTGTTCAAATTTCTTTTATAAAAAGCTCAAATGTTGTGGAGGAAAATGCGTTTTGAATCAAACTAGAAGGGAGTGTGCTATGTTCAAAACAATGACACTCTCAACTAAGGGTGCCATAGTTTATGGCTTAGTTAGTTATAGATCTCATTTTTAGAGATTCCAGAAAGCCATGGGATGTCATCAGGCCTCAGTTCACGCTCTGGTGTTTTTGTTTCCTGGGTTCACTTTTTGAAGTTTAATGACAGATCAAGAAAGGGGTGGGCAAGAAAATTAATGGTACCTGTGGAAGCAATTCATTCACACACTTGGTATATTGTGCCTAAACTCAGAATTCTAGGTGAAATCTGCCTTTCTGAACAGCTGCCCAGAACATTTATATAGGACATAGACATTATGCTGGCCTGCACAGAAGGAAATTTTTATATTTAATAGTCTGTCTTTGTTTGCTTTATGTAGATCATGTAGCCAAATACTTTGTATTTTTAGCTGACATGAAAAGACTTTCTCAGTACAATGTGGTTTAGAAAAATCCGTTCAGTCAGGAAAAAACTTTGTGATGACCCATTAAGGAAACATTCCTTAAAACCCAGCAGTTTAATTTAAAAATGTCTTGTTTCTTCAGTCTGTTAATCCTAAACAAGCCCTGGACATTTTTGAACTATGCAACTAATCCTGAGAACGCTCACTCATGCAAATTGTTGCTTAGAATGGGAATAAAAGATTATGCTGTCAGGTTTCATATCTAGGATATGTGGGACTTCACGTTTTAGATTATAGAAATGTCACTACTCTTCTGGGGTAATGAAACATACTTTAACCTTGCACAATTACTGCTTTACTGGCATTAAGGTAAACATAATGAATGATAAGACTAGTATTTGGCCTGTTTAGAATGGAAGGCAGTGTCTGTACCAAAATGCACTTCATAAAACTGAAATTGGCCTACTTGTTTAAAAATCCTTCAGGTGTATTAGTATCCCAAATGCTATGAAGATCTTATGGGATTTTTTAAAAGGTATGAAGCTAAAGCTTCCTCCAGCATGGTTGACATATGCGTGAGTAGAGGATGCCTTTTGACAGAAGAGAGCAGGATTGATTTGCTAACAGAAGTCTCTCCATTTCTTCTGCCTCCGTATCTATGGGTCTTCCAGCCACAAGCTATCAGACATGGTGGGTACTTACATTTCTTGTGGGAAGAGGAGGAGAGAGTGAGATCATAGCCCTAAATGATGTGGTCATAGTAAATTATTCATTATTGCGATGTATATATAGCATCTGCCTTAAGTGGTACTTCAGCAACATGAAACATGACAGGTTGTTCCTTTGTTTCTGATAGTTAAATAGGAAAAAAGACTGAGACAACAGCTTTCTTCTATTTCACCTTTTTGTGTTTTTTTTCTCTTCCTTTTTTTAAACTCCCTGAATGTGTACTTTATATGAAATAATATGACGGAAGAATGAAGACGGCATTTACAGCAGGACAGGACTCCTTTTCCAATGCACTATGTAAAGCATCTTGCATGCATTGACATTAGTCCTCTCATCTAAATTTAAAATATGTATTTCAAAACTTTCCCATGCTTCTAAACCATAAATATTTAATTCTCAATGTTAGCAACAATCAGGTTAGGTGATCTATGAAAGATATTGGTGGTAAAAGCTTCTTGCACTGTTTGCACCAGGCCTCCAAAAGCATTCCAGGTTCACAGAGGGCTTATGAGGAGCTGATGGCAGAGGGGGTCCATTGATTAATGGCTCCCTGGGACACTCTGACACCTCTGCCTGGATCAGAGAGATAAGAGACAGCTGGAGTCTGCCAGAAAGCAGTGCTTTGTACAAGCAAGGCAAAGGTTAGCGGCACGGAGGAATTCCTGCAAGAAACGTGAGACACGCAGCTTCCTCTGGGGCAGGATAATGGTCTACAAAGGGGAGTAATAGAGTGAAGGACAGTTTTGTAGTACTCAAGCAAAACCAAGAAAAAAGACAGATGATGTTAAAAGGTTAGAATAAAAGCAAGAATAAGAGTCCACGGAGAAAAGAAGCTTAAAGTATGTCAAGTTTTTTTTTTTGTTTTTTTGAAGTATAGTTTAATTTATCATCCATAGCAGAGGGTTTTTGTCATGAAGGTTTTCTTTATTCATTCTTTTATATCATAATTTGCCATGCTAAACAGTACAATTCTCCATTGTGGAAGGAGTATCACAGTCCTTATCTAGTTAAAATAATGCTTACATTATTTTATTATTAGTGATTCAAGGAAAATTCAGATAGTTTGGTCTGCAAATGTGTATTATTTGTGATAATTGGCACAAAACATCTATTGTAGCAAGGTAGTTTCCATGACCCAAGAACATTGCTAGTATATCTTCTACATAAAATAAAATGGAATGCAGGAATTTGCAATGCTCAGTCATCCATTTATCCCAGCACTGTGCTGTTGGAAATGTCCAGAATCACATGCTTCACAAGAAAATTGAAAAACTGTATTTTAGGTTAGCTTTATCTTTTCCCCAGACTGTGCTTAGAATTCATGGTACAAAGCAAGTAGTCTCCTTGTAATGTTTCCACTTGAAGTCATTGGAATATTATCCTTGAGTAAAATGTCGTCACACAGGTTGCATTTCTGACCAAGCAGAGAGCTTTGTTATTTACAGATCTACTGGTAAATGCCGTGCATAGATATAAAGGTGGCTTTAAACTTTGCAAATGCCATTTGTGAAGAAAGGCACAAGACAGCCTTGGGAGAATTCTGTAAACAGGGTTTGATTCAGAGAACCTGGGAATCATTGGAGGAAAAAAGTAATTTGGCTTTAATGAGCTTTGACTTAGTATTCAAAGTAGGAAATTTTGATGCATTTGGGATTACTTTGCATTAGCACAAATGAGCCAGGAGCACAAATCTTTGGAATGGGAATTATTTCAAAATTATTGTAGACTGACATCACTTTATCTGCATTCCTTTTCAGTGGGAAAGGTAAAGGGGAAAAGTCCATCAGTGCCTGACAGTGTAACTTGTGTTTGGCATGGAGTCTGAAAAGGACAAACATCTACAGCATCTCCGAGATGTGAGTAGGTGAAACCTAGAAATGGTTATTAGAAGCTCCTAATCCCATGGGTGTTCTGTTGTTACACAGTAAACTCTATTAACTGGTGGCCTTGGAGAGAGAGCTGCAGGTGAAAAAGGTGAAATGTCAGGTACATACTGCTTGGCATGGAGGTATGTACATAAGTGAAAATCACCTACAGGAACTCAAGAAAAAGTGTTTCTTTGGGCCCAGAAGAAGGATTTAGAAAGCTCCTTAAAGAGCTTTTATTGGAACAGTCATTTGGAGAGACATTTTGAGACTACACGGATACATCTTTCAGTTACGTCAAGTGCATTACTCATGAGAGATCACACGCAACCCACATGTGGTGCTCATTTTCAAAATGCAATAGGAGAACAACAAAACATAAACATAGAAAACAAGGTAGTTTTATATGGAGTTGGTCTTCCAACAACAGTTGAGGATTAACAAAAATGTAATTGTACAGAGACAAATATTTGCTACTTGAACCAGCAAAAATAAAAATATTGTATTCTTTCACTAAAAAAAAAAAAAAAAAGGTTATTTAATACTATTGCCATTACTGTAACCAAACAGAATGGCCAGATGGTACTGTACTCAAAGGTCTTATTCACTGCATGGCATAACTGGGCATAACTGTGAACAATGATAGTTTGTGCCATCCATGCTTACTCTCTTTGCTGTAATGGCTCTGAGAGGCATCACTATAATCCAAAAGCACCAGGTTTTTAAAAAAGCATTTAAGAAATATTTATTTTTAGGCAAACGGACATCAATTGGAATTTTGTTGCCTATACCTATTTTTAAAAAATCCCACTAGATACCCCACACCAGTGAAATAGCTTAAGAAACAACACTTAAGTTGTGAAGGGCCCCTTCTTCTCCCCCAGATCTGTGAGCTGTTGACCGTGTCTTTCTTACAGTCTTAGGCCTTTAATGTCAAGGTTGCTGCAACTGAAAAGCAGATATGTTGGGGGAGTTTTGCTAGTTTAAAAATCTTAAAAGTACAGTCTCACTAGGGAGAGAGGTTTGGAAATAAAGGGATAAGCTAATTATTTATAATTAGGTCAGACTGGGTAGGCTGATTGCCATAATTAACATTGCCTAATGACTGTCCTCAGGGATTTTACTTGGATATACCAGGTGAAATCTGGTAAAAGTTGATATCTATTCTTCTCTTCTAGCGTGATCGCATTTACAGCTCCCAACTAAAGCAGACGTGTGAGCAGGGATGTGCGTAGGAGGCTGGGAGCGTGAGAGGAGCAGTGCACGGTGCGGGCTGGAGAGAGACGGGGAAATGTAGGTTAGTGTGCTGGAAGGCTGAGCAGACTGGGTTAACACAAGCGCTCTCGGGAGGGAAGTATGTGTGGGCTGGGGAAATACTCCTGAGCTAGCAATGGGGGAGCTGGGTGAAGCTTATAAGTAGTTAGAGATCTGTGCATCAAAGCAAGCTGCAGCATTTCTTAATTGAAAAGGAATCTCTAGAAAATAGAGAAGGAGTATTCATGTGGCTCAAATAGCTAGGGGGCCTTCCTACAGACTGAGTTACACACCAGAGGTGCACAGACTGCGCATGTAAATGTTTCACACAGCAATCATGAGTCATGAACATTTCCCTTCCTATAGCTTCTTGTAGGATAAGCTCAGACAAGATCCTGTGGGATCCCATATTGAGTCTGTGCTAGTGGTTGTGCCTGACTGCACAACGTTCTCCTACAGCACAGCATTTTCCTACCTGCCCTTGTCTCATTGTAGGAATCTTTTCTCCCTTCAGCCTAGTTGCTTTAATCCTCTTGTATGACACATGTAAAATGAAGCTGAATAATAGCCATGCAGATGCAAGAAATAATTAACGGCAAAGAGGATAGAAAAGAACCTGAGACTATGTTACTTCAAGCCCACTTAGGAAGAGCATCATCCATACCTTGAACGACAGATAGCATGACCAAGAGTCCTGACGTGGCCCTTGTACAGCTTTCTACCTGGGTGTTCAAAATTTCAGGCTACATCCAAGCCTTGGCCTTCCCAAGCAGCATCATGCCAGTAGTTCTTGTTTGTACTACAGGGGAAACGCCAGCTCAAGTGCTTTGTTGACCAAGTGGTAGTTGCCTGACATAAAAATGACTGGTACAAATAATTTAGTATGTAATGGGAGACAAGACAATTTCTCTATGAAGAGGCTGATGGGCAGGTAGTGGAGGCTGACTGGTGTTGCTCTGTTTTTAATATCATGTGTAGCTCAAGAAACAAAAAAATACTTTTCCATCTCCACTGACCTCAGGCTCAAATACTTTTAAGAAGGCCTCCAGATCTTTCATAGGTATTCAGTGGTATGGTGAGGGCAAATAAATACACCCAACTGCATTTCTCTGATTTGTGCAACATTGATGCCTCCCTACTGCCTCTTTGGAAATGTGACTGGGTGTGGTGGGTTTTTCTTATTCAGACTTAAAGTGACTGTCAGGTAACAAAATGGTTAGAGGAGCTACAAGACTCACAGCTATCAAGATGCACAACCAAAAGACAGATTATGACTAGAACTGTGTGAAAAATACAGACACCTGACATGGATGTGCATCTTCAAATCACATACTACTTTCTTTGAAGTATTCATGCCCGCACCCCCCCCCCCCAAAGCAAACACAAAACTTTACAAAAATCAAAACATTTAGTCTTGACAGATTTTAAACACATGTCCCTGTTTCCATTTGCATGAGTTTTCATTTGGAAGTTTATTTCAAGTTTATGTAAACTTTCCCTTTGAACCATACAAAGGTGTTCTTAAAATACTGAAATCCAAAATGAAGTGTTCATTGCAGATCAAAGTAAATGCCTTCATTCTCTAGTAAGCTTCTAATCCATTCCTGTCCCCCCCAAACTTTAAAAACATTGTTCTGACTAATCTAACATTTTTTCAATTAAAGCCGACCACTTACTTTGGAGGCAACATGGGCATCATCCTGATCAAACACAGCCAGATGCTCATGGTGCCACAATTTTGTATGGGCATCTAACAGAAGAATGACTGTTAAAAATTGCCTTCATATTGCAAATTTTGGTAAGCAGCAACTGCAATGAGGCACTCAGAGGGCCTTTTTATCTCTTGCTGCTCTGAAGGTTACTCTCCCCAGGTTACCATCAGTGTCTCCCATACATTTTTCTGAAGTCATTTAGGACCTGTCTCAGTTAGCCTCACCTCACCTCCCGCCTGTGTCAAACATTCCTGTTCCTGTTACCTTCTTGCAGGAAAGAACTGTTGGCGTGCAGGGTTTTAATTTCTGTGTTGGAAAGGACATTACCCTTGCCCTGATGAAAAACAATACAGCATTGTCTCACAATTACAGACAGTTTTAAAGAGAACCATTGTAAGTCTGCAATTCACAGGTACAGCTGTCGGCCTGGAAATCCCACGCTGACGCCAAGGGGTATATAGCAGCCACTGGGGGAACTGTGAACTAAATGAATGAGTTCCATTGAAACTGGTGCTAAAAGAAAAGCCTCATACACTCTTAACCAGCACAAGATTGTTCATTATAAAAAAATAGTACCTCCACATTTTAAACTAATGATGACTTTTAGGCATGGTGTAATTATAGCACCAGTGGGAACCCATATGTCACCGAACTTTCAAATGTAAAGGTTGTGCCTACAAAATGAAGCCATATATTCCCATTAATTGAAGCAGTTGATTTTCAGTTACACAATATTAGTTTTAATGGTGAGACTATTAGAAAGTCTGTGGATTTCTTTTTGCTATTGATCTATAGTGTTAAGGTGGCACACTTTAAACTGATCGGGGTTGGAAAGAGGGTGACATTCGTGCCAGCAAAGTTATAAATATAAGTGACTTGTATAGTTGTCGTCTGTAAGTTAGCATTAGAATAACCTTGGAGGAATGGTAGATTTGTGCTGTCAGCACAGCCTTCACAGCTAGAGGATAAAGGATTAGCAAGAGAAATTTTGATGAGGGTATTTACTACTAATGACTGCCTTCAAAATTGCCTTTTATCTACAGCTTTTCAAAGCATTTTCCATTCATTAAGCCTTATAAAACCTTTGTAAAATTGGTAGAAGATATAGAAATGCAGATATCTTTGTGCCAAAACACACAGTACTATTTTGATAGTAAAGGGCAGCAGTACACACTAAACATTATTTAAAATAGGAATTGCACAATTTTACAGTGATGCTGTTAATTAGAGTTTGACCAGAACAGGGGAACAGTCTTGCTCTTAAGAAAAAATGGTGTGGAAAGATCAGTAAATAGTGCTCAGGGCTTCTGTTTTGTATTGTAGCAGTAAGACAGATGTATGTTATGCAGTGATATAAAAAAAAAAAAAAGTTAAGGATATGAATGGCACCTGTTCTTTTATTGTAATGAAATCTGTTTCCCAAACTGCCAACCCCAAGAGAGCAAAAGCAGTGAGTCAGGCCTACTAAACTGATGAGCTGAAAACCCTGAGATTTAAAAAATAATAAATGTAGGGTCTTTTTTTTTTTGAGGTCTTTTGAGCATTTAGAGTCAGATTTCCACTCCTCTGCAGCCTCAAGGAATATAAATTATAAAGAAAGGAAGAAAGGATGAAGGGAGGGAAGGAAGGAAAGAGGGAAGGAAGAAAGGAAGAAAGCAAGCTGGAGGCCTATACATAGAGCTGTTCAGTCTAGCGGTGTACAAGAGATGCCAGAGCCAGAAGTCATGCAGCTGTTTCAGAGTGTGAGAGCTGGAAAGACGAGGCTTACTGGGTTGCAGCAGGTGAAGATATGAGCTCAGCCTGGCTGCATTAGCAGAGTAGTGACAAGCAAAACTTTAGGTGTGGGGTTTTCTGGTAAGTCCATCCTTCCTTCCCTCCTCCCTTCCTTTTCTTTTTTATTTTTTTTTCCTTCTTTCTTTCTTTCTTTCCTTCCTTAATTTCTTCCTTCCTTCCTTCCCTTTCTTCTTTCCTCATTGCCTTGCCTTGCACGCCTTTCTTCCTTTTTAGCTACACTAGTTATTACTTTTTAAATAATGGGTTAAGTCTCAGTGTTGCTGTTTAAATTTCTGGTTATTGAAGCACCTCAAAATTCAGCGTTGCTATAGGAGCAATGTTTAAGGGCTATCAATACAATTAGTCAGCCCTATAAAAACACAAGTAATTTAATAGCATATAACTGAAGGCTGCCAAAATATACAGTAATCTGTTGGAAATCTGAAGTTATATCCACATGTGTCGGTGTGAGTCAGTGAATGATATGTACATTTTAAAAAAAAGTAGAAACAGGTTTTTACTTGGAAATGACTTGTGGAACAAGCTTCACAGTATCTCTGAATATTTTTAAAGGGAAAGACGCAAAAGATAATACACAGGATGACTTGCAGAATCAGCCATGCACTGTTCAAGGGGCTACAGGAATTTTTTGCACCAGTGAAGTGATAGCACCTCCCCACAGCAACCAGAAGACTTGGTAAGAATGAAAGGTCGTCGTCACAGTGAGTAAAATGTTGCATCCCATTTGGGTGGCTTCCAGGAAATACTGTTATTTAGTTAGTTTTCTTATTGTTTTGTCATTTCAGCTCATTGAGCCAGCCAGAATTTAACTCCATTTAAAAAAAAATAGAAAAAAGATTTCTGCCAGTTAAATGGTGCAGAAGAAGGTTGGGTGAGCATCAGAGATGGTACACTAAAAGCGTGGGGGAGGCAGAAGGAGGGTGTA
>NW_009259237.1:1425286-1455217 GCF_000687185.1 Egretta garzetta
TTTTGGTGGGTGTGAAAATTCCCACTAACCTAGCGTAAAGGCCTAACCATGTCAATAAGGGTTATAATAAGTTTGTTGTGAAAAATAAATTAAGTCTTTTCCAGGTAATTCATCTCGTAAGTGCTTATGAAGTAATCAGGGTTTTTTGTTTCTTAGGGCTGTAAAGCTGTAAAGTTGGTGATTAAGGAATCACTTGTTGGGTGAGAAGAAGCACTCTCATTCCTGGGTGGAGTGCAGCAAGCTAGATTTCAGTTCACAGTGGTCGTGCTGGTTAAAATATTCCCATTCTGCAGTGTTAATCTATTCTTTAATAGCCTGGCTCTGCCATTGAAACTCACTGTAGGATTTTTTTCCACCCACTTTGATTCACAGCACTTTCAATTATTTAGATAGAAAACAAACAAACAAGCAAACAAAAAATTGCTTAGTTCCACAAGAACAGGGAAACTTTCAAATAGGTTCATGGAGCACAGATCCTTTTACAAGGAGGATCTCAGGAAATGCTTTGGAAAAAAGGGCACTTCAGATTTAGGGTTCTTTTGAAGCCCTCGCTAGGCACCAACAGAGCTTTGAAGTCTTTTAAATGCTTCTTTATATAAAATTGGCACGCAGCTCAGTTAAAACACTCAGCTAATTTTTAATCAGGTATATGAACAAGCATAGAATAAGCATGCGGATTTCTTTTATAAGGCTTGTTGGCTATCGGAGTACCATTGAAAAAAGCTACATTTCAGTACTTAATGTGACTGTAATAACTGCATGGCCACAAACCATTAGGTTCTTCATCTGATAGGTGATTAATTTCCAGGGAACATATGTTAAGAGAATAATATATTTCCCCAGGCCTCCTCCCCAAAAAGTAAGCATAAGAAAAGCTTCTCACAAAGTAGTGTCAATGCTTTGTATTTACTGACAGAAAAATTTTTAAAAAGAGGTGAAAAAGTAGAAGAATAAGGTTTAAAAATTTATTCCAGCAAAACTAGTTCTAGTGGTTTGGTCACTAGAGGGAAAAACAAATATTCCCGTGACTTCTGGGAAGTTCTGTAAACTAATACAGTGGTCATGAGGAAAAAAATTATTACAGCTAATTTACTGTGAGTATGAAATGTATTGTCGCTGTTGCCTGACTTCTGAGACTGAGTAATGCAGGTTCATAGAATGACTATCATTTCTTAAGAAAAGAAAACTTGTTTAAACCCCTCTAAAATAAACAGAAATGGCATTATATTGACCCCCTCCCACATCTTGGTTTAACCCTCCTTATAACTTTATATATATAACCATCCTTGACTGAGGTCAGTGCTCAGTCTCACCCATGGGGGCTGTCGCTGAGCCTGGGGAGGGCACAGAGAGGATCCGAGAAATTGCTGCCCAGACTCTTTAGAGGATTTAGCTGCCAAGTACTAACAGGGCTTCATGGAGCATCTGCACATGGAGAGGTTTGTTTTGGTGTTGGTTTTTTTTCCCCTCTGAAGCTTATACGTTTTCTACATTTGGATGGGTTTTCTTGGGGAGGGCTGCGTGTAAATCAGTGACAACACAGTTATCCTTCTGCCAGTTTCCACATCCCTACTCCAAATCTTAACAGTGCTGAAACTTTGTAACAAAAAAAAAGTTGTCAGTATTCTTTTAATCTTAGCTCTAACATTTTCACTAAAACTTTTCCCCTACTCTGTTCCTCATAAAACTCGATGACGACTAAAACTAATCCAGGGAAAAAAAAAAAAAAAGAGTTTCAATAGTTTATATTTGACAAATTGTGAGGAAGAGAGCGTGCCCGCGCACACGTGCGTGTCTGTCTGGGGTGGATCTTGTAACGCAAAGCTACAGGGCTGTCTCCGGTGTTATTGTGGAAGGACATTTCAACAGCATTTTCAAGGGTGTCTTATGTCAATGCAAATGTTTGAAAAATAGTGAACAACTAACTCTGTCTTTAAAACTCCCTATTTATTGTGTAAGCTTTCAACATATGGACTTAAATATCAGCATTGAAGTCATCTATTTCACCTGTCTCATTACAGAAGTATATGTAACAGCTATAAGAATATAAGGGTTATATAAAATTGTATCCACTATTTATGTATTATTGTATCCAACACATATGTCCTTTCCATATGGGATGTTCTCACTGTACAGAACATGGTTGGTTCCAAGTATAACTCAACAGAAGCATTCAACCTTTGATTTTAAAACTGTTATCATCTCCACTTCAACAGCCCACGTTGAAAGGAAATTCCAGATTGTGGGGGGGAAATGACTGCCAATCTGAATAAGGAGGAACATCGTCAGATGGCAGGGAAGTATTTGTACTAGTTGTATTAACAGAAGCAATGACCTTTACACACTCCAAAACAAGCCATATGGGCCTTGGATCACAGCAACCGTTTGTCAAGCAAAACTCCTGAATCATTTCAAGCAGTGTTCAAACACGGTGGTAAGAAGCCTGAACACAAAACGCTCTTATAAAATGCATCTCTGAAAGAGGGGAGATGCACCAGATTTTTGAGGTAACTGCTATTTAAACCTTCAAATCCTACAGCAAATTTTTTTTTGCATAAATTTTGGCCCATCCATTGTTGGAGATGGAAAACAGATGGGCTGCAGTTTAGCGTTGCAGCAAGAATCCAAATTCAATTCTCTGGCTTGTTCTTAGGAGAGTTAATGAAAGTTGAATAATATGCACTGGCAGCCCCTAAAACCCTCTGTGTTTTTCTTTTTCTTTTCTTTGGCAGGTTGAGATTATTCTGCATTAAATTTGCATATGGCCACCTTTTTCCCTAGCGTAACTCTAGGGGGTCCTCTGGCCTTATTTCTGATTAATACAGGCTCTAAACTTTACAAACTCTGCCCTCATTCCCTAAGCAATCTCTATGCTCCTTATAGCTTCTGCAAGTGAACGAGAAGGACCTGTAGAAGTGAGCAATGATTTAGTATTTATCCTATTTATTAATTAAACTGCTGGAAGTGATATTATGCTCCTCCATGACAACACTGATCTTTAACCGAAACAAATTAAACCTGTACTGTAAATTTTCTTAACAGAGAGTAATACACTGAGTTATGGATGCTTGTGGCGAGGATATTAATGGAGTACTCAGGGTGGCAAGCAGAACACATCTGAAATGTAATCTAAAAGAGATCAAGAAAGAAAATAACATCTTTCAGGGAAAACAACAAAACACAGAGACCAATGGAGCATGTGACCTTGCCTGTGAGTAGTACAAATAGAGTTTAAAAAAAAAAAAAAAAGTGCTGAACTCTGCCTGGAGAACCTCAAAGAGGTGAGGAGTTCATGTGTCAGAAATCAGGTCTACTAAAGCAGCGCGAACAATGAAGTCTTCTGCCTTCAAATGATGATGGGCTTCAAAATGACAAACGATGACTAATTCTGAAGGTCCTGAGAGAGATATGGAAACTCTTTGGCAGATAAATAACTCTTAATTTGGCCCATTAAGTGCAACAGTCTTTTACCTGCTGGACATCTCGCTTCACTGCCATTCAGCTCTGGATGAGGCCACTTTCATGAGCAAAGCACTTTAAGGATATATATCCTGCTTTATAGCAGTGCTCTGACCTGACTCCCCCACTGCTGTGCCAGCAGAGCTATACTAAACCTGCAGGGGAGTCCCAGAGCACAACACGATTGGAAAGGAACCCAGCAGAGAATGGGTGACAGTTTTCTGGGGGCGCCTGTCACTATTCTTAAAGATCAATGCGGTTATGAGATATAAAGGGATTTTTAAGAGCTGCAAGGTTACATTTGAAGGCAGTAGTAGTCTAGATTCTTTAAAATGTCACACCTTCAACAGAGCTGCAGGGCCTCCTGAATGGAGTTGTTCCCACCTGCCAGACCTCAGAGCTGCCCTCTCTCTTCTAGCATAGAAGCAAACCTTTTCCCCCCATTGATTTGTCCCCTGGCTTTGCTTTGGTGTCAGGTCTCCATCATGGCAATGCAACCAAAGCAGTGGCTGGAGAATGGGGGCTGGGATGAGCATTGAGACCCAAGCCCCTTTTACACCTTCATTCATCCACAGATTATCTTGCTTGTCTTGTAGGCTTCTGTTTCTCTCCCTATGTGACACTATCAATCAGCCACAAAATAGTTTGCCTGAATCTTTTATCCTCCCACTCTTCCCTGAAACAGCTTTCAAGACAAATAGTAACCTAAGCTCAGGGAGGCTAGGATAGTTTAAGGGGAGCGTCTCCTCCTTCCCCCACTGCCTCTGCTTCAGCACCTCCTCTGTTACCTGGCTGGCAGCCTTCCTCGAAATGCTTCTCTTCATCAGTTTCCTGACTCCCCAGACTGAAAAGTGTTTTTCTGGCCACAGGGATGGTGGGTTTTTGGTGGTTTTTGTCACAGCACATTGTTCTCTTGGCAGATGCAGCTCTGCAGCTGGCACACCTACACTGCTCCCAAGACAGCCCGGGTGCCCCCTGCCCCGGGCAGGGAGCCCTGAATCTCTTGTCTGTCAGTGACGATTCCAGCTTGCGGCTCCTGGGAATATCGCATAAATTTTGCCCTTAGACTCTGCAGCCAACACAAGCTGGTAGCAAAGAATGATAATGCCCGAGGCTTATGAGGCAGGTCACAAGAAAGAACATAGTCCAGGCTCTCGGAGACAGATTATTACAGCAACCTCCATAGTGCCAAATAAACAGAACAGCTGACTGTTACTGAAATTTGGCTCACCTCTTGTACGTGTGATGGGAAGGGGCCATTTCTGCAATGAATCGCTGGCATGCAGCATCGTGCACTGCACTGGAAAGGTTACTTTGGGTTCCAAATTTTATAGTTGCAGTGGGAGTTTAATGTTCTTTTATTAGCACAACGCCACACTGACCATCATGCTAAAAAAAAAAGCAGAGACGTTCATATTATCTCATAATCCACCAAGGGCAAATAAACTTTCAGCAATTCTAGTCTTTCTTTTTTCCCAACTCTCAATAAAACTGTGGTCTCTGTTATTAACATGCAGACATTTTGCACTAGCTTTTTATTGCAGTCAAGTGCAGATGCCCTCTTTATTTTGAAGCACCGTTAATAGCAAAGCTTCTTTGCTAAAGTTTCTGATTATCTGCTGTGGCTGAGAGCAGTTTACCAGCAATAGTCTCCTTGGAATGTTCAGGGTTATGCACAGCTTTTAATTCTGTAACGACTTTGGTGAAAAATAGCTTGTTTATACTGTGATCTCATTTGAAAAGCAGCCAGCAGAGTTCTGGATGTGTTTGTCCACTTCTTCCACCACCAAGCTGCTGGTCCAGCATCAGAAATGTGAAGCTGGTAATGCAAAAGCCATGCTCTGTATTTAAAGATCAATCCAGTTAGCTTTACAATGGACCATTGGGCATGTAAAGAAAAAAAAAGGCCTCATATCTGTGTTCTAGGTGCTGGTGTGTTTGTGTGTTCAGTAAGATGGCTTCTGACCTTGCAGCTCTGCACTTGGAGCAAGTTTAGTTTTGCAAGCGTGATGGGAAAGGAGAGGAGGGGGCAGCAAGAAAGCAAGCCTTCTGTTTGAGCTACATGTTATAGTGGTGCGATAGTAGGCGCTGACCTTGCTGGCAATTTACAGTATCTCTCAATACAATGAATTCCTGCAAAGTTTTAAAGCAAGTCCTATAGCTTTATTTATTTGCCTCTTCTATTTTTTCCCCCTTACTACAGTTGCATATTGTTACTTACATGAATGAAACATACAATCAGTTCTCATCAGGTGGCCATGACAAAAAAAAAAAAAAAAAATGCCATTTTAGCAGTTCTTAGTGAGCTGCTTAGGTGTTGTTGGAGGAATTTTTCTCCATGCAAGGAATTTTACATGACACCGGGCACTTCAGCATAGTCTGCAGCGCAGTGGCAGTATGTGGAGGCACATAAAGTGTTCATATTCTTTCATTTAACGATGTTTCAACACAGTGCGAGATATTAGCTTCCAGTAGTGTGGGAGCACTTAGATTGCAGTAGTGTTACCTCATTATACTTACTATTATGAGTGCTACCATTTATTCACAGTAGTAAACATCGTGCTAAGTAGTAAGTATATACAGATCTAGGCTTTAGAAAAATAATACCACAATTATGAGGACTGAACAATTGTGAGAGATTGTGTTTAGTGAAAAGCATTTGCTGGAGAATTGTGTAAAGACTCAGAAATAGGCAGTGGTTGATTGTCAGAAACCTTTCCCTTTGATTTTTTTTTTTTTCTGCCAGATAAAATTCTGAAAGAAATTAAATGTCTGAGATATTAACTATGATTCATTAGCGTCCAAAACTGCAGAACCTAGGGCACTCAGCCATTCTGTCTTTGACCTCTTCTGAGACTGTTAGCAAGGGTTATAGATGGTTGGATGATGGTTTTTGAAGTGTAGTTTTCTGCTAAATCAATGGACAAGATATGTCAAATTTCTAGTAATTTTCAAGAGCTTCTGCCAGCCCCCCCCAATAGCTACACTTTCATTCACTATCGTGCTATACTAGAGCCGCATAAATTAACATGAGAGAAAATTATGTTGCATGAGTTTTTGTAGTTTAATGCACCCAACTTTCCATTTTAGAAAGCAAAGAACATATAAACAACAGTTTTGCTTATATGTCTGGGTAATGTACAACAGCTCCATAATCAATAATAGAAAATGTTACTGAAAGGCCCAATAGACCTCAAAGAGATAATGTGAATTGGCCATTAACAGTAAGTCATTATAGAACTTATTAAGTGAAGCCTTGGGGCTGTCATAGAGCCTAAAGGTTGACATAAATTTTTCATACACGTTGAACTTTGCTAAATGTGCTTGCATTTGATTAATGATGACTTTCTTCAGCACTCTAATAAGAAGAAGGAAACTATGAGCTGGGGCTGCAGCAGGGAGAGGAGGCTCCTGGAAGGAAGGCCACCTTTGCAGCAGGGAACAATGGGGCTTGCTAAAGACGCCCTGCCAAGTACGAGGGAGTTTATTACTCCCTGAAAAATTGCTCCTTACCACCCAGAGCTAGGACACTGAGCACAGCATGTGAACATGGAAAGCCAGTTTTGTAGTTGTTAAAGTGAAAGTATCATAGCTCCAAAACAAAAAAAACCCACCAACCCACCCTACCTACCCCTCTTCATCCTCCCAGCCCCCTTAAGACCTGCATATATCACCGAGAGCAATACAGAAATGCTTCGTAGGGCTAAAGCAGCTCTGTGAGAGGCATGGTATGGCTGTAGGGCCTGCTGGCGCTAGAGCTGGAGGAAGTTTGCCTTGGCAGCCAAAGTAGTGAGTCATGGACTCATGGAATGGTTTAGGTTGGGGGAAAAAAAAAAAAAAGGACAACAACAACAAAATAAACCCTTCACTTGCAGAAAGGCCTGGAGAACAGCATATGGATTTGGTCAATCAAAATAAACATGTTTTTCACTTGTTTAAAAAAAAAAAAGAAAGCAACCAGTAACCTCAGTCCAAAGCAGTCACAAAGTTTAAGGGTCTTTTTCACTAACCACCAAAAATGCTTGGCATGTCTTAAAAGTTGGGGGATAGCTTCAAAAAAACTACAGAGTAGGGTGGTGTTTTTTTTTTCTCCTTCTAATTTTTTAAACCTGTTAAAGATCAAACTTTTAAGCTTTTATTTTGACTTATTTTAAAGGAGCACCCCTGTAATCAAGTCTAACAAACAGCTGTAGCCAAAAGGACTCCAGATAAACCAAATGTCTTCTCCTAGACTTAGCTAGCACAAACAGCTGTAGCCAAAAGGACTCCAGATGATAAACCAAATGTCTTCTCCTAGACTTAGCTAGGTAAGCAATTAGGATTTGGTCCTGATTTTACAAACATACATAAAAGGAAAAAGAAATGCATAGAATGAGAGATGTGTCTATTCCTTCTCATGTCCTGGCAGTATGGGATAGAAAATGGTGTGTTATTCCTGGTCACCAGCCTGGCTGGTGTTTCAGCTGATGCAATTGTTACTGCAGTTAGTTATAAACTATTGCAAATTGACTAAACAAGTACTAAAAGGGACAGGAGGAAAAAAAATAATCAGGAATCAGGTTTTTAGTTTGGCAGTGTCCTTGTTCCAGCTGGGATAGAGTTGATTGTCTTCCTAGTGGCTGGTGTGGGTGCTGTGTTTTGGATTTAGTATGAGGGGAATGTTGATAGTGTATAGATGCTTTGGTTTTTGCTGGGTGATGCTTGGACTTGTCAAGGGCTTTCAGCTTCCCCTGCTCTGCCAGGTGCACAAGAAGCTGGGAGGGGGCACAGCCAGGACAGCTGACCCCAACTGGCCCAAGGGACATTCCAGACCATATGATGTCAATATATAAACAACTGGGAAAGAAGAAGGGGGATGGGGGTGTGTGTGTGTGGGGGAATTGTTCGGAGTGGTGGTGTTTGTCTTCCCAAGTCACCGTTAAGCATGATGGAGCCCTGCTTTCCTGGGGATGGCTAAAGGCCTGCCTGACAATGGGAAGTAGGGAATTAATGCCTTGTGTTGCTTTGCTTGCACGCATGGCCCTTGCTTTACCTATTAAACTGGCTTTATCTCAATCCACGAGTTTTACTTATTTTTTCCAATTCGCTCCCCCATCCCACTGGAAAGGGGCAAGGGGAGTGAGCAGCTGTGTGGTGTTCAGCTGCCTGCCAGGTTAAACCGCAACAGGCAGGCAGAGAACTCACAAGGACTTTGATAATCTCAGGTTCAATTCCCTGCCCCAGTTAATATTTAATTATTTATTTATAGAATACAAATTGGTTTCAACAGAAAGTCTGAAAAACTCTTGAAAAGGACACGTCTCTGACCTGGAAAGAGCTGTTGAGAGTCACACGCCATCCAAGCAAGTCTCCTCCTCTTTGGGCATCTGTGTTCTCTTTCTTTCCATGGAGAAACCCAAAATGCTCCATGTACTCTGCAGAAACCCCCACATGGGTAAGCACTTGCCCCAGCGTGTTCAACCCACCATTTCTGTCCAGAAGCTAGGAAGTAAGTCTTGGACAGCAGCAAAGTCCATTGTGCGTATGAGCACATGAAGTTATCATGTTGGGCATGGCAAAGCTGCTATCCAGGTGTGAGGTTGTAGCTTCTGCACTTCCTCTCCTGTGACAAGGCAGAAGATGTAAATTTGGAAGCAGGGTTTGCAGTTACTAAGGGAGGGTGTAACAAATACAGAGTTGGTGAGCAGGAACGGTCCAGGGCACTGTGCAGAGCTGCAAGAAGCATGTTTTTCAAATGACTATGAATCTATAAATTGGAGTTAGTTGAAATTGTTCTTCTTGTCACTTGTCACCAGCATGGCCAGTCAAGGATTTGAAACAGCCTTCCTTATCAAATGCTGAGATTAATGATATTAAATAATGGAAACCTTGTTCACTAGCATCCCTGGGCATGGAACTGGGTCAAATTGGTTGATGCCCAAATTAGTGAAAACAGTAGCAAAGCTCCAGAGACCTGCATCTAGCTAATTCTGCTAAGCTTGCTCATTCCCTTTTACAAACCATTCCTTTTTCTTCTTCTTCTTTTTTTTTTTTTTTTTTTTTTTTTTGACACAGAATGTCATTCTGGTGCTGATTTTTCAGCTTTGGTTACAGCAGCTCAATGTTTTGATCAATTGCCAAAGTGGAAACCTGCACAGGGTCTACCTAGATTTTTTTGTTTACTGGGCCTTTCAGTAAAAACACACAATTCTGAAAATTATGCTGGATAAGGAATTCCAGGGGTTTGTATCCCAGAAAGCTAATGTTGCGTCTTTGTAATCCTGATTGAAATTCCCACTCTTCACTTTTTCTGTAAGCTTATCAGCACCAACGTGGTAAAATTCAACATTTTATTTTGCCACTCAGTCAACAATATGGAGCCAAGAAAACATGCAAATTATTTAAAAGCTTTTCTCATCTGTGGTCGTATCAGTTTCTGAGGCACAAGATCACATAAGCTCTGGTGGCAAGCTTGCAAGGTTGTACCCCTTGACACGGTATCAAAGACTGCTTGACATAATGGCAAGAACATGACAGAGGCAATCTAAAATATTCCAAACAAACCCTTCCCTTCCATATCAGTGTAAGTTTTGAGAGTTCCCTTAGCAACGAACACTGAACTTGCATACCTAATTGCTTCTTGCTGGTGATGAGAAGTTGTGTACAAATGCACTGTGGATATGTGGGAGATGGGGGGGCACGTCAACCTTGTTCAGATGCAAGTTCTTCTGGTGATAAGCAGCTAGACAAGGACCTGAGTATTTTTGCCAACAGGAGCACACAGACTCACAAAACAAACTGGCTACTGTCACATCCTCTGCTACTGAAGGTATTTGGAGGGCTTTTGTTCCCCCCACTGCCCCCCAAATGATGTCTCAGACAGGACTTACAAGAGGGGAAAAAAGAGGCCAAAACATCATCTGCACTTGCTACTGTCCCTTACCTTACCTGGCTCAGTTGTGATGATCTTCCTTTTAATTAGAGTTTGTCTTCAAACCCACTGAAGTTGTAATTAATCTTTCGGTTGCCTTCCATGGATGCGAGGCTCAGTCCTTCCCTAAGCTCAGTCAGGAATGGAGAGAGACTACGCTAAAGTAACTTGTGTGAGTAAATCACTTCCCAGGTTGCTCAGATCCTTGGGAGCACTGTGACAAAATACAACCCCAGCCCACAGCCTTCTCTGATTTGTGTCAGGGACTAACCCAGTACTGCTGCACTGGGCTGGTTTTTACAGACTCAGATGATAAGCCTGAGACTCCCGCGACCACTGCCATGAAGTTTAACACAAATAAATGTCCTGTTGTTGTGCCAAAACACGCTGTTCATTGGGGGTGCTGCAGATGATACGTAATGAGTATAATTCCCAGCATTTCAGAGGTAGTGTTGGCTGAGATTAGCAAGACTAACTTAATAAAGCACTATGATAATTGCATATTCACTGGGAAGGGGAAAAATAATCAAATGAAAAAGGACAAAACCAGCAGGGAAAGAAAATTTATTTCCAAGCATCTACGAGAGTGCTACAAACAATAGAGACTAAAACTCAAAGCATTTAAAACTATTTAAAAATGTAGTTGACAATGTCCTTCTTAAAAATTAAACATAAAAATGTAGAAAATGCAGTTATTAATTCTAAAACTTGCTCAATAGTGAAATAAATCCAGATACCATCAGTGAGGATGGAGTCCTACAAATGACTTCTTTTTACTTTATTTCCATTTGTTAATTTGTAAATTGATACTCATTTCAATTTTTAATGTTTATTTAAATTTATAATGGAGAAATGTGCAAATCTAGCAAAATATTCTTTGGATTATAAACAGAGAAAAATCAACAACCAAAGAAATTTGAACCGAGTTAATAATAAACTATAGAATTATATAGAATGCATACAGCTATAATAAAGTGAAATATTACAATAAACATTGTAGAGCAAATCTGCTGATTTAGCAAACTCTGCCTTATAAATCATAGGGATATAATGGGACAAGTGAATATGGTATGAATATAGACCTGAAACATCATTCATAATTTTAGCAAGTTAAATTTTAATCTAACTACATATATGGGGGTCTTCAGAAAAGCAACACACCAACAAATCAGATTTCCTCTCAGATCAAGCAGTTTGGTACCTGACTGCAAGTGAAGGACAGGGTCTGTAAACTGTATGGTAGAAAAATGTATATCTTTTCTATTTATTGCCTCTTCCCATATTGCAGCTGCTGATCTTTGACCCTAAACAGCAAACTATATTAAATTTAGCAGAAGTACAGCTGTACACAGACGTTGAAAATGTTGACGCACGGAACATATTCCAATCCCTTGCTCATTCTGAACTAATATAAAAAAAGTTATAGATCATTTTTCAATTAAAAACATACATTACAAAGAACAACTCTGAAAGCACTCTGTATTTCTGTCATCACAAATTAAAATGTCTTCCTATCAGTAGACGATACTATTCTACTGCAGTAAATGAAAAAAAAAATCAAAAGAAAAAAAAAAGTAAGTGCCAGAATCTTAATTACTACTCAGGTAAGGTAATTGTCAGGTAGAACAGTCTTTAGGGAACTTAGCTAAATTGGGTCAGATTTAAGTCTCTAGAACCCGCCGAAGCTTAGCACAGATAGGGAAATTCACAAGCCTGGAGTAAATTGTAAGTACAGAGTACTCCTGTCCACTTATAAAGTCATTTCTGAAGTCTCTGGAATTTCTAAGATATAAGATAAATGCATATTACATGGGAAATACTGAAAAGTATTACACTTAATTTAATCCAGAAAACACAGTAGTATTATATGAAGATTATTACTGTGTTCTGGGAGCAGCCACAAGCTGTAGATAGAGAGGGTACAAAATGTTCACCAGACGTTACATTTTTTTTAATCTAAAAAACATTTGTAAAATGTACTTGATTTTTAAATAATCACTTAACAAGGCAACAAACCAACTACAAACACATAATAAATAAGGCTATTAAAAGGTCACAATTGTAGTAAATTAGTCAGAACTATAAATGGGACATTAGAAACACTATGTTTTTCCTTATATGCTTAATAACCAGAACAAGAATTAAAAAAGAATCAGTTTATTTCAAAGTCTGCTTCTTATATTGAAGCACATATTAAAGCAACAGTACAATGTTCATAAAATATAAGTGTGATGCTGTAACATTTCTTACATGTCAGAATACTGATATTTGTATGTATACTAAAATAAGAATTTTAAAATTGTACAAATAGATACATTAAAAATGACATAGAAATAGGGCGCCTCCCACTGCAACAAGACAGAGTTTTTATATCTGGCACGTATTAGTTCAAGATGAAAGTATAAGCAAAAAGATTTACAAGAATCAGCAGTAACAAGTTTGATGCTCAAGAGACATAATAATTGTACATTGTACTGTACATACATCATATGGGTTTAAGCTGGCTGAATATTATATATTTCAAGTTTAAAAATGCACTACCATATAGAGTGTCCATAGTTTAAGGCGAAATTACAGCTCAGAACTGTTATCTTTTCTAATTTGTGGAAGCTTCTTTGACATAAAAGATTTAGATGTTCATAATACATAAAAGATTTCCCTTATTTGTAGGTTCACTTTTAGCATTTTCCTTCATTTAAATATTTTGTATTTCTTAAGTGGGTTTTTTCCTCTAGTGAAGTTGGCAGCCAACTTCTATATTTGCCTTTTGTAGGAAAAGGTACTTCACAGTATTTACCACTTTCACGTCCTTTTTTATCAAAGGAATCCTCTCTGTCAAACTTAAATGTTTAAATGAGATTTTTCTTGATTTTTAAAAAAATACCTGCTTACATTTCTTCTGGATTCTTCAGAACATCGGACACAGTTCTTAAGGCCAAATCTTAAACTTTATTGTTAACAATCGTCATCGAAAGTGTCTTTGGAGCCATACAAGTCTGCAAGTTTCTTAAATCGAGGTCCCCAATTTTGTAGATAGTCGTAGTCCAAATCAGAATCTGTTGTTGCTGACTCTAATGAGCTAAGTGAACCAGCCACTGAGCCTCTTCCTTCATAGCCATAGATCTGAATAGAGTCATAAGGAGGAGCAGTTGGATCGTTATCAGCCTCTTGTATTCTGGTGTTGATGAAATCATCAACATCAACACTATTAGGAGCCGGCCGAAGCCCTGGTCTTGGCATATACTGATACTCAGGTTTTATGTCTTTACGAGGAATAAATCCATTGATGCCATCGGGGTTCTGCAAAGTAGCTATGTCAAAAGCTTCAGTATCTTCCTCTCCTCCACCTTCATCATCATAAGTAATAATGTTCTCTCGGACGTCTTCTTCTTCAAAAATAATCAGAGGTTCTTTTTTCTGTCTTTTCAGTGTTACAAACAACACTACAATGACTATAGAAAAAAAAAAAGGCAAGTTAGACTGCACTCTCAAACAGTAGCTGCTTTATAAATAGACTGTTGCATTCATTGAAACCTCAGCTTTTGTGTTGCAGTTCATCGTGTATTTTTGCTAACGTACATTTTTAGCATACCTAGCCAGGAAAAAGCATTGATGTTTGTACACAGAACTGAACAGGCTGATTTGAGGTTTTCTGTTTGGGCTGAATGCCACTGCTCTTACTAATTGCTCATTACTGCAAGACTAATTCAAGAAAAGCATTTGTGGGCCCTCAGTGCTGCATGAATGCTGTGGCACTGCCTTTGGGCAGCCCAATCGCATGCATATCTGCAACGAAACAAAGATGAATCTCTACTCTCTCCTGTATGCCCACAGCTGAAATCTAATTCCACGTTTCATTTCCATGAAAATGGAATTTTTCTTAAGCAACACCTCAAAACACATGCCTTTGTTATGTTCCTTCTCACTTCAAATTTCTATAAAATAACTTTAAAATATACAATAAAAGAAAGACTATAAATTGCTATGGGCAAATTAAAACATTTTCTATAAATATTTTCAAATAATCAGGAAATGCTTTACAGCACTTTCTTAAAAAGAGGTCTTCTGAGCCATTCATTTGTCTTCAACACAAGAGGAGTTAGAGGGATATAGCTGGCAGGAGCCATTAATCCTGGCTGACCTCAATAAGGAACCTGTCATCCAGGGAAGATCACAAAACTTAAAACTGTATGTCATGACCTCCTTTAAACAGTGTCCCTGATTAACTGATACTAGGCCGTAAAAGGACATTCTCTGAGCACACCTAGAAAATTCATTGCTGTTTGCTATTCCACTTATCATATATTGCATTTCAGCCAGGCAGATTAGCATCCTCCTATAAAAATTAAAGCTAAGAAATTAAGATTCATTTATCCATCTTGGAGCTGAAAGCAAGGTTAATGTTTTAACACAAACAAGTGTAGAAGAGTAATAAGAACTTTTTTTACCTAACAAGATCACAATGCAAGCAAGAATGGCAATTAAAGCTCCAGTGCTTAATCCAGCATTGAGGATGTAGGCTTCAGCATTACAGGAGAGCAAGGAGCCGTTGCTGTCACAGCCGCAGACCCGAATGGTGAGGGTGTTGGTGCTGCTCATAGGGGGGAGTCCACCATCACTTATTACAATAGGAAGGAGGTATAAATCTTGCTTTTGGCGACTAAATCCTTCACGTCTAACAAGAACACTTGCTGTATTATCTGTTTAAAGAGAGACAGTCAGCATTATTTTTTTCCACAAAGTCATCATGTTAGTAAATATTGACAAAAATGTATCTTGCTACAATGGCTCTGAATTTTCAGATGCTTTAGCGTTATTTGTACAATAAACCAGTACAATGTATCCTAATGACCCAAGAGCAATTACAGCATTGTGTTTCATTCATACAGTACCACACTCAACTTTAATTATTTTAGGTTGATGAGGGTAACACAAGGAAGACAAAAAATTTCTGTTAGCACCTCCTTTTAGCACCCCACTAACTTTCTGGGAAACTCACAATACTTCACCAACTATGAGAATGACTGGGCCTTGACATTGCTGTTTGAGCTGGTTGTAGTCCCTGTCCAGAATTAAAGCCTCCAGTGGAGGGGAAAAAAACTAAACCCCCCTGATTCATTGTCCTTAGTGTCAGACCTACAGGAGTGGAAGGCAGAAATCGGTACCGAAGTGGCCTGTGTTAATGAGACTTCTGCCAAAATGTAAACCAAACATTTGCTGTGTATTAGCAGATTTGAGCCTCAGTATTGACCTCTTTCAGTAAGAAACAGTATTTTACCAGAACTTGCTTTTCACCCAAACCCCCAAAGCCAGAATTCAAAAAACTTGGTCATATGCACACAGTATGTACGGGCACATTTTGAATTACATGGCTATGAGGAAGAGTTAAAAGTGTCGCTCTAACACTATTGCCAGTTGTTCTCACTGAGCGGTTGCCTGCCATGGGCCTCCTGGTGCAGGGGGTGGAAACCAAGCGGCCATCTCAGCACAGAAGGTCATTTTGGATAGCCCTTCAAGCTCCCTGGGGCAAAAGCATTTGAAAGCGAGGCGCATGACATGAAATGCTGGGACGAGGCAGCCAGCGCTTCCTGCTCCCAGCCACGCTGGACAAAGGTGAGGAAGCACGAACAGCATTTCTTTATTGTGCTCCTTGTTTCTCAGTTCTCAGACTGAACCAAGGTTTATAAAATTGTAAACTTCCTGAGGTAAATAAAATAAAACAATCATATCCGTGGTTTTCAAATCTTCAAAAACTAGTTTAGGATGAGGACTGACTTCACACAACCTTTCCTGTTTGGCCATGTTCTTTATCTTTCACTATATAACAGAAAGAAAAAAGGAAAGAATGGTTCTTTTATCTACTGAGGGAGGGCTATTCACCTCCACCAGTACCCATTTTACTATTGCCTTGGGGTACTGCAGAAGATTAATCATTTTCCTGTTGAAGAGTCAGCATAAATTCCAGAATTTAATAATGCAAATCATAAAACCTCTCTTAATGATCTAATCACTGCTATTTCCATGAAAGTTAGTGAATAAATTATACCAAAAGAGAAGTATTCTTGCCTATATTAACCACCCTTGCATCCTTGTCCTACCCCTCATGCAGGACAAGGTCTGAAACTGTCCCCAGATATGGAAAACACAGGTCAATCTACGGGATGAGAAGGATGTTTGCACTAGGGCCCTGCTTATCCAACTCTCCCACTAGTAACTTTTGCAGATCACACCAGAAAGGACAGAATGTTTTTAGGACTGTCCTACATAGGCTCTGCTTATTACATGTCAAATTAATTCATCTCCCCATACCTACACCTCACTTGCCAGGCCCACCACACCCGATGCCCAGTCTGGTTACCCCAGCGTGACAGAACTGTAGTCTTTCTGATACTGAAGTCTCACAAAAATAACGTCTGGATAGAAAACAGCTTATTAACTTCTCCTTTACAAGATGGTCATATTTGCTAAGGACAGAGAAGCTGATAAAGATCTGATTATTTTTTACTTGTGGTTGTTGGAGGTGCCTTTGTCTCTTTTCAGAGTCTTTCTAAACTCCAAAATGTTTATATGCAACATTTACCCAGCTGGGCTTTGTAGCACAATTCTTTAAAGGACCTTAGTGGTATCAGTGTCTGTGTGATAGGAGTCTTATTTTAGGACTTTAAATTAACTGGCTCATAACAATTTCGTATAAATAGAAATGTAACATCTAATATCTATTAAGCTATCAACTAATACTTGAACTAATATATATTGATATAGAATAAAACTATTCCACAGGGTTCTCTAAAATGCATTTAATAATTAATTTCCTCAATACGAGAACAAAGATCTGCTCTATTAAATGAAAGATCACAATAGCACAGATTATTCTTGTCGCCAAAAATATGAACATTAATAGTGGACTGAGCTACAACTGCCTAGAGCTGCAAAGGCAATTTGGAAGGAAACACAGGCAATATTGTATATTAGTATATTTAATCTGTTGGTTACTTATATTATATTATATTTTTCTTGAATTTTGGCATACATTTTAAATAATATTCCCAGAGATAAGAAAAGGATGGCAAGTTATTCAGTTATTATACAGACTGGCCAATTCCACTGTAGTCAATTACATTACACTAAGGCTGAACTTGATCCAATGGTTGATTTATCTGGCTTAACTTGAAGTGATTTCTAGTTTAATGTAATTTTTTAAAGAGAAAAATCCAATCAACATGCCTGGCTAAAGTTTAAAAAGGACTACCTACCAACCCTAAAAGGTCATTTTTCTAAGTTTTTTTTTCTGTTTATGTTCACTTCTCACATTTAGAAAAAAACATAATATTCATAAGAGGAAAAAACCTCTTTTACCTAGATAAAAGATAACATCTAATCCTAGCTAATATTCTCATCCTTGCTTTTTCATTATTTTCAAGTCCCAGGAGTATAACTATAATCCGGGTATAATGGCATTTTTTAAGCCAAGAAACAGAAGTTAAATGTCAATACCAGCTTAAAACTATTACTTAACACATGTGGGAGCTACTTGACTGACAGTCTTAACCAACACAGTGGGGGCTAACACAGGACAGAAGGAAAAAAATGGCCATCTCAACATCATCCAGAAAAATACACATGCTCTCATTTTTCCAGCTATTATTGTCTGGGGTATCCAATATCCAAAAGTGTTGTAAGTGAAGATTACCGGTGTTCTCCAAGAAATCTTCACAATTAGAAGTTAAAATTGCATTACTTGATGGTGATCTTTATAGTGATCTCCCTGACCTTTGGTTTTCATCGTTTTTTCTCTGGTGATCTTATTGATGGTTTTCCAATTTTTCCTCTACATACAGGCAAATGTAGCTTACTTTTGGGGGCTTGTTAACATATATATTGTGTAGGAAGGTTTCTAGATTAAAGCATCTGACTGCAGCGTGAACATTACCACCTATATCAGAATGTGAGTGCTGATTCTGCAAGAAATCTAAACAATTTCAGGGGTCCAACTGTCTAAAATCGTAGTGGCATGTGGATAATCCATGGCACAATCTGTATTGTTCATATGTTTCAAAATGTCTTGATTAAAAGGTCTGAAATTGAGAGCCAGAGGACATGTTTCTATTAAGAACTGGATTTTAGTCACTGATTTTAGTGGCCTCACAAACTTAATTTCAGTCGTTGCAAAGCACTATCCTGTGCATTTGAGAACATCACTGCACCTCGCTTTTGCCACTGCGGTGTAATTCGTCCTCGCACAGCGTGGTGAAGCAAGGTGGTTGCAATCCCTCCAGCAGCACTGGCTACATGCCAGGCCTCCACACAAGGCGAGTGAGCCCAAGTAAGAGGCATTTCAGTTTAGGACAGAGCATGATTAAAAGAAGGAAACCCATTTGCTAAAAATTCGTCTGTCTGCTGTGTAGTGTCATGAGCCTCTACTGCTCTTTTGAAGCTCTGACTTCAATGGGAATAAAATTGAGCAGAGCCTGGGCAAACACAGTACTGTTTATTTACGTGGTATAATGTAAGTAAACAGTGCAAAAGTAATTCAGTGTTTTATCACAGCATGTGATAAGCCATTATCTCATGTTTTGTATGGAAGATAGTCTCAGCTGAAAAATTTGGTAACACAGTAGGCTATTAATAGGATGTAGAGTGTGATTACGTTTTTTTGGATTACTGCAATATGTGATTACTTTTAGGAGTTGGTAGAAAGAAACTCTATTAAATGATAATTATAGGACTGTATTCACTTTAAAGTTCTGTAATAGACCCAAACATTGGAGTTTTCATTAACTGTTCTCCACAGTTAATAAAGCCATTTTTCTTTAAGACTAGCAATTCCCTCTGAAAGCAGTGGCACGGTATATAGACTACTCAGATGTAATACTGGAAAAAGAAACTTTAAATGATCATGTAAATTATTTGACTTGCAAATGGTAACACACTCTCTCAGAGAAGTGGGGTTTTTTTTGTATGGAAGTACATAGAGTTTTAACTTTTTTACTTTGCTCTCTACCGTAACTTATTTAAAAACCAAACACATAAATAGTTAAATTAACAACATCACTGCACTGAGGATTGTATAAAATGAGGGAAAGACAGGATGAAAATGGATGGATTTCATTAGACTATTCACTTCCTAAATACAAAATTATACAGGAAGATTCAATCCTTAAATACCATCTTATTGAAATAACCTTTTGCAGTATTGACAGGTACAGTCACTGCATTCAACTGACATCATCATTTCCACTACAAAATGTTTTTATCTGGGTTAACTTTGTCATTGAAAAAAAAAAAAAAAAAGAATGAATTTGCTGCATATGGAAATGTAGGATTAATGGAATTGGCTGGAGTCAGGAACCATAATGCCATTTGCCTGCAGCTGTATCAGAGCATCTCAATTCTGACCTATGCTTCCTCTGTTAGATTATAAAATCTAACCCATTCTCAGCTTGATATGGTGACCATAAAATATCTTTTAAAGAGGAACTTGGCCTCAGGGTCTCAAGCAAAGAATACATTTTTATTTACTTCTCTGTAAAAATACATTCATCAATTTTTCAAAAATTGTGTTTTACTACTTTAAAGAGAATATATATCTCTCCCCTCCACTGGATCCTTTATGAATTGCTTATGTATGTACAAGTGTCAAGCACTCGGCAACAGTATTACTTTGATCCTTCAAGAATAACAGAAATTTTGTTTGGGAACTCTGATGATAATTACCCTCACTTCAGATGTGATAAAGTATGCCACAACATAACACTTGAGAGAAAGAAGTTGTTACTGAAATCATGTATCTGGATTATGTTGCCTATTGTACTTCTGGCGATCTAGAAAAAATCCTTTGGATTCATTATTTAAACTAGTTCAACGGAGTTCTACGTTTCAGGAAACAGGCAAATTTCCTTCAAACATGAAAGCTTGCTAATTAAAACCAATTTCTTAGAAGCTGAAGTAGTTTTTTCCCTGTACAGGAAAATAACAAATGAACACTGAATGAGAACATCATATTGATTATCACTAAATAAATAGAATAAATATTTATAATGGCTGAATCTGCCTTTTTTTCTGTTTATACCCCTCTGGCTTCCTCAGACTCCAGCAAGTTAGGCTCCCTGATGCTATTATGTTATATATCAAATAAGTTTTGACGTTCACTTCTGCTTGGTTTTATTTTGCCTACAAATTTCTTACATCTTAACATCACTCTGAATGCAAGGCTATACTATATTTCATTAACAGAAAATTGACAAAGGGATCAGGATACCCATACCCTGAGATACACTCAATCTGGGTGTGTTTCACAACAGAAATCCACGTACGTATTTCCTACAAAAGGTTAACGTGGCAGTGATTTTAGTCCATTAGGAATCTAGCCCATGTCTCTTGTGATCCATAATTTAAAAAACTAGTAAGCAGAGAAAGGTGAACAAGGAGATCTGCCAATTACATTTAGTGAATGTTTTTGTCAATGTTTTTTACCCTCTTCCTGGGAGAGAAAATGACACTGATTTTTTTCATGTAGGGTATTATTACGTCATTTAAAATACACATTCCAGAAAATGAAAGTAAGTTAACAGACATTACATTATTCCAAGAAGATCACTGTATTTCAGCTATATTTTTTCTGCTGTTCTCCCCTAAATCTCTGGAAAACAGACATTCTGTCAAAGTTAATGAAAATGCTGTTGCATGCCATTATGTTGGCCATTAGTTTTCCTTTGTCATTTCTTTGGACACCAGCACAGAGAGAATTTTCACACAAACCTCTGTTGTCTCTGAGTGTAAAATTTGGATTATGAATAATTTCAGGTGGTAAACTGAAGATAAATCTTGGTCCATTGGCCGAGTCATCCTTGTCATCAGCACTAATTGTAATAAATTGCTGTAAAAGAAAAGTACTCTGTAAACAAACAGCTCCTTCTCTGGTTAGATCATGCATAGACAGTGTTCTAAGAAATCCCTTGAATGCAAAGAATTTTGAAACAGCAGAAAACACCCAAATACCTCAACAAATGTATACAATTATAAGCACCGAGCAGCCTCAAAACTAGAACAGGAAATCTTTATTTGCTATTACATTTAACCAACACAGAATTATAAATGAAAAATATACACCTACATATACATTCTTACATCTGAATATGTGCTAATGATAACTTAGCAGACTAAATAAAATTAAGCAGAAAATTCAGCAACTCAGAGGGAGTTAGCGCAATGTAATTTCCAAAATGCTACACTAACTCCAAAAGTGCAGATAGTAAGTAAGAGCATTCTATACGACACTAACCCCTCTTCCTCACAGATAGTTCAGGGGTAAATCTGTAGGCTAAACCCTCCATGCACTGTACTGTGATTCCTCCCATAAGATGCTGAATGCTTTTCTAACATCCAAAACAGGCTCACAGCTGGGAAAGCCGCTCCCAAACAGGCTCATAGCCCATGTGATGGTGGGTACTCACAGTCAACACCAGTCATATCCAGTGCACAAAGCACTGTATATATAACTGTTGATAGCAATTCAAAACAAAAACACAGGAAAGTGCCTTTCTGTGTGCTCTAAGGCATTTTGGCCAAAATTTCAAAATAAACATTCATTTACTACCACTCATTTGAGCTGCCAACACAAAACTGGGCTAACACCCTGAAGCAAGAAACTCACGCACAGGCATACCTGATTGCTTCGAGCATTCTCACAGACAAATGCTTCATAGGCTGCTGCAAATTTTGGAGCATTGTCATTGACATCAATGACTTTAATTGCAACTGGAACTTTGGCTTCCTGGTGTTGTTTGTCTATGGAAGTAAGCAAAATCAAAATGAAACAGAAGCAGGAAAACATCTCAAAACAAACAAAATCCCAGCTGTATCCAGGTAAAAATTAAATAGACTAAAGTATTTCTATTAGGATTTATTGCAGCTTATCAAATTGAGGCAATTAGAAGACTACAGAATTTATATCTCTGATTACAAAGTATCTCAGTGAAATACTTACGGACTTCAACAGCAAAGACAGAGATATTATGCCAAGCAATTTCTTCCCTATCCAAAGCTTTTATTGTCTTGATATTGCCATCATCTGCATTAATACTAAAATATCTTTCAAGGTCAGTGTGACGATCAATTGAATATCTAAAGAAGATTGAAAGTCGGTAATTAGATAAAAGAAGGACTTAGTAGTTTCATGCATCCAAATTTGTTCTATATCATTATTATTTTTAAATAATTGTACACTTATTGTTACCCTTACTATCATTGTCAAAGGGAAGATATGCAGTTTCCTTTAAAAGGAGATTCACCTGGTTGGTTTCTACATTTAGAAAAAATGTTATGTCAGGCTGTTTGTAGTAAGTGAAAATTACTGTTCTTTGAAGTCTCCATATTAAAGCCCAAAAATATTCTTTATTTCTTCTCTTATAAAACATGATAAAAATATCTACTGAGATGTTTATGTTTTCTTCTGTTTCGTATTAATCATGAAGATCTTTTAAGTCTTCTGATCTTTGGATTACGCAGAATGTTAATTGATCATACTAGATTATTAAATATTTTGTACAGCTTTATACAGCTCTGTTTTTCATATCTTTACCTTGCAACTCTTTGAAATGTTAACTATACCCACAAAACAGTGTTTCATAATTTAATTTACACTGAGAACATGACAACAAAAATAAATGAATAGAAGACTACCCAATATAACTGCAGAAAGTAGGTGTGTGTATGTGCTTGTCATTAGCAATTAATGCTTAACAATTACCCAATAGAAACTCTAACCTACTGCAGAGACTTCTATCTTTTGAGAAAAAACATGCTGTGATAACCGCATAGGATATTTTATAGAAAATATGATTTACTAACACAGATGTCCTTAAGCATATTTTAGGTAGACATACCCATGGCGTGCTTTCTTAGTGATACAGGCTTTGAGAAACTAGTAGCTTATAGAACAAGACATAAAAACAACACTGTATGGTTAAAGTTATTAAAATTCTGGGTGAATTTAGAATATTACTATCTTAGATCTATCACACTATCTTAATAACTTGCATAACAATTCTAAAAGCTAATGCTTAGAAATAAAGAGCCTGCTCTAATGAAGCATACCTTATAGCACTGTTTGCAGCATCGGGGTCTTTGGCATGTACTTTTCCAACCACAGTACCAGATGCCGCATTTTCTTGTACTTCAAAAATATAACTTGGTTTTAAAAATACAGGTGGCTCATCAGCATCTTCCACTGATATCTTCACTGTTACTGTGTCCTTAAATGGCCCATTGCTGATAAACTTAGGATCGATATGTACATTGGCTGCCTCTACCTTCAGACTGTAGGACTTTTTGGTTTCAAAATCTAAGAGCTGCAAAACACGTGAAGAAAATGCATTCCACAGTTAGGAAAACTAAAATGTAAAAGCAGTAAACAGTCCCCTAGTATTCAATGACATAAAACAAATGTGAGCATCTGTCAACAAGCTTGGACTGGAATGCATGTATTTAAAAACATAAAGACTCAGATGGAAGGAGCTACATTCTATGTATGGAGCAGCATAAGAACGCACTCAAAATATCATGACAGAGTCCTTGTCTTGCTCTTTTCTTGCTGTATCACTCAGGAAATCACCTTTACTGGGAAAACTAATGTTTTCTTCATGCAGCCTTCCAGATAGCACAAAAGAAAGATGGTTAGGAAAGGGGTTCCCACAAAGTGCCAAGCTTGGTCTATCCCAAGCTGGCAGGCATTCCTTTAGAGAGATGGATATGGCTTGAATTGCTACTGGGTGCGCCATTAGAGAGGACAAAGAGAAGTTAAATTATTTAAGTACTAGGGGAAATATGAAGATGGTTTGCAGGGCTTTAATTTTTGTAGTTCTTGCCATCCATACTTCTCATAGCACTTTACAAAGGGGAGGTGAAATAATGGCCTGTGAGTTAAGTCCTTTTGGGAGCCTGATCAAAGTCACAGCATACCTGTGCTGTCATCCACATGAAACGGCTGCAGTATTGCAGTATCGGTAGCCTCGCAACGATCCTGCCTCTAAATATCTGGGAAGCAGCTGCCAACCACAACTCACAAAGTATGCTAACACCATAGGCTGAACAGTGTGACAGTTTGCCCACATTTTGAAATGCACAAGAAATACACTCCCACCTCTAAAACGGATACAGTAATTGAACAACAGCATCATTTTGACTGGAGGAGACCTCTGGGTCTCTTCCTGAGAGACTGCCCTGATGTGCAGGGCAGCGCTAACTTTGAAGTTAAGTCACCCAGGCCTTCTCCTTTGAGTTTTGACTATGTCCAAGAGAGATGAATAGCTATAAAGATACAAAGGGCAAAATAATAATGCTTAAATAATTAATAAGATTTATGATTTATAATTTGTAATTTAAAATTCATTGAATAACGCTTTTAAAGATCACACTGATGGACTGTATATGAAATCACCTAGGTATTTTGCTGCTTTTCTCATAGCCTGTGACTCCTTCAGAACAGTATTGTGGACAATGCACAGCTGAAGAATTCAAATTATAGGGCATGAGGCTGTTCAGGCCGAACATAAAGCAAGAGCGAATGTCTGCTACTTATCAGCACTAGGCAAAACTTCATTAACAATGAAGCCGATGGCATTGTATTTTACCGTGACTTTTTATTATGAATTCTTTTAGTTTGTGCAATTAATCCACTGTACAGTATTTATGTAACTCTTCTTGATTATTTTCTTCCATTCCAATTCAGCTAATGGGGAAATGGAATATTAAGAGTTAATCACAGCTTTAGAAACAAATTAAGTGAAATTGCATTTACTGATATTTTAACTTAGGTGGTAACCATTAATACCAAATATTCTGTCAGCAACAAAGAATACTACACATTAGTAGGTATTACTCACCTTCTTAAGCTTTACAACACCTTCCTGAGTCTCATAATCTGTTGTAATTTCAAACATATCCATGCCATCTCCATCAATGATGCTGTAAGCTACTAAGCCATTTTCCCCAATGTCTGGATCTTTGGCCTTCACTCTTCCTACTTCCTCTCCTGGGACAGCTGCTTCTGACACTGACATCTGGTACACACCTGGTGGAAGAAAAAATGGTATTTGCCTTAAGTATGCAGTCTGCTCTCCAGTTGTGTATTTACTCATTTAATTCGTAAGTTCCAAATAAACACAGTAATTTTTTACATTTTCAAATCCCCTGAAGGAATGTTATGTTATAAAGAGTTCTGAGAAGCAAGTCGTCTGTGAAATCTTAAAACACACTGCTAATCTATATAAAATTACCTCCTCGCTGATGTTTTACACAACATCTGTGTACCTCTCTGTTCACGGTGGGGTTAAAAAGACAACCAATCTTTGAAGAATGCAGAAATTGTTGTGACATCAAGGTTATCATTCATATCAGAAATGTTATTACAAAGACGGAAGGAAAATTCTCTTTCGTATGACTCATGGTATGACCTTCAACTCTGTAGAGTCCAGAAGCATTTCTACCCATTCATTCTGGAGCCACAAATTATATGCAATGAATTGGATGCATCTGCTGTGCTCACTGAAGAATAAATCTGCTGCTTTCTATGGCTTTAATTTGGAGTGTGAACATATAGTAGTAATGATTATTAAAATTTAACACAACAGAGAATATATACCAATCTGTATGGGATTCCATAGCAAACAAAAATGGCTTTACCTCATCAAACTGCAATAGGAAAAACCAAACATCCTGCAGATGTGTTACCACACAAGTTTTTCCTTGTGTATTCAGGGACACTGGAGGAGAACAATACTGTTCCTGGATAAATCTCTCTCCAACAGTTGTTCTTTAGGCAGCATTGATTACAGGACCTTACAAACCTACTCCTGTTCAGATAACATAACCTGATCCTAAATGTACAAATCTATGTCAGTGTTTTCTGCCACTTCATCAGCATTAATAAATTGGGGAAAAAAAAAAAATCATGAGAAAATAAAATAATCTAATTTATTCCCCCTTCCATAATTGCTCTTTGTTGCTACGCAAGCACCCTAGGAACATCAGGAGACCTACACCAGGCAGGGACTTGGCTCATTACCCATAAAAACAATTGGCACATGTCATCAAAATAGGTCATTAACTGCAGACATGAAGAACCTAAAATTTAAGCACATAACTCATTAATGGTTTGAGGAAACAAAAAAAAAAAAAAAAGAAAAAGGAAAAGAAGAATAAAAATATCAGTCACTTGGATGCTTATATAAACAGGTCAAATCCTGGGTGGGTTTGAGTTACAAAACATTCCAAATTAAGGTTTTAAGTTGGGGGTGAACAATTAAGTAGAGTAACTGCTATTTGGCATTTATGCTAATTTTAAATATTCTCCCAAAACAGTTAGTAAAGTGGCTTAAATTTGTAGAAAAAAAAAAATAATCCATCATTTGATAAAGTTACTCAACAAATACCATGAGCTGGAGCCTCAGGTTATGATTTGGAGTGAAAAGGTGTTTGTGAGGTACATAAAACCTGACATTTTTAGGATTTAATACCTTTCTATTAGAATGGTAAAAAATGCTGACATAGACTATTACATTTAGGGACTGGCTATGTCATTTAAGCTCTTGCATGAGGTCCAAGAAGCTGCCACACTGGAAGAAGAGCTGTTAGAGAGATGGTCACATCCAGGACATATCAGTGTCATAATGGTTGCTCAGAAGAGAAACAGGGTGGGCTGGGATGGTGCATACACTGCACTCCAAAAGAAAAAAAAATACAAACCAACCATGCAGAGATGAGATGCAGAACAGATGTGTGGGTCCATTAACGTACTTCCACCCAACTGTGAAGACTGAATCTGTTAATGTCAGCCCTGATTAATTATATATGTGAAAAATAAATAGCACAGGTATAAAAAATGGCTTTATTTGACCACCAGCAATACACTTCAACCATCAATTAAAAAATGTAATTGTACTAAATTTGGTTTGTATTGCCATGGTAAATATAAGTCTTGACGAGTATCAAGTCTTAACTTTTTTCCTTATGGACATTTACCATTCACTGAGAGTGTTTATAGAAGTAAAGGATGAGGATCAACACTTAAAAGGCTATGCAAAATGAAAAATGATGCTCACTCACTTGAAGGTCTGTCAAAGACCTGAAAGGGCATATTCAGGAGCTGTTAATATATTGTGCGACAATCGATGGCCAAGAAAGCAAGAAACTTCAAGCCTGAGAAATGCAGCTGTAAGAACATAAAGTAGATCTCCTTTCCTTTGGCCATCTTCATTAAAAAAGAAAGTGGATTTGTTCATTGAAAATGACTATCATAACTGTGCTTGCGAATAGCTATGAACTTGGAATACTGAAAGGCATGACATGAGGCCACTTGGAGACTTCTTTCAAACACTGTAAATGTAACTGGTGAGCTTTCTGCTGCATACATGCTATGTAAGTACTGCATACTGCAACTGTCCCAACACAGAAGAAGCTGTTCCTGGGGATTTTTGTTTTAACCTCAACATTTTCTTAAAGTTCTTGTGGTCTGAGACAGCAGTAAACACAGCTTGCTTATCTAAAGTGACTTTTACATCTGCACTATAATTATGAAAATGGGAAAGAAAGTAAAATAGCTTATCCCAGCACTGCTGCAGGACAGGTACATTTTCTAGTATTTATGACTGATTTGGTTTAACATACAAGCCCTCAAGAAATGGGGCTTCTTTCCCCATTAACAGAGAAATCCAGACTATGTCTCCCTGAACATCTCATAGGTATATTCCTAATACAACATGGCCCAGTCTTTTCAAAAATGAAGTACAGGGTCAGGAATCTTTGTAATCTAATCTTGGCCTTAAAAAAAGTCTCACTTCACAAAATAAGCAAGTAATCCAGATAATGAAGCTCTATATGTTACTAGCAAAGATGTGTAAACAATATTTGTCTATTCATGTGTGCTGTGATAATCCATCAGGTACTGCTTTTTGAAGTTTTGAATGTGTCTGATACTATACAAATATGGGTCCTAGTAGTAAATGTGAGTAAGGATTTTGTTGTTACTTACTCTGTGGGAACTTTGGTGGGTTGTCATTGACATCTGTAAGTGTAATTGTCACTTTGGTTGTCCCTGAGAGGCCTCCCATGTGTCCTCCCATATCTTTTGCCTGTATTACAACATGATACTCTTCCTTAGCTTCTCTGTCCATATTCGGAAGGGCAGTTCGGATAATTCCTATAAATACGAAGAAAATATGGCACATACAAATTTTCACAGGTTCATATAATGAAAAATTGGATACTGCATGTTTATCTTGCATTAAAATACAGCAAAATTTGCAGTGATGGTGCAGATTCTGTTTTCCCTGCACTGTGCATCATGCTATGCAAGGAAAATAGCCCAAATATTCAACACAGCTGAATACAAAACAACCCTCGAGAATTACAGTTCAGCACAGAAACTGCCATTTCTATCATACCATATCATACCACAAAAGAAATAGTATCATCTTCCTAGTGTAGTGTACCCAGACGCTCTACCAAATGCCAGGGGACTAACCTGCAACAGAGCCGAGCTAGAATCAAGAGAGAACGAAGGAAGCTTTGCTCAAACACATCAGCAGATATACCCAACTGTACTGCCTCAGTCAATACATTTAGTTCTTCCTTTTAATGTATTCCAGTTATGAGGTCCTACTCAAATAAACTGCTCAATAATACCTGTTTGAGCTTCCACCGAGAAGTACGGCTGACCTTCAAGAATACTGTAAACCAATTTGGCACTGTTCCCATAGGTAGGATCATCAGCATCTGAAGCTGTTACCTGAATAACTGATGTACCTAAAAATGGAAAGCAAACATAGAAGGAATACAGTCAGAAGCAAACTTATCTGTAAGAACTGTGCAGAGATGTTTCCAGTCATACGGCATAATTATTTCTTAACTTTTTTATTTCTGGGTTTGGTAAATGAAAAAAATTACTTGGCAATTTATATACGAGAAAATAGACTCATACTAGCCAAAAAGATTTTTCACTAGCTTTGATGTGGATTAATGTTCTAAACAGTGAAGCTATAAAAGTCAGCAGTCACTCTGTACCATTATGGTTTGTTCCCTCAGTAGTTTAAGCGTTATATTGCTTTTGTCGTTAGACAGCCAAACAATAGCGTTTTCTTGTTACGTTTTCCTCAGTAAGTTTCAGAGAAATCATTCCTGTAGAAATCTCCGAGATAGACCCAAGCTCAAAAAGGAGATGAAAATGTAATACTTAGGTTGTGGTTTAACCCCAGCCAGCAACTAAGCCCCTCACTCACTCCCCCCCCCCCAGCAGCATGGGGGAGAGAATTGGAAGAGTAAAAGTGAGAAAGCTTGTGGGTTGAGATAAAGGCAGCTTAATAGGTAAAGCAAAAGCTGCATGTGCAAGCAAAGCAACACAAGGAATTCATTCCCTGCTTCCCATGGGCAGGCAGGTGCTCAGCCATCTCCAGGAAAAAAGTAGGACTCTATCACACATTACAATGACTTGGGAAGACAAACACCAAATGTCCCCTCCTTCTTTCTTCTCCCCCCAGCTTTATGTGCTGAGCATGATGTCATATGGT
>NW_009259237.1:1455285-1488575 GCF_000687185.1 Egretta garzetta
ACGAAAACATCCCTGTGTTATCAACTCTGTTTCCAGCACAAATTCAAAAGATAGTCCCGTACTAGCCACTATGGAGAAAATTAACTCTATCACAGCCAAAAACAGCAAACAGTAACTCCTTAGCTTTATTACACAGCTCTGCCAAAGGAATGATCTTGATGTTTACCCCAGAGGATTCACACTCCATAAATTCCAGGGGACCCTCATGTTCCTTCCTAGGAGGAAATAGCCCTGGTTCTAGGAACCATCTAGAGACACTTCAAGCATGACAGTTAGTAGCTGTGTAGTGTTTGAGTTGGCCAGCAAATTAGATAAATTGACTGAGTCACTGGCTGAGCATGAAATAAATTTTATTTCCCAAAATTATAGACTATAAGAATTAAATAAAGCCAAGACGTACTGACAATGTAACATCTTCCATAAGGCCAGGAACTGAAGCGCATTTATGAGTACTTACCTACATTTGATCTCTCTGGCACATTAGCATGGTAGTTTTCATGAAGAAACTCAGGCGGATTGTCATTTATATCTTGAACTTTAACAATGAATTCAGAAGGTGGTTCCAAAGGTCTGTTAGTGTTCCTGTCTACAGCTTGTGCTGTGAGAGTGTACTGAGCTCTCTCCTCCCGGTCCAGTGTCTTTGTTGCATGGATGTTCCCTGATTTGTCATCAATAACAAAAATGATTCCTGCTCCTTCACCTGAGAGAATGTATTTAATGTTTCCATCTCCAGAATCAATATCTGAATGAAGCTACAAAATGAGAAACAGACATACCTTAACAAGATGGTATACGTCTCGTGTATGCGTTTATGAAACAAAAAAGTTCATGAAATTGCTATCATTTAATAGTTTTCAAAACCCTTGTCTTACATCAGGCAATGATGCATACTCAGGCACATGCTGTGAGCACATCTGCCCTGCGTTCAGAGAAGCTGCCTGCACAGACTTGCATGCTGCAACACGTAGGGTGCTACTGAGACCCAAGCTTTAAGGTTTGAGAAAGAGAATACATGAGAAGATAGTTACAACAGGTTCCTTAGTCAAATGTAGATGGAAGGAAGAGTCATTTTTACAAAGCTTTTGTACACTTCATACTAGATTGCACGTACAAAGCTGTTAAGTGACAGATGGGATGTAACAAACAAGCCAATCAGTGATTGCCAACTCGTTTTTGATTACAACCTCTTTAATAGAAAAGAAGCAACAAATGCTCACTAAACGTTCTTACTTTCACAACCAATGCACACTTCAGTTTGATGAATGATGGAAACTTGAGCCAAATTATAGATTTATTGATTTTATATTGACATCTACGAATTGCACAATACTAACCATCTTTTAAACCAGAATACCCAGAATGGTATTTGCTGTCACTGATCCTGTTCTCCACGCTTTTGTGCTGGGGTTAAGTCAACACAGTTCTGCTGACCATTTATAAACTGTCAAATATACTGTTTTATTTATGTATTTATATTCTGTTAGTGTTAGACAGTAACAGAATAAAAAATTAGTCTAGGATGTGTGTACATACACATGTGAACACAAATATATATCTCCCTCTATACATACCCCTCATATATTTAATTTTCCTGATAACTTAAAAATGAAAGAATGAAGAGATACCTACTGAGCAGTACACTTTTACTGAGCTGCTGGGTTAGAGTTTACACTTTTAATTACTATTTTTAAAGACCCATGAATGATACCAGATATTCTTGAGACATATTGTTGCTCAAGTGGTTGCTGTGGTTCTTCCTGTTGTGTTAAATAACAGCTTGTACGCCTTCATTCAAAGGCTGCTGAGGCCAATGGAAAAATTCCTATTAGCTTAGGTAGTATTTTGCTTAGCACCTTAAGTGAGCTACAATAAAACGATTAATTCTAGGTGAATAAGTAGCTGCTGAAGAAGCAGCTAATAGAACAGAAAAGAAATGGCAAGAAAAAAAAGCAACTCACAAAATAGTAACATAAATTAATAATTATTAATCAATGTATGAAAAATAAATTCTTTCTTACCCTTCCTACTAGTACAGGATCTGGTCCCGTATACTCCTCTATAACAAAGAACTGATTCCACACCCAGCCTCTTTTTGAACGATGCAGAACTTGTCCTTCTTTTCCTTTTTCATGATGACCATGAAGCGATGGCCTTGCGTGGTTCAGTTTTTCTGTAGTTATGGCATGGCTGTAATACAGCATACCCAGGCAGATGAGAGCGGCATGTAAACAGTTGTCCTCCTTCATTTTTGGTTATTTTGTAGGCACAGGAGTATCCAAGAATCTACCCCTTCCACCTTGGAAGTCAAAAAGTTTGGGGCTACTGAAAACTGTCAGATAAAATGTTCTGCACATAGGATGCCACCACACATTAAACACATCACTTTAATGCTCTGCAGCTTCCCAACTTAATTCCTGAAAGAAAGCAAAATGGAGAAGATTGTCAGTTCTTTTATGTCTTTGAGGTGCAATAATTATTTTATGAAGCAAAATAAAACTAGGACTACCTTGGAAAATGTCAAGGTAAGAAGATTAAAATATATTAATAATTAGGAAGTACTGAGTAAGATGCATATTTGGTGTTTTGTTACGTGTAACTGCCACCTTGTAAACTCTCCTGACTTGCTGGTTAGGGCACACTCATTTGGAAGTTGAAAGATAATCACATTCTCCCGTTATCCTTCTAAATGGATTTAGCCTGAGATGCAAGGTAACTGTAGAAATACCTAATTCATATCTAAGTCCTCTTTGAAGTTTAGATATAAGTCTTAGATATAAGCCATTAAGCCATAGGTTTAGATATAAGATGGATACCAAGATACTTGCTTATCAAGAATGGAATATTTCTGTACATGCCTGAAAAAAGACCTTTTCATGACCAACAGATTTTCATGCTGAAAGAAACTGCCTATATTTTTCTAGGCAGGAGCAGTGGCTGACAGAGCTCCGAGGACCTACAGTTTGGATTTAGACCCTTGAAGTAGTCTTTCTGCCTCCCTCTGAGCATCAAGTCATCGAAGCAGAGAAGCAGCATTGATTGCCAATTCTGCTGTCTTTGTGTTGGTGATGACAAATGCAATAAACCAATAAAAATATATTCAGATACTTTTGATAATATAACAATTGATTTGGCTATTTATTCCTACTTTCCCTGTGATTTAAATTACCAGAATTATATTGATTTCTTACTTTCTAATAATTATTAAAACACTAGGTCAGAATTAATATTTGAAGCAGAAATTGCATAATACAGTGAAACCTGAACTAAGGTCTATACCTCCAGCAGCTAACAATCCATCATAAAGGCCACTTCGACTTATCCCTGGGGTTTCAAATATATTCTCCTTCAATCCTTACAGAACAGTCAATTTTTACAAGGTCCCTACAATGTTTGTTTCAGCTTTCAGTGTAATTCACTTCACTCTTCTGCAAGACACTAATAAAACACTCAATGTTACATTCATACAGGCATACGTATAAATACATGCTGCCATCTCTTTGAAACAGAATGACTTTTTATGAGAAATAAAGAGACCTTACACATAGTATTTGGAGCAGAGAAAGTGCGAATATAGGGGAAAGCTTGAACCTACATCACATTCTATAACTCCAGCAACAGATAAACATCTCAGTAGCATCCAACCCATTCATCTTGGGATGTCTTTCTCAAATCCTGAGCACTCATGTCCTCCTGTCCACGTCCCTTTGCACAGTTACATGAAAATACACACCCAAGACTGACAAACATGAGTTTATAAATAAGTAATTCATAAATAAGGAATGAAATATTTGGGTTTATTTCCTCAAAAATGCTAATTTTTTAAATTTTTATTTTATTGAAAACTGAAATCACCTCAATTACAACACCAGCGCGTTGTAATTACACTGGCTCCAGCGTAATGAATTAAATGACAGTCGTGCATAAAGACGCAAACATCATCTGGCTTTCCTAAGCGTATTTATTAGGTACAACATGGGGTGTATCCATCTAATTTTTTACTACTATTATTTGATGTCACATTACAGATGAACTCATACGAGCATGGAAGACATGAAAAAGAAAGCAATCTATTATTTTGGTCAGAAAAATGCTTTTATTCTGACAGAATATGTGTGTGTGAAGTGTGGAGCATTAGGTCTGTGGTTTTAGAGCTTACTTCATATCTCTATTTTGTTGAGGGCTAAAAATAAGGTAGGACTTAAAGGACCCGATAACTGAGATTTAACCTATTTCAGAAGTGGCTTAAATATGAAAAAGCCTTTCAACACTAGTTATTATAGTGACTTTCTATGATAATAGGCAATTCTAAAAGGAAAGGACACTTTATGCCCCCCAGTTTTGCATAGAAAAAATAAAAGTGAAGCCCCTAGTATGCCGTATTACTTACCAAGCTGTTCTATCATTTAACTTTAATAAACCATAGTAAGTCTTTTTAAATACAAGCCATCAAATTGTCATTCTGCAGATGTAAAATGACTTATTCTGTCCTGTTTAGTAAACACCTCCGGATTTACATCCTTGGGGCAGGTGTAAATTTAACCCCACAGCAAGCAGGCTCTGAGGTTACCTCTTTTGGCTGTTTTGTCTACAGAAATTTATTGTTGTAACCAAATTCTACATATTAAGGCCAGTTCAGTCTGCTTCATAACTGCATTCAGTTATCAATTATACTGCTGCTTCAGATGTAGTTTGCTTTGGAGTGTCCTTTGAGCCAAATAGCCTTCAGTGCCATGCCCAGTACAGCTAATTACGCCGGACAAGTACACTTGCTATAGGTATCTAGAGCATGTTGCTCATGTGCAGCAGTTAGAGGTGCTTGGGCTCTTGGGCTGTTAAATGGGGCCTACATACTCCAAGCAGAAATGAAATAGGAAGGCTTGCCTAGACAGCTATGCATTTTTAAACCTGCTGTGAAAAGAAAAAAAAAATTAGTAAACAGCTTACATTAATAGATTTTGGACATGTTTGAAAATTAAACTAATTGATAATCATTCTTCATTAACATTACTTAATGATCTCAACAATGAAAATAAGTAAACAAATATGACCATTACTCCCAAACTTCTCAATACTACTATGTAAATCAGGAAACACTTGATAAAGAGGCTTAACAATAACGGAAGAGCCAAGCTGATACATATGCTGCTTATTATCAGGTATTCAAGGGTGAAATGCTGGAAACAAAATATTAGTCACACATCCATGCTTAACTTACTAATAAGGATTTAAAGCAAAAATAATTTGCTACCTTTTGTTTCATCCTCTGCATATAGGTCTATAGAGAGTAAGCAGTAAGGCTACGTATCTTCAAGGTAGAGAAAACTATTATCATTCATCCACTACTTGGGTAAAAAAAAAAAAAAAAAAAAAAAAACAAAGGCTAAAAAAAAAAAAAAAAAATCACCAAGGCTGTTTATAGTAATCACTTCTGGTTTGAGTTATAATGTGAAAGGACTCCATGCTAGTAATACCAAGTTGGCTCTTTAGTAAGTGACCTACTGCTAGATAAGCTGCAATTAAAGCTTGAGCTGCTGGCAGTAAGGCCTCCCTGGCCTCCTCATGCCCTTCTTGCCTTCCCCCTTCCCAAAGTTCATCCTCTGCCCAGTTACATAGTGGCTTCCGCAGCAGTAAGCCCTCTGACTCCTGTTGACATAGGACAAGCTAATTGAATAAATCAACAGGGTTCCACTGAAGTCTATGAAATTTCTTAAATTCAAAACAGCCACAGTTTGGCTTTTTATAAACTACTTTCTTCCTAAAAGGAAAGGTGCACAAGATGCTTTTAAGTTAAAGCTAAAATAAACTTTGTTAAAAAATGAAGCAATATTATTAACAATAAATAAGTCTTTTTTTCCTCTTTGTTTTCAAAACAATCTACTTAAAAGCTTTGAGACATTTTAACATTAACTCAGCTGGTGTAAGACTACGGTTTCCTTCTTCTTCAAGCAGAAAATATGCAAAACCAGCTAAACAATTTATAAAGCAATTCCTTTTCTCTTGTGAAAAAAACACCTCATAACCCTGTAAGCATGGAATACAGCTCTGAGGACTGCAATTGCCGCAGCTGACTGGACTGCCGCACTGGTGAGCGCCCACAAATTCCCCGTGTGCAGCACTTTTATTCAGACACTGCACAGATAGTGAACTGTCAGAATCATTTGCTGTGAACATTTCTAGTCTTTTTTAAAAAAAATCACCACCTTAGAGATATCCTCAACATTTTTGCTGTTTCTGCACATAGATTATATTCCTCAATTGCAACATCCTGATTTTTCCCACTGTTGTTTAGAATTGCAGAACATCTAATTTTGAAATCCTAAGGTTTCCTAAGAAATCTGAAAAAAAATTTGCTTCCCATTTCCTTAAACGTAGTGGATGCCAGGTTTGAACTACGATGGACTTCTTCTGAATAGGAAGAGTTCGGTTAACATATTTTAACTGCGTACAAACAAATGTTGGCAATTTTGGTACTGAATAATAGCTCTATCATGGCTCACAGGGAAAAAAAAAAAGAGTTAACCAGCTACCACACAAGATCAAATCGCATCAGAGAGGCACATGAAGGCAGTGAGACTCCCAAATGCTGCCCATGTAAGTTGATCAGTCAAGATATGCAGGGCTGAGAAATGTTAAAACAATATCTAGTCCACACTGAATTCAAACATCCATGGTGAGGTGCAGACACAAAAGGTTCGCATGGAAATAGCAGATCTCCCTAAATAATTGTGAGAACATGCCTTCAGGACGCTTCTAGCTACACAGATACCATGTCTATGTTTTGTGCCTGTAGTTGTTACTTAGTTCTGGAAATGAAAAGCTAGGAACTTTCAGTTTTAACATAAGAAAAATCTGTTCTACCATTAGGAAACAAAATCTATCAATATTCCTAATGGAAAGATGCTATTCAACTAATTAAGTACACATCTATCTACCTGAAAAACTACATAACCCTGCCCACAGACTACAGCATGGAGTGAAGCCAGGGCCTTGGCTGCTTCACAACGCATCAGCTCTGCTCTCCTTGTGCACCCTGGCAGGGAGAGACCTTGAAGCACAGAGACTCTTGACTTTCAGCCCAGCCCAGCAGAGAAGCGGTGTCATGGGGTCATCCCTACTCTAACGCGCTAAGAGAAAAAGTTGGTCTGCTCTTCAAAACTTCACACACGAATCTGAATGACTGTTTACAGATGACTAACAGACAAAAATAAAGAGCCAGTAAAGATTATTTTAATGACAAGACCAGTCACGGAAGTGAAGTCTAGCCAATTTAAAATTTCTTTCATTATATTTATAGCAAAAATAATCCCAAACATTCATGCTGACTTCCTGTGTGCTATTAAATGACCATGTGCCAAATTATAATAGACTAAACAATTTTTCTGATTTGTCTAGGCCATAACTTCTGGATGATACATTAAAATAGCAATTGTTCTCAGGAATACATTTGGCAGAAAGCAGTCAAGAGCACAGTGTAGCAATATAATAACGGATGATTATGTCCTGAAATGGTTTGCAAAAGTATCAAGTAAATATAGCAAACTCCCAGTCCAAATAAGATTTTAGCTGTAATTAGAATTAGCTGAAAAGATGAATTATTTATTTTGCAATAATTTTATCGTCATACAAGGAAATGAATAGTTTTTTTAAACACAGAATAAATATTGGATCATATTAGTCCTGGAGTTAAGAGTGCCTGAGTTTTGGGCGTAAGGATGGAGCGGTGGGCACAGCTGGCTGAGCCTTCCACTGCCAATGGAAGTGGGCAGGGACCTGTTGTGGCCAGACACCGCACCCAGCTTTGCAGGGGCCTCTCCTCCATGTAATCAGGCATAGCAAGGCTAACAAGAACCTGGGCATTTTTCTGCTTTTGGGATAGGGCTGTTCTGAGCAGCCTCCGGGCTCATGGTTTAACTTAAATGGTTAGCTAAGAGACTTTCTTCCTTGAATACTGTCATCAGGGTCATGAAAAATGAGCAGTTCACATGGAAAGAAAGTAGGAAAAAGGTTTCCAGATCAAATAATCGAGTTGAGTCCCACTGAGCCCATAGTGGTTAATCTTTAGGGCATATCATGAATTCATCTATTTTGGGAGTTTTTAATAATATACATGAATTGAGGGATGTGGAATATTTTTGTGCACAACTGTTTCATTACTCATGTGCATTGGTGAATGTATGCATAGCAGTGTGAATGCAGTTCAGTCTGGCATGATGTATTTTTATCCATTTGTAGCCTGCTGTATTCAAGTACCTGATGCCTAAGTATTTTCAAGACATTTACATATATGAAAATATTTTTGAAGGATACTAGTTCTTGCTGCAGAAAGCTGTTCAGCCCTAACTGGTAAGTTTCACACATCTTGATAACCCAACATTTGTTTTTAATTTAATTTTTTCCTTCACTCATTTCAAGAAAATGGTACAAATATGTAAAAAAATAGCCTGGTCTGTTTTCTTTATGAAACAAGATAAAATACAAAGCATACACCAAATACCTTCCACATTTAACTTAGTTCTCTCAACTACTTTTTGATTTTAAACTGTTCTGCATTATCAGACCAATCTTTGAAGGGTTTTTAACTTAGAGTCACTGTACAACATACTTGTGGAAAGGAAGGCATCTCATTTTACTTACACAAAATAATGTTATGCAACATACCAAGATCTGTTATACAGCACATCTAGTTTGCATAACACATACAGCAAAGCCAGTTGTGAAAATAAATCCTTTAGTCCTGAAAAATGCCAAACTTTCTGTGAGATTCTAAGTACCCTAAATCTGAACAAGACTAGAATTAGGATTACTGTGTTTTTCCACTGGAACTAGAGTATACCTGGTTTTTCCTTGATAGAGCTACTTATAGGATATGCAGAGCTGATAAAGATGCAACACTGGTGTATTATCATTTGCAAGGTCTACCTAAAATAGAGCAAGCTGAACTGGAGGATGAGACAATATCAGCTTTTTAACTTTCAGCTGCACCCCAGCAGTTAAGGGCTTTATGCATGTCTTTCTAGTCAGGAAATCATCCCATTAGGAGATAGATTTTTGCTTCCTCAAATGAACCCCTTCTCCCTAGGCAGTACTGGGACATAGAGCTCTACTTGTACACCAGCAGAGTTCCCTCTCTAAGTGCCAGGACCGTGGCCCTTACTCATCGCATACAAAATAGGAAACTTAAAAAACTAAGGATTCCATACCCAGCAAATCGACTTTATGAATATGGCTAACCCCATGAGACTAGTCATGCATATATGTATCTACTGGGAATCAAGCATTAAAGGCCAATATGCAGTAGTCTAATGCGAAATGGTTTGTTTAAATGACAAGAGCTCTGATCTCTGATACAGGAAAAGATTTTCATGCTGTATATGTAACTGGTAAATCTCATTTTTCCCAATGTGTAATTCAAAATCAGACTGCCAGCAACTAACTCCCTGTGACCCCTTTTGAAACACTGAATCTCTCTTCTTGTTGAAGCATATTTCAGGTCTCACTGGAGCGACCAGCAAATAACCCTCATCTGAATGCAAATTGATATAAAGTCTTTTGTGACATTCACAAAACATAATTAGTCTTATGAGACAAAAGTATTTAGTCCAGAAAAGGAAATTTTTCATATTTAAAGTTACTTGGGGAAAAATTTCTCTTAGTTATTCCACCGAATAATGAGAATCTTACAGTCCCCCAATTCATATTCTGCTGTTTCGCACGGGAGCATGAGACAATTGTAAAGGATTATAAACTGAGGCTGCAGGTTTGCAGAGCTAAGTATATATATTTTTTTTCTATATGGTGTGAAAATAGCCAAAATTCTAGGGGTATCCTACTACAGAGGGATTCTAGGTCATGGCAAGATTTGTATGTACTAAATACATAAATAAAATCTTTACAGAACTGGCGATTTTCATCTTTAGCAATAGAAGTTGCCTTAAAAATGTTAAGTAAGTTTTGTAGAATCCTATTCTGAGTTCTGTAGAATCCTATGAAAGGAAATCTTAATCCTTTGCATTTTTAAATTATGTTTTATAGCACTCTATTGCATTACTGAGACATTTAAAGCCAGTAATCCCCAGCTGCTCCAAAGAATAGTTTTTGAAATGTAGCCATATTTTCCTGTAGCAGCTTTGAGATTCAGTATTAGGAAACCATAGACAAAACCATAAAATGATGGCTCTGTGAAAATAGAAGTCATTTTGCAGGAAAGAGGAAGAAAAATAACCTCCTGACTAATATGATGTGATATATCCTTCAGTATCCACCTCTGAAATCATCATGGAAGGAAAGTATTTTCACCAGGCTTTGATTTAGTTTGTACTCACCCAGGAAGAGTGAAATTGCCATTTGGCGTACCTCATACAAAGCAGTAGAAAGTAAGAAGACAACTTAGTACGTTATGAAGTGAATGACATAGAAATAAGCCTGAGAGAGTGATATTAAAAGGCTTGGGAAATGAAAAATGGCTGTAAACAGAGTTTTACATTTACTTGCTGCCCTGGGGAGATCCACTTAAGATAAATGTGACAGAGGCTGTCTGTTTTTAAGCATAAACTCTACAGGAACACAACTAGCACAAGAAAGGTAGTCTTATTAAAGAACATGGTGATTGATAGAGTCATTTGAAGTAATGACTAAGCTCTTGGTAGAGTTTATTTTAAATAGTAATTGTGTTCTTGTGCATCTCAGACAAACTGGAATTCTCATAATTTCCTGTATACTCAAAGGCCAATATAGCTGCCATCTACATCCACGCTAGTTTCAATACAGTTTGCTATTATGTAAGTGGCTATAAATGACACCCCGAGGAGGAAATAAATGATGACTGAAGTCAACTTACTTCCAAATACTAACACTGTACTTATATGCTAAGCCAACCCTGCACATGTTTTTCTCTAAGAATTTATACTTCTGAATGGCTAAGTAAGACTTGTGCTGTGACCGATGGTCTTTTTGGTTTATCCCAAAAATGAGACAGAAGGTCAAGATTAAAGAGTGATAACTGAAAACGTATCAAAAACTAATGACTTACAGGCAGGCCCATTCAGCTACCAAACCAATCCAGAAGGAACTCCAACAAGCAATCCATTTCTGTTCTGATCTCTAATCTCTTGCTGAAGAGCTGACAGCCTCCACGCAATCAGAAATCTAAACTGAATCTGTGGTATTGTACTTACAGCTTCATTTCTAGAGGCAGCTTCAGCAGTGCTGCTGAAATGCCAAACTATTATAGCATTGTGTGTGGTCTTTATACGAAGAATGTGTTCCTCCACAAAACGTTTTTCCACTTTGAATATAATTCTACTAGACTACTCGATCCCCTGGACTGCTGCAATTTGGTCTCCCTCAAGTCAGAAAGTTTCTGATAAAAGGCAGCCACTTCAGAAGCACATGCAAACCAGCAGCTTGTTTAAGTCTAGCAACCACCATGACTCTCATTTAGAGAGGTTCACATTCCCTGTAACACTTATCTTTATAAGACTTGGCAAGTTAGTGAATAACTAAGAGTCTCTTTCTTTTTCAAATACATTTGCTAGAGAAAGAAAGGGGAAAGCTAAATTTCTAATCAAAGAGCCTTCTCCTTTTCTCAGCTTTCTTGGAGCTGCAAAGGGAAGGGTTCAGATCCTTCAGCCATGCACATGTAAGGTTTTTTTTGATAGTTTGCTTAACTGTTCTGGCTTAGTGCAAATTTCTTCCATAAAGAGCATAAAAGCTACTTTGAGATTTTTTGAATGAAAAATTGAATCAATAATTAATTTTTTCATAGGCAGAGATTGTCTGTGAAGAGACCTATTCTGGCTCAATAGGATGAGATAACAACATCAGAATATTCAAACACATTCCTAATACAGCTCCAATAGCTCTAACAATGGAGACCATTACTGTTTAAGTCCCTAATGGGAGGCTACAGCTGAAAGAACCAAAACTGCAAATTTAAATTATTATTTGTAATCCATTAAATCACAAGATTATAATTCAAGCGATATTTGGATGAGTATCTTCTGAGATGTCATGTTGAAAGTAGTCACCATAGAACATCTCCATTTAAATTAAAAAGCAAACACAAACTCAGAAAACCCACCACCTCCGTTAGTTACAACCTTCCTTTTGGCTTACTGTGCAGCCTGAGCTGCTGCTCTGAGCACATATCAGAGGAAATATCTGTATTTTCAGTGTTCCAAAGCTATAAGGACTAAGACATAATTCCCAATATTATGATACAAAACAAAATATGCAAGAAGTGCTAAGGTGATGCAATTAGATGCTAAGCATATATATAGCCAAAAAAAGAGAGGCTTGTCAGCTTGCAATTAAAATTTGTTTTTCAGGCAAATGATACATTTGCAAAAAAGGGCAAATGATTTAGCATATTTTGCATGAATATAATTCATTTTGAGTTAAACCTGTTCATTACATATTTCTAACTGATCATACGAAACACTAATGCATCCCAGAGATTATGGATTGGCACTATTTCCGACCTGTAATTACAGATGATGACAACAAAACACTTCAATTCTATTCTTCTGATAGAAACCATTAACAACAATAGTTTTAAGGCAGTGCCTTGCTACAGTTGGAACGATGTTTGGCACCATGATATCATGCAGAAGAAGCAAAATTTAAACACTTTGAACCTAGAGCTGTTCTCACATAAAAGCCCTAGTTTCAGAAACTGATGTTCCACAGAACGTGGGTCATGGGAAACTGGCAAAAACGGTCATTTGTGTGATTAGGTTGGTGTTACTCAAATCTGAAGCTATGAATCAGCTATAATTAGATATATTCTGGAAGTGCATTATATGTTTTAGAGATATAAATACTCTACCTTTTGCCACCATTTCTCTGATATCAAGGGCAAGTCTTGATCTTAAGAATGCAATAATCAGGACTTGGGGCATATGTCTGCATCTTAGATTGCCAATGTCTTTTTTAACCAATAGGACAGTATAAAAGTACTTGAGTGTGAATGAACGTGTGTCCAGTCAGGTAAAGCTTTAGCTTCCAAATCAATAGCAGATCCTTTGCTCCCTAGCACCAGTGAAGTGTTACTTGAAGATGACCTTGTGAAAGAGGAAAACGACCTGACACTTGGTAGAGCTGCTGGATTGAGAACAGAATAATTTTTGGATGGAATGACCTTAACATGAGGCAAGTACAGGGGAGAGAATTTATATCCATAGAAGAAAAATAGAGGTCAATAACAATAATTGAATCATAGAATCACATAATTGTTTAGGTTGGAAAAGACCTTTAAGATCATCAAGTCCAACCGTTAAATAATAAATAAAAAATAAAAAGAATTAACACACATTTATATAAAAAAGATTGAAATCTTCAATCAAAAGAACAGGCTTAGGCATTTTTTTCACATTAAATATACACTTACATCCAGCATATTTTCTACCAAAATGTTCTTTTTGAAAAGTTGTCGGGCTGATATCACTATTTCAATCCAACCAATTTCCTTTGAAGTCTCCCATAATGGTAATTAAATAAATTGCTCTCGGAGTAATTATAGGTTTTTTCTGGAAAAGGAACTATTAGGGTAAAGAGACATGAAAGAGTCTGCCACCAAACATAATCTTTCTAAATACATCAGTACTTGTTACATTTATTGGAAGAAGGATGGAATATTTAGAAACTTTGGACCTTTTTAGTTCTTGTAAAGAAAATGTCTACTTGATAGTTGAAATAAGAAACAAACCAAAATGACTGCTGACAGTCCTGGGAGTACACAGAGAAAGAAAATGGAAGTTGTGTCAATAGAAAGCTTTTAAAGACCATAAGCGTTAAGCCCAAGAGAGGCGGTGTGAACTAGAAGTCCAAATTACCATGTTAGAAGCAAGTAGCTGGTCAACAAGATGAAGGTGACTGAAAGCTCATGAAAGCAAGCGTATTGTATAACATGGCATTCTCCATGCGAGCACAAATACATCATGTTTGCAAGAGCATGAGGCTTTGAAGACTGGGTTACTATAGTTCTGTTAAGAAAGTTCTATGTATGGCAATTCATCAGATCAAATACCTCCCACCTCTGTGAATTTTGTCATCTTTGATAGAGAGAAATGAGGCTTTCACAGTTCCAAGTAATTTCCAAATAGGTAACTTTATGTTTCATCTGTACTTTTGGTTTTGTTTATAAGTCAGGCTAAAATTGTTAGTTGCAGTGCGTTGAGAGTACCATGAGTTTTGTTTATGTTTTTTTCGCAGATTAAGGGTGGGGGTTTTTTGCTAAAGATTCCCCTATTATTTGTGGAAATTTGCCATATACCCGCTAAGCAACCTGTAGCTTCCACTGATTTAACCACCAGAACAGGCTGACATAACCCTCTACCTTGTTCTCTGGCCTAGTCTGGTATCTCAGACTTCACAGAATTTAAATGCGATTCTGATGCTTGCTGGTTTTGTTCACATTACAAAGAAACTGGAGTTTTTCATTTGAAAGCCTGAGAAAAACTTCAGTGGGTGTTTTCCTTTGTGTACAATGCTGAACACTCCCATCTTCCTTTTTCCTTTAAATCTCTTTGGTAAATAATATAAGGTTGCATAAGACTAACCCATATGGATTAGTATTTGAATTTCTTCATGGTGTCTTTACAGTATCACATCCAAGGACAGTGACATAGTGCTCTTCTACAATGTTAACCCTGTATTTTCTTGCCACTTCAAAGACCAAGAGACAATGTTCTCAACTCAAAAACTCACAAGAGTGAGCAAAAGGAAAAGGAATTATTTGGTACCATTTGTACTTCATCTACAATCAAAAATAGCTTCCTGGAAATCCAGTGGTCAAAGAGAATAAAGCACCAGACAGGCACCAGCTGGAGAAACTGGATCTGGGGATTCATCCAAGAACTGGGAACATCTTTCTGCACAGACAGACATATTTCATCTTCAAATGTAATGGCTGTCAGGGTAAACATTGCCTTAAAAAACTTAATGTGATTTTTTTTTTAAACTCTGTGCAAATTTTGTGGACCCCTTCTAGCTTAAGCTTCAGTAAGTGAGCTTAGAAAGAGACCCAAAGAATGATAAATATATACTATAAGCAGGAAAAACTCATTATAAAGGTCATACACCGGCACTTATATTATGCTATGCTATTTGTAAACAAACTACATCTAAACCCAGCTATAATATGTGACACGAATGATTATGTAAGAATAAGATTGCTAATATGAATGTTTACTAAGTACCTATTTAATAATGGGGTTTAATTAAATAGCGTAAAAAATAATTTTCCATGTGTGACATGAACTTGTTAAAATTTCAGAGCTTTGTAAGCCCTTGTTACCGCTGCTTGCAACATGCCAACGGCTGCGTGCGAAGCTGACAGCACAGCCCTCAGGACCCATTAGGACTTGTTAGGCTTCATCGGAACTTGCTTTGGCCTGGATGGGGCTTGGTTTTTGTTAACTTATTTGGCTGTAACAGATTATTTAAGGACCAGGTGACTGACTATTGCCTACTTTATTTTTTTACATAGCTTTAGATGAGTGTGTGTAGTAATACAGTTGGTTTATGTATATGTTTGTAATGAATAGATAACTAACAATTTGTTACTCCTTATAGAACAAACTATCTGTGAACCCCCCAAAAAATGCAGCATAGAGACAGGCATGGGAAGATATGAGGAAATTTGAAAATCCAGGTACAAGATGAGAGTGGAGGCCCCAGGGCCGTAAAACTGCTCACCAGGGGTCAGCTACAAATGAACTTTGGCCATTGAACAAATGCAACCTTGGAAGCTGCGTAAAACCAGTTTTAGAGATAACACAGAAAACAAAGGAAAATATTCAGTATACATAAAACACACCATTCACAGCAAAACTGGATGTAATGAAGAAAGTGCAAAGTGTGGAGATGTGGAGCATGTTATCAAACGTAAAAATGACTCCAGGTGCATTCTAGATTGAGGAGGGAGAAGGAACCATCACTGTATTGCTCTGGGATGCAAATGCCCTTCATCCGCCTGAGAGGCAGCTGATGGCCAGCGCGACACCAGAGAAAGGGTGGATACTAGAAAGCTTGTGAGTATCACTTTTAACTGTACAAAGCTTGTATAAGAGGTGAACTGATAATTCTTTGCTTAGACTGTTAATACTTTAGGTTAACAGTACATTCTTGGCTTTACATATAAGTTTTGTTCCTTTGGCTAAATGAGCTTCACAAGCTGTAGCATAATAAACTGATGGAGACTTCAAGCAACCTCATCTGAAACCTGGGTGCAACACACAGGCAAAGCAGCAGTTGAGGTGAACAAAAGACAATGTTGTCAACTACGTGTGAGCTCACGTTAAAGGAAACGAAGTCTGTGCTGGTAGCAGCATGTGGGGAGCAGGAGCAATGTGGATAACGACTGGGCCAACAGAGCACCAACCTCTGCTTAGGAGAGTTGGTTTTGACAGTTATTTAAAAAGCCATTACCATTCTATTCTTTGCTGGGAAGTTTTCCCACTTAAACATTGAACTGATCTTTATATTTGTTAAATGAAAGCCCTTTTTTAAGCAAATCAAATCACTACAGATCTACCAGGAGAAAAAAGGTCATTCCATTTGACGCGAGGTTTCTTGAATACACAACTATTGTATCATTCTGTTTATCCTGCAAGCAGCAAAGCAGCAGTAACCAAGGGGTAGCTAGCTGTACTGTGAAACAGCACAACACAGTCTCTGTTGAGCTTTCCTCGGAGCAGGTCACTGTGATTCACTGACAGACTGTCCCCTGCAATGGGGCTGTTCTCCCCTGGGTCTTACACAGGGCAAAGGAGAAAAGAGGGAAGCAGAACCTTTGGACATGTAAACAGAAGAACACAGCAGTGAAGCTTGCAGTTAGTACCCAGTCTTGAAATGAACAGTTCATTAGTGAGCGCTAAGTGTTTGTGCAAACGCATTCCCTTTAAAAAGTAAGAGAAATATTCTTTTCTTCAACAACTCATACATTGGTTGGTCAGTTATTTTTGCTTCACTGGAGCCTGCGTTCACAAAACATAGCTTATAGCATGAAACTCAGCCAAGATAGCCAGGAGGCCTCTCCAAGTGACCAGACTTTTGAGGTTACATAAGCTGTTTTTTCTATTTTGGTGGGAGAGAAGGGAGAATGGGAGGCCAAGTACCCAAGTTCTCTTGTAGAAGTAGGTATAAACCTGTAAAAGTACAAGGGGATCAGATCCCAGAACCATGACTTTTCAGTATTTTAGGCTGTTGTTTCTAAAGGAAGATCATGTTCATAAAAAGAACCAGAGAGTGCCCCAGAGGGTCAGTCCTGTATTTGATTCCAAACATTTTATTGGCTCAGACTTCCCCTTTTCTGGCCCCTCCTGTTATCCTGTTGAATTCAGTAGAAGGTTGTGGCTACTGGCCAAAAGAAATAGTTAAAGCATCCCAGAGCCCATATTGTCTGAAATATCTTCTGAGACAGGAATTTAGAACATAGCTGTAATAAAACTCAGATTTCAACATTAAAGTGTAAGTCTGTGTACTTGCCACACATACCAGAATTATATAGAAAATCTGAACCATGAAACTCTGAGGAAATTAGGAAACTATGCAATAACATCTAGAAAGAGGCCATTAGGACTTGGTTATACCTTTAAGAACAACCTGAAGCAAGAGATAAATTACATGACGTTACACAGGTAGCGGCAATGGACCTAAAAGAAATGCCACTGAACTATAAATCCTTTGTTTTTACCACAGTGAAGTATAGCAATTTTAGACTGGTCTAGCACAGTTATTGCCTTAGATAAGAAAAGATGGGATTGAGTCCTGATTCCACCCTCGCTTTGCCTCTCCATGCCTCCACCCATCTCCAAGAAGGTTAGATTTTTCTTCGATGTAGCTGTTTAATGTGTTCTATTCTCTTTTATATTACGTTATAATGCATTCAAAGTATAATGAAATATGTGCTTTCCATCCCAAAAGAATACATATTAATCTTCTGCAGAGTTACAAAGTATTGCTTTTATAGACAAGAAAGTGTATAGCTTTTTCCCATAAAGGAATAGAAGTATAGACTTTGCCTAAAACCTTGGAACAAACCTTCTTTTATGAGACAAGGGAATCATTTTTATTCCACTACATGAATTCAGTGGGCTGCCACAGGCCAGTCATAATCTGTTATTGTTTCCCTGCAACCTTGTACTATTAATTTTTCTTTTTAATGAACTGTCCGGTCTAGTTTAGCTATGGGAACTATGATGGAGCTGCAATATAAATGGTTTATGTCATGCCTTTGTCAAAAGGCTTTCCCCTACAGCACTAGAATGTAATTGAAAAGCCATTTTAAAATAAAGTAACAGAATGGTTGCAAATGCAGCTTGTCAGGAATAAAGTGGGAAAATCCTTTGCATTACATTAGATTTTACCAATCACAACTTCTGTGACTTTATTAGTGTTCATACAGATTAGTAAAGCCACATAAATTACATATGTTTGCATGGTTACATTAGCAAGTATTCCCAAAATATACTGAAGCCATGTCTAAGAAGTTTTTCTTCAACTGTAATGAACAATGCAGTAATTGGTTTGGTTAAATACCTCAAAAGAATTAAACATACTAAATTTTGTTTATTTTATAGCGTACAGAATATGCCCATGTTTGAGAGAGCAAACTAACTTCTGAGTAGAATTCAAAACAGTTTGTGTTGCATAGGAATCTTTGAACGGCTGAATATACAGTAATCTTTTTATATCGAATATATATGTGCAAGACACATAATTTACTTTTCTCTTATGTTTATTTTTGTCTAGTCCTGAATGTGTGTGTTGGTTCTTGGAGGCACAATAGTGTATATTTTAATAATTACTATTATTATTTTTACTGTTATTATCATCAAAGCCCAAAGAGAGCAACTACAGAGAGCATTTATAGTTAAAGCTGACATCAGGTTTCTCAATAAATTCCCACCAAAATTGTTTCTGAAAGACTCTGATTTAGCTTCTGGTTCACACTTCTCACCTTAAAATAACTATGGAAATTTTGTCAGAAATTAATTTTATCAGAACACATATTTGCAAACTAAACACAAAATATTTGAAGTTGTTTTCACTCACAAACAATGGGATTTTTGGTGAGTTATTTAGTCAATATATCTTTTAATGCCATCTTCTCATCTTAGGGCCAGTCTCTGCAGTTTGTGCAGTGCAGTCTCTCCTTTGCTCAGGCGAATCTCATGCCTTGGGGGAACCTCAGGACACTCCTGTGACTTAGCGCAGCCAGCTTTCTCCAGCCCACAGGGAGGAGCACACTGCAGCCTAAGTAGGGCTGGGATTTCCTAGAAGGCTGGGAAAATGCAGAGATGAGTCTTTGATGACTCAGTTGTTTCACCATTTGAGCTCAAACAACCTTTTTTTCACCAAGACCAGAATTTCAGTTCACGTACAAGTTAGTTGTTTCCAACAACAAACTATACATTTCAACAAAGTCAAGATTCTTTCAAGGTAACAGTACTTCATAGAAATAATTTTCTATTAAAAAGCAGATAGGAAAATCTAAAATGGCTATGTTACAAAGTATTGAGACTATAAGAGTGTGCAGTGTGAACATATTTCCCCGCTTGATGTCTTTTGGAAGTCTGTAATTTATAACAAAATAATCATTCTTCTTCAGTACCTGTTTGACCAGGATTTACATCTTATAATGATTCTAACAATATTTCCAAAGGTGGTTTAGCTCAAGCAAGTCTTGAAGAGCACCAACAAAGCAGAGGTAACAAATTCAGACTCCATCTCGTTACACAGACTATGTGAAATGAGACTGACACTAGCAGATTGCTGCTCTTAACACTTCACTCTCAGGCCTTACTTTAAGGAGAACCTAAGGATTTGATGTACTTTGGAGCATCATCCTACCAAAATCAAAGCTTTGCCCCCATATACGAGCCTAATTCACTTAGACTACTAATATCCATCAAAAAATATATGCAATAAGCTAATCCTGCAGATATAGTAGGTGTTTGTTCTGTGTTGTAGTTCTGTGGGGTGAAGTTGAGAATTCAAAATTTCAGGTCTTAAAACCTATACTGGTATAGAAGTGAAGTGAGATGTGCAATACAGGTTAAAGCAGGCAACTGGAGATGAAACACTTTCTGTTCAGACATGTAGGCCTCATTAAATGTGCTAGAACTGTAATAAGACAGGGTGATTCAAAGTAACTGAAAATTAATCTTTTTTCCACATGGCATTTGTCCAGATACAAAACTATACAGCAATTTCCTTCCAAGATCTATACTCATGTCAGGAATACCATGTTTTTCCCATTATAGTCCAGGCTTACTATGTGAGAATTGAAAACAAATAATAGAAAGGATGTTATATATGAAAGAGGCAAAGTATACATTATACAACGCTCATTTATGTATCTAGGAAGTGAACCTAAGTTTCTCATCCTATATAAGAGGTATTTTTTAAATATGGAAGTGTTCTTTTGGGGGGATCCCATGGACCCTTTATTCATAAATAATGCTTTTTAGAGTAATATAATTGAGAAGAAATGTATCTGGTTTGCCTACTCTCACTCCCTCTAGAACTTCAGTATAGAATATCCAAGCAGCATAGGAAGGAAATCTCTGGTCAGGATATTCCCACTTAACGAAGCTACTGGTCATCTTCCGGTGTGACTGAACAGCCAAGCCTAAGTTACAGCTCCAAATGCACTCAGTAGTGCCTTTCCGTCTGCCCTGTTGTTCTTTGTTCCATTAACAACAGTTAAACATGAATATTTACCTTCTCAACTGTTTGATTATCTAGATAGTATAACAGGAAATTTGCATTCCTGAACAGGCACAGCTGGAAACAATTTAAGAAAGAAAGATCCTTCGAAAGGAGAGTAGGGATGCCTAGGTTTACATGATAATCAACAAAAGCAGTGCTTGTTCCTCCTCTTTTGCAGGGGCGTACTTCACACTCTATCCAGAGGGAACATCCCACAGTCACTCTGCAGGAAGCTTTCTTTCAGAAATTATTTGCTTGAACTCTGAAATGTAAAAAAGTCTATGAAACACAACGGTTTCTCAGATAAGACATGAAAAAACCTTGAGTAGGGACCCAGTTTGTTAAATTCATTTATCTCACATACCAGTGAGAGTGATGGGCCTTCAAGTTATCCTTTAAGGTTATTCCTCACAGTTCTTTAATTTGAAAAAATTAAATCTACTTGGAAGAGTGGCTCTGAAGTCAAGAACAAGAAGAGTAGAAAGAGGCCTGAACTAAACCTTGAAGTGAGATATAAGAAAATGCCAGAAGAGACGAACTGAAACAGTGGTGAGAAAATTCACATAACGGTACACGGAGAAGTGAGTCAAAGTAACTAATTTAAGATATTTTTGCTACATCTTCTTGATATCCATATATGAATTTGAAACCTAGTCAGGAATTCTTCACAAACCAAATGCTCTTTAACTTCATTCTATTGAAAAGCTGTACCTGAGCAAGAACAGAGCAATGTTTACAAAATTTGGCCCTTGTGCTTAGTGAATGACAGGATAAGAATCTCACACGCTGAGCGCTACAGCTCTTCCTAAGAAGCAAAGGACACATTTCCCACCTACATTGAACTGAATGCCGTTGGCCTCACTGTCAAATACACTCTGTTTCAGCCTGATACTAATTCCTGCAGTCTACCTTAACAAGTCGGTGGATACCATAAACACATATCCTATATAGCTGCTCACGAGGATGTTTAAGTATACGGCCCATTTGGCTGCCAGAAATAAGATTATCATCATTCAAGGACATTTCCACAGACATGAAGCATCTGTCAAGCAGGACTTTAGTGCATTGAATGTAAAAACTGTGAATGAGTCAGCTAGACAAAGAGCTTTAATATCCTGGCTTTATACTCTTTATCCTAGACAATTCAGATGGGATCATGCCTTTGATTCTGTAAAAATTTTAGTATTTACATATTTATTATCTACTACATTTAATCTGTTTCTGTGTTAATTTAAAAAAAAAGCATGGATACTCCTGTAAGTGGACAATTCTCACCTCTGTGGAATCACTGGCTTCGGTAATAGCACAACTGAAAGTCACAGAGGATATGAAAAAATAAAGGCACCAGAGCAGCAGATATAACTATTTTTAGGTCTAGGGTTTTCTGTACTGCTCTGTTTCCACACTTCCCACAGTCGCCTTCTCTGAAGCCTAACAGTCACCTCTAAATTCTTTTTCTAACCCAACTCTGAGCAGTTATATTAAGCTCACTGGTATTGCAAAAAATATTGGAGAAATAAACCAAATATGGAATTAAACACTCACATAGGCCTAGAACAAGAAACATATGAATCTTTTTGACTGATAAAATCAAGTTGGAAGCCTAAATATTACAAATTTTCTTGCATTTCTGTTCTTCAGTGCTACATTGCTGTGAGTTTTCAAGAGGCTCTCTGATGTTTTAAACAAGAAATTAACAAGTGTGATCCAAGTGCACCTTATCAAACCGTGCTTTACAGACATAGAAGGGTGGTTGTGTCCTACAGCATCAGCTCTCCTGAGTGACAGTCAAGACGAACAGATAAACTCTACGATACATGAGAATAACTGGCCGACAGCACACATCAAGTGAGGAATTAGTCATTGCAGAAATGTTCCCTATACTGTACAAACATTGCAGACACTACAGAAACAAGAGACTAGGTAGGCACATCTGACATCACTCAGAAGTTCGTATGTTTGGGTGCATTACTTACCTTCACCCACTGGAAACTTGTTGCCAATTTATGTAGCATATTCCACACATTTGAAATGCCACTTAATGAGACGATGATGACAATGCAGATGAAAGTTTTCTGCTGCCACTTATCCAGTACTTCAGATCTGGCTGCAAAGAATGAAAAAATTCATTTGAAATCCAATGCAATGTTGGTACCATAATAAAAGAAAACTAAAGTCTAGTCTACAAACTATCGCAGTAGCCTAAAGGGAGTTTAAAGACTAGCAATTAAATAATACTTATAATTCCAAGGAGAAAATTAATAAATAGCGTTTACCTTAACAGACTTACTATTGAAAGAATGTTCCCACAACTAAAATGCTGGAGGTCATATCAAAATTCCTTCACATCTTTTTCGTTATCTCCTGAAAAAACAGAGTTCTATGGAAAAATCTGTTCTGGGAACATTCCAAAACAAGACACACTTTAGGGAAAAATGTAACAGCTGCAGATACCATTAGCCAACAAGATGTTCTTTGAACATTTTAAAGTCATCTAAAGGCATATTAGAAAATTAGTATTTTTACCATTATGACGGAGAAGGGAGTAGATTTTTTTTTTTTGTAAGTAGAACTATCACCACAGTGGGGAAAAGATATCTAGGATAAGACATTTGAAGGGAGAAAATGAGCAAGAGATGCCTCTGCCTGTAAGTTGTTTTGGTGGTTAAAATTGCTTCATAAATGGGACAGAGAGTTGAGACAGTCTGTATAAAGGGTGCAGAAACAAAAAGAAACCAGCTGAATCGTTTCCTATCAGGTGAGGTAAATCTTTTCTTGATTTTAAATTAGTAAGTTAAGAATGCTCACAGTTCCACAGAGCAGTCCCTCATCATCCTCTGTGTTTCTGACACGTTCCCGTACAAGTAAAAAATACAGTTAATGTGATTGAATGTGAAATAAATACTCAGTGTGATCTATTGTTAGGTACTGATGTAGACCACCGTACTTCTGATGCTCATTTGATACCTTGATAGACTCTTAAGTGGGTACTAAATGAATCCTAGGACCAGGATTCATTCTAGCCAAGGAAATCAGGCTAGATTATCAAGTACTTGCAGATTTATTCATTGAGAACTTCTAGGAGGAATTATTGTAAAATAGCCTCTGAAGTTTGGGTTGATACATGCAAATCAGTGATGTTCTGCAGTATTTAACTGTCAAAGCTGTCTCATCTATATCCATCCTCCATTTTATATCCACTTTTGACCACCATTAAAGCAATCACGTTTTACTTGCAAAAAATCACAGAATCATAGAATGGTTTGAGTTGGAAGGGACATTAAAGATCATCTAGTTCCACTCCCTCCACCCCCCACCCCCACCATGGGCAGGGACACTTTCCACTAGACCAGATTGCTCAAAGCCCCATCCAACATGGCCTTGAACATTTCCAGGGATGGGGCATCCACAGCTTCCCTGGGCAAATTCTTCCAGTGCCTCACCACCCTCATAGTGAAGGATTTCTTCCTTATATCTAATCTAAATCTACCCTCTTACAGTTTAAAGGAATTACCCCTTGTCCTATCACTACCTGCTCATGTAAAAAGTCCCTCTCCAGCTTTCTTGTAGGCATAGTTCAGCAGCACAAGCCAAATTCCAAAGTTTCTTGCAAAAGTGTTGAGGAGAAATTAATAGGCATTGACTGAACATTACATATTCAGTATTGCAATATTACATGAATATATTTCACACTTACTCCATCAAAGGAAGAAACAAAATCATGTGGCTTCTATTGCCAGTTGTGACTGCAGATATGTTGACTTACTGTCGTATAAATTTGTGATATGCATTCAATAAAAACCACATTCCTAGAAAGTGCATTTTGCTAAGGTAAGCTCTATGAAGTAAGGTATGTTTTGTGTGATGACCGAGTCACTAATATATAAAGCACTTGGTTTATAAAAATACCCTACACATGCAACATATTTATGCAATTTGTTGTGAAGTACATACAGCATTTTAAACTATGCTCATTTTGCATGCAAATAAACTTTTTTTTTCATAGAGCACCCTTTTGAACTAATTCGCATTTCACACAAATGAAAAAAAAGACTAAAATTGAATAAACTTCCTCGTTTTGATAATTTGTTCAATATCTTTACAGATTACATCTTTTTTACAGATTACTTTACAGTTCAAGATTCCTTTTTGCCCAAGATATTTAAAGTTGCTTAGATAAGTATTTCTCAAAATATCCTCTTACATATCCCTATGGTCTAATTTTTTCCAAATCTGCTTTTGCTTTTAAAAACAGCAAGTAGTTGATAATAGGTATTACCAGTCCTCAACCTGACCTGCTACACTATTAAGCTTTTTTCTGTACATACACCTGACCACCAGACAGTGAAGTGCCCATGTACATAATAATTTAACTGTCAAGTAAAGGCTCCATTTTCCAGTTACACTGCATTTAAACAGACATCAGAGGTTACAAATCAATACTTTTTGTAGCACTAATCGTTATTTGAAGCAAATAAATCTCCATATTAACATCAAGCAAGGAAACTCCTCCAGATTTCAGTTTTCATGAAAAACGTGATTTAAGACCACTGAATGATTTCCATCATTGCCACAGCACAAGAAATAGTTTAGGTGAATAATTGATACATAGGTATCAGATATTCCTTTTACTGCATATTGTGTTTTTGTTTTCTTATTTCCCACTGCAGTTCAATACGGCTTCAATAGTAAGGTTCTACTAACTCAACCTTTACAAAAGGGAGAAAAGCCGAAAGGAAAGCCACTGCTGTATTTACAGAAGCCTATTTCAAAGTCTAACTCTAATTACAACAAAACTCAAAAAACATCCATTAAGAGTTCCAATGCTCCAAACAGATTTACACAGTGGCACTTTAAATCAAATCTCCTAACAAATTGGGGTTTTGGGGTTGGGTTTTGGCTTTTTTTTGTAAAATAAGCCATGGCTTCAGAGTCCATTTATACAAAGTGACAACTTGAACAATTTTGAAATGTTGCTAGTTAGAGGAGGGAAAAAAAATATCCAAACCCATTGTCACTATGGTAATTATTTCACAATGCCTGATGTTAAATGGGCAGTCCTGTGGCCTAAGAAGCAGCTGAATCCTGCATTGTCCTTGCATGATAAAAAGGTTTGAAAGTCTGAAAAGCAGAGGAACGGAATCTCACAGCTTCTTAGACTTCGCTCTGAAAGGGCCATTGTAACATCATCATAAATCCTGGGCTCCCCAGGCACTTGACAACTAAAGCAGTGGACAATAGAATTCTTGTGTTGAACAAAACACTCCTTGTCTGCCAAAGGGCTTATCTGCTTCATTTACAAATGTCTTTCATTGTACCAAAATAATTCCCTATTAGAAAAACTATTAGGAACAGAACTAAATAAATATTCACAGCTTTGTGGTCTGTTTGGCAAAATGAATAAACTAATACAAACAAGGAGCATGCAAAATATGAGATTTGAATCAAGGAAACCCAAAACAACTCCAACCCCCTATCTGTTTTCCTCTCTTCATTTTCTTTTTTCCTGATTGCAGGGAATTACACTGAATACACATTTGTCTCTATAAAAAAGACCTAGGTACACTGCACTCACTAAAAGAGATGAAAAATAATAGAAATCTGCAAAGATCTCAGATTGGAGCAAAATTCTACTTAAATATTTCCAGAAGAGCAATTACAGAAATAAACTTGGAAACATATCTGAGAGTTTAATGAAATAGAGACAAAATACTTAAAATCGTAAAAGGATTTAAACTGTGGATTTATAACTACATCTGTTTAGGTCCTTGTTACTGAGACATACAAAGGCATTAGGGATCAGTTTCTGAAATGAAATGGTCACCAGATAATTACAACTTTTTTCAAGCCTAATGAAAATTCTGGCAGCTATCATCGAAATGAGTGAAAGAGACTAAAATATTCAAAAAAAAAAAAAAAAAAAAAGGAACTTCAAAAAGCTTTCTAACGTAGTCAGAATTCCATTGCCTCAGGTTTCCACATACACAGTTATTTGATCACAATTTAGTAGAAAAGCGCTTGTGGAAAGACAATTTACACCATCACAATTATTAAGGAAAAACCCTACCAATCTAAAGTCCTGCTCAAGCAAATGGTACTAACCATGTTCAAAGCACCGGAGTAATCTGCACGGCTGAATTAAAACCTGAAGTTGAAAATTCTTGACTGATTTATTGATCATAAACTACTTATTCAAATCCAATATGGAAACAATGTTTTTACACAGCCCAGGCATTTAGGCTGAGTGGCTGAATAGCTTTTTTTCCCCGTGTCTAATTATTACAAAACTACAAAACATACAGGTGTTTCTAACCTGCATATTAAACATATTCAATTAAATATTCAGAATGTAAACAATAAACAACAACAATACTGTTAAAAACGCAAAGAAGAGTCTTAACATTTAAGATGAAAATAACGCAAGTTTAAGCTCACAGTCACAAGACAGAATCCGAGATTTAGGAATATGTGAGCTTTCCATGGTTATACCATGAATTTGCAGCCTGACCCTGCCACACACTACTTAACCTTGGAGCCAATTCTAAAAGTGAACAAAGGCACGCTATAAAACATTTCGCCTATGAAAAATGTACTAATCAGTATAAAAATCAGAGGAAAGAGGTCTTAATTCAGACATCTTACATGGCAGCTGAGTATGTCTACTGTTTGGGTGCAGAGCTTCACCATTTTTTCTCTCACCTTCTCTCCTCAGTGAATAATTAACTGTTCTAAATATATAGGTATAAGCTCTGATTTAACATAAAGTTTAAACTTGACTTCTTGTATGCCATTTTTTGATGCTTGCTATTCTATGCTATGCATCGCTAAGACTCCCCTCCTTGAAGCTGTATTATCTGTATAAATATAATTTGCATGAAGTTATTCTGATCATTTAGGCAATTCGCAATTTGGGAACATGTCTTCAACAATATCTGTTTCCTGCCAGCTCTCATAGTTTTATTCTAGTTCCTACTACATGACACACAACCACACCATATTTTTATATCGTCAGCAGTCTCTGTTTAGGTGTAAAAAAAAATGGATCTGCACTGAAGTTTAAGTCTCTTACTGCAAAACTGGCATTTAACCCTGCTAGAGAATATATATCTAGGTGCCTTGACTAGGAGGGTAGCGTCCTTGGCTATGTATAAATTGCTCCTGCAAGCTATTATCTTAGCATCTAAATAAGCTTATGCTCGGAATCACCTTCCAGGAGAATCTATCTTTTTCCACTTACTACAGGCAGCTAAATCAAGCAATGTGAGTCCCCCCATGCAGCAACCAATATAGCACCCTAGAATAATTTAGGTGGGAAGGGACATCTGGAGGTCATCTGGTCCAATTCCACCACTGAAAGCAGCACCAATTTCAAAGTTACTTTATGTTATTAAGGCTGTCACTTCATCAATGTTAATAGCTGAAATGAGCAGCATGACCAAGGGCTCTCCGTGTAGACATGAATCCTTCAAGGGCTTACCATCTTATGCCGAAAGACGGTCACAGGAAAAGCAACAGAACAAATCAAAGGGCAAGAATTGCATCAGAAAGAATAAAAAGACAAGCTTGTATAATCCGCCTTATAAATACATATGTTTGCAATTGCAGGGTCTGTTGGCAGGTCAGGGCCAATGACTTTGATGACTGACCACATACTTGAACATTTTGGATTGGTTTTATTACCTCCTGGTTCTGAGGTAGGAAAGTGTTAATATCTGTATTCTACAGCATACAGTTCAGTCCTGGAGGAGCTAAGTTTTCAACCCATGATTCACATATGAAGCCTGTCATAAAAATGAGGCTTGAAACCAGATTTTGAACCAAGCATTGCACCATCCTGTACCTTCTTCCAGAAGGAAAGAAGCACCTTGCCACCCAGGAGGATGCCTTGTGGAAAGCAGGATGCGCAAGAAAGGCAGGACATGCAAGAAAAGGACAATACCCAAGAGCTGCAGAGAAGGTTTCACACAAACAATGTTCTGTTCAAAGCAGGTAAATACCCTGTTTCTCTTTCTTATGAACTGTTCTGATCTTATATTATACTCCCTACTGTAAGGGACTAGAAACTTGTCTCAACATTGGTGGCAGGCAAGCTTAACTACCAAAGCTTAATCACCACGGCAATTGAGTGGGGCAGTTTCAGCCCATTGAGTCCCACCCCACAGGAACCAAAATATTTTCCCTTGGTGTTCCCATCCCTTCACCACGCTGTTGAGTGCTGACTAACATTCAGCAGGTTGCAATGCCACAAGCAGGGAATTGGTGAGCCTGACAGCTTCCAAATACTGTGCATTGAAACGTGGTTGACCGTCCTGAATACTAAGCTGGTAGATGTGAAGGCCACAGATGATGGCAGAAAGTAGCAAACTAAAAAGCAGAATAGCTGTATACTCTCACAAGACACAAAAATACATATTAATGTTTTTCAGAATATTAACAGACTGCAGACTAAAGTTTAAATCCCATCTGTCTAAGACCAAATTAAATAGCAGTAAGAGAAAAGGTTCATGTGGGCTCACAAAGAACAAATTAGCCCACCTCAAAAAAGCTCTTTACAGATCACATGAGTGCCCAGGTCCTGTGCTTACCCAATACAATATGACTTTATCAGTTTTTTCCTCCTTTTGGGTCACAAGTGCCTGAAGGTAGATGACAGGCCCTTGAGGATAAAGTCTGTATTAATTAGCTTCATGCTGCTCCAGTCCCATCTTACCCAGGTACTAAGAATACAAGTGGATTGAGAGGCCTGAAGGCAGGTATGTTCTGTCATTTTAAATATCATAAATCAAGCCCTCCATTTCGAGGTTTCCAACTTCTCAGAGTTTCTTCTAAAAACTAAATTTGGAAGAAGAGGATCCACAGCAAGTAGATACACACTTTTTATACATACATGCCTATATAGATATATGCACGTAAATAAATCTTAATAAAAATATTTTACACAACTTTTTCATGCATAAACAAATATTTCTGTGTATCACTGTATATAATTTGAATTCCCCACATTTGGAAAAAGTCTTCATTTATCCTCTAAAAGATGTCTTCTTACGTTTGCTGTCTAACAGATTAACTTAAACGTATGTTCTCGAACCACCACCAGTAAAATGCTCATATATTCTCTCTAGGATAAATATATTACACATACAAAGCATACAAAATCAGTTACTACCATTGCAAGAGGTATACAGAATTGCTCTAAAGCTTTCTAAGTCACGCTGGAACTCAGCTTCCACCAGCGGCAGATGTCAGAGGCCACTGGAGTGGGATCTTGTCATCACTGAAATATTTTTATGGCAAATCTTTCCTGCAGTTGTTTTTTTTTTTTCTTGTTTGTCTCCTTCCCTTGCCATTTTCATATTCATATTCTTTGGTGCTTTTCTTCTACTAAACACAAATGGCCGGATCCTTTCTCTAGAGCAAAGCTATAGCACAGACTGCCTTCACTAGCATTTGGTGCTCTATTTATCTTATCTTTCTCTGCTGCCAATTTCAGTAAGCTGCTCTCTATTTCTTTCCTCTGGCTTTCTTCTGCTCTCTTTTATCAATCTCTTCTAGTGACCTGAAAAGAAAACCTAAAAATTGAGAGCCACTGAAGTATATGCTGAATGCCCCCATTAGTCAAGCTGTAGGGGACACGCAGCACAGAAAAAAAAATTCAACTAACCTTTCAAAAAAATCTTTATATAAATGTTCTACAAAAATCATCCTGCTGGTTCCAGGTCCACTGGAGACACCCAAGAAAGAATAATTCTGGGACATCAGAGATACCATAAAGGAAAATAGCTCAGAATTCGTCCAAGAGACTCAAGAGAGATGGAGTTCTTTGGTCTTAGGGACATTTTTTTCCTACCTTCTCCCTTTTATTAATAAATAAAGAAAAGAGGAGTTGTTCAAAGTCACCACAGAGATCTGACGTTTCTGAATTTCTGTGTGCCTCATTCAACTCACTGAATATCTCTGTCATCCCAGAAAGATACATGATTCATTCTGGGAAGCCTATTGCAAACCCAGCAATGACTCTTCAAACATTTGTAAAGCTTTTTTTAAAAGTTTAATTCAGTCTTATTTCTGCTCCTCCTAAACTCCCACAGGTCATAAGCCTGTCTAGATCTAGGGAGGGTAGAAGGAAGAGAAAATGGATAGTAAACTCATTTTAGGTCAACCAAAAGGCATTCAGTCTCTGTCTTTCCTAGTCATATTTTCCTCATTTCCTTCTGCATTTTCTCAAAGGATGTTATTCAGTTGGCTTCTCAATCAAGGACAAGGCAATATCAAATGCATTATTTTGTCCATGGAAGAGTCTTTAAGTGTTGACAAAAGAAAGCTTAAAAAAATAAAGACAAGCTACAAATTACTGATAAAAAAAACCCAAACAAAACAACCCCAAACCTCTTTAAACAACACATTTCAGGTTTCTGGACTGAACAATACTAACTGATGTTTCGATATGATCCCAAATAATATATAATTTTTAAGAAATAGTAATTAAAGATACAGCAAAATATCAATGGGGAAGTATAGAACTTGGAAGATGTGCAAGCACTAAAAGCATTTCATGATGCCGGTGTGCAGTTTCTACCCACAACTAGCACATCTTTCCAGAATTTCAGCAATATTCATAGCAAGGATGATATGATTTTCCACCACCTATCATTTCAGGATATTCCACTATAGAAATTACAATATACTTGTATTTTATGGAGTTATTTTGTCATTTGGTAACATGCCTATCTATCTGTTCTTCAGAGTTGAAAAATAAACACAGATCTGTATTTCAGCTGCATCGTGGAATGAAGTGCTTGTAACACTGAAGTTCACAGCCAAAATTAACCAGAATATTCGACAATATTAATATTTAACATTTGTCTGCTATTCATCATGCTTCCCAAATACCGCCGAGACTTTAATTTTCTGTAGTATAATTATTATAAGCTATGAGCAAGTGCATTATGAGGATTCTTCAAAACAATGATTGTGAAATAGAAATATGCATAACCAAATAATAACAGAGCAAGTGCTCTGCATATTCAGGAGAAGCTACATAATTAGGAAAGAATTCCTACTGATATCGATGGGAGTTTTGCCTGATGGAGATAGTCCTAGGTGCTATAAAAGCATTTGCTTTAAATAACAATAAATGAGCTCCAGAGTACTATACCACCAGCAATCGGTTGGTAAATTCACACTCAGCCAACCAAGATGATATTTATGAAATAATGAGGGTGATAAAAAAGTAAAAAAAAACCCCAGCCAAACAAACAAAAACTCCTAGTTGGTTGAAAGCTGAGAACCTATCTCGACTATTTTAAATTATATCAGAAATGCAGCTACTCTGTTTCAGATGCTTTCTTTTAGGACTCAGCCGGGAAAGCCCAATGTTAACATAACCAGACAAAAAGGAAGACTGCACGTGGAAATAACCTAATGCCTAATAAAAACCAAAGATAACTTTATAATAATAAAAGAAGTCATTTTGCCAACTGTGCAGAAATGTGACTCCCCAGCAAAGGCATGGAAAAGTCTATTTGCCAAAAGCTTATCTAAAAATATGTAAGTGGAATCATTTTCATGGAGCAGTAACTTTTTTCAACTGAATTGGACAGGGATGGGAGAATATTCCAGGCCATAACTTCAGTCTCCTGGGTGGCCTTGGGCAGATTTGCTGGGAGTGTCTACACAGTATATTGCTGGCAGATGTGAGCTTTTTCTGCCCAAGTTCCAAGCTGAGTTGAAGCTGAATAAATGTGGTTAGCACAGCACACCGTGCCCAACCCACCAAGTCCTACTGCGAGCCGAGGCATATGAGCTTGTGATCAGACCTGCTAATTCAGATTTGGCACCATGATAAACATGTTTGTGTAGCTCCGGTGGGCTGAGATTCCATCTGCCAACAATAGACTTTGTCGACATGCCCTCTGCTCCATCACTAGACTGGAGATAATAATTAATGCCTGCATCTGAAAATGACATTGTGAAGGTAAGATAATTTACTCTCACAATGAATGTTAAGATGCTCTAAAACTAGAATCCTATAGCTGTGTCGTTACTACTTAAGGGAGTAAACATTTTTCCGTATGTATGCTATGGAACTGAGCCAAAAAAAGGCTATATGCATACCTAATGTTCAATGTGGTGAGCTCTCCATTTGGATAATATAAATAGAAAGTCACGTCTTCAGTATTATCTTCAGTTTCAAGAGACTTGTGAGTATTTGACAACTCGACGTATCTAAACAAACCTGTTATTTTGTTTTCAGAAAGTGTCAGCCTAAGTGAGTTATATGGAAACAAGCCACCTAATAAGTTTACCTAACAGTGTGGACAACTTTGCTTCAACACCTTGCTGATTCTCCAGTCAGTATTCACAGCAACTGTAACTATAATGTAGTCCTTTTTAACAGACAGCATTCTGCATGGTAAATTATGGCTGAACACTTCAGAAAATTCATTTGAGAAGTTTCAAATTACAATAATAAGCTTCCCCACTCCCTTTTTAAAAAGAAATCCAATTATTCATTCTGTCAATCTCATGCAAAATGTTCATCGTTTTTACATTATTGTTTACTTATTACTGTAATT
>NW_009259237.1:1488659-1505331 GCF_000687185.1 Egretta garzetta
GAAAGAGAGAGGATGAGGAATAAACTACAGAAACTCCACTAAATATTGGATTTTTTCCTTTTATATTTTGTGTTTTACTCATGTGCTTGTTTTATGCTTTTGTTTTTCAGGGCACAGGAACTTCCCCAACCACATTTGAGAAAATAAACCTCAACAATCCCCCACATCAAGACAGTATAATTTTTGTGAGTGGTTACATAAACTATCTTCCAAGATAGTTTGTAAAGAAATATCTTGTGGTATTGAGAAATACACAATGCTGTAACTCAAAGGTTCAAGATTTCATGGTTTAAATGACTGCACATCCACAAATATGGTGCAATAGACTGAAACAAAAATGACCAAAAGTTGCAAGTTTCAGAGCAAAACCCTGTGCCGCATCACACAGATAAATTTAGATGACAGCAGGGAAGTCCACACATCTGCACAGCATCAGGGCAAAAAACCCTTTCAGAACGCTTGGTAAGGGTCGTTTCCCCCCATGCTCATACCAGAGCACTGTGTAACTGAGCCAAGGCGCGGTCACACACAGCTCTTCCCTTCTCTTGGTATACGATAAATCCACTCCTTCACCCAAGCTTGCATGGTGCAGGCATGACCTTTACAACCTCTGGATCACATAAAACTGCAAAGCCGCACTTTATGCTACACAGATGCTAATAAGGGCCTCAGGAACAGGAAGTAAAATCGCATATTATCGGGAATATGAAACATTGTTGAGTTGTTGAGCTGCACTTTCTCCCCATAGATTTCTTTGTGCCCTGAGTTTCCAGTACTAAAGTTACCTCATTCCAGCACAGAAATATTTCAATTAATTAAAAATCATAATTTCAGGAAAGGATACTTACAGGAAAGAAAAAAAGCATCTAAAGCATCAAAGAGACTTAAGAGCACAAACTCTATTGAACATCTTAAGTTCTTATATGATTAAATCACATTGGCTTTGAAAAAACTAGCGATTTGATGATCTTCCCCCATAACAGCAAACTCAAACCTCACAGTTAAATGTAATAAACCCACATGTACAATGAAACATAAGTGCAACTGTTTGGTACCTTTCAGCAAATGTCATTTCTTTTAATTTCCAAAATCAGAGCCAGCCCTAAAGAGTATAGTTTCCCAAAAACTATCCAGGTAGGGAGAAGATTGCTATCTGGGCTCTTGTCCGTACATGGCAAATGACTGCCTGAAGATACTTCAGGGATATGCCAAACCCAGGAGCGGTCTCAAGGGGCACCACATTTAGCAACCCGCCACCTCTAGGAACAGACGTGCCCCCGTGGCAGGTCGGGGGCCATACAGGACCCCAGGCTTGCTACACTCAGCTCTGAGTAGAACAGAGCAACTTGTGAAATAGAAAGACAAGTTTAGCTGTCTTGAGAACTCACACACACACACACAAAAAAAAAAAAAAAAAAAAAAAAAAGGAGCCTTAAGAATGAAGCCAGCAAGCTTTGAAGAGCCAGCAGGCTCCCATGTTAGCCATATGCCTTCATATGTCTGTTCTGTGGGAGTGTTACAGCTCCTGCTGTTCCATTCTTCACTTTTTAAAGAAAATGTTACAAGGCCACAAGGATTCACAAACATTTGTTGACATTTCTTCTGGGTCAGCCTTAGGAGGCCTGCAAGAATTTAAACATATGGCAGTATTTAGTTGCATGAGGGAATGGGTTGTTTCAGGGAAAAGCAGTATTAAGTTGCAAAACAGTTTAATCCACCATAAAGGTTTTACATTTTTTGGCCAAACTCCAAACTTTTCTCATTATATTTTTCACATTATATTTTTAAAGCAACAGCAGCTTATCAGCTGAGCTAATTTTATGAAATATTTCACAGTATTTTGTACTGTCCTCCACACAAATAATAATTAGGGTTCCAGCTCAAACAGATTTGATGTGTGTTTACATTTGAAAAGGGGAAAAAAAGAAAGGACCAACTGACTACTGAAATGAAGGTTATTTCTCAAACTTGTCAAAGGACACAGAACCATTGCCATTTTGAACCACAAGATTACTTGAACTGGGTTCTCACATGTTTCAGTAGCAGTATGTATGCATTTCAAAGCAAAAAAATGGGATTTCCAAGGCTTTATCTTGTTATTCAGATGACATTGTTCTAAGTCAGTTGCTAATAAATGCACAATAGCTCACTTGCTGGCACTCTTTATACCTTGCTGTTAAACAAAAAATACATTGCACACAGAGATCTAAGCTGAGGTTTGTCTCCAGCCATGAATAAAGCGCAGCATGATGTTAAACTTACTCAAAACCACACTGGGAACACACCTGATACAACTATACTGACCGAGATGCACCATCAGGTGTGGACCACAGCAACCTACCCCACAAGTAAAGGTAAAAGCCCTGTGCAGACTATTTTTTCTTCAATGCTTATTTCCTTCAATATTACAGCACACTAACGAAGGAGCTCCTGCCCCCCTTTTCACTTGCACAATATTAAATAGACCACAATCTGGTCTATTAATTGTATAGCACAGTATTTAAAATGACTAATTTAAGAAGTTGAAATGGAAGGTCTCGCATGGAAAACAAGGATGCAAGAGTCATTCTCTGTTAAAAAATATTTTTATTTTGTCCAAACTATACAGCAGACGAGGTTTTTAAAAGGTAGACCTGATCCAGAAATTATGCTTTTCCTAAAATGTTCTGTTAACTAATATCTAAGCTAACACATTCAATAACGTGCACTAGAAGTTGACAGACTACCAGTTCTTGCAAGCAGCCACAGGCGAGGGGAGTACCCCTGGACATCCTTGCATATTCAATAACGTGCACTAGAAGTTGACAAACAGACTACCAGTTCTTGCAAGCAGCTACAGGCGAGGGGAGTACCCCTGGACATCCTTGCACCCGTCCTCCCCTGCCTGGCCCAGGCAGTCGTGCCCTGCACCAGGCAGGGACCAAGAGCAGGGGAGGGCCGACTGCGTGGACCACAGCTGCCCCTGTGGTGGCAAAGCATTTGCCCCAGCAGATACCTCATTAAAAGCTCACATAAAGATTGAGGAGACCATGGGGTTTGGTAGGATTTTTGTGCAAGCAAGCATGCTGCAGAATTTTGAAACAATGCTCCTGTTTAGCAAACCCCTCTGGTTTTGAACAATACTTTGAAGCCTGAAAAGGAACCCAAGATTATTTTGGGGAAAACAATTGTAAGAAATTAATTTATGAATGACCAAGATGGATGAAGAAATTTTATAGAAATTAGAGGGGAAAAGCAAGGTTCTCTAATTTTAACAAGTATATTGCACAAATAAATAAAATGTCTGGATGAGGAAGTTTAAAAGATAGAGGTAGGACGCTTTTGGTATGCACTTCCGTGGGAGTTTACTAGCTGGCAGCAGGCAGGGTTGGGTGCATTATCTGTGGTGTTAGCCAGAAGAATGGAAGTTGCTTACATGTGTTATTTTAACCCAATTATGAACTGGAAAAGCACCAAATATTCTGAAATTCAAGATGTCGGAGAAAAATTGTCATTATAAATTGCGTGGACACATAAATGATGTGAATACAATTTCAAGGTCAAGTTACTTTATCTAACTTTGATTCTCTCAACAAAACTATCATCCAAATTTGGTTAGAGAGATAACTATCCAAAATGATGCGGACTTTGCAGTCCTTAAGAAACAGAGCACGTTACATCTTATAAAGCTTTGCAAAAAGAAGTTTTTTATAATTTTGCTAAAATTCATTTGACATTTCCTGAAAGTTACCCACCTACATTTAACCTTTATCCAAAATTACCTTTTATTCTAAACTATTCAGTAATAAATGGCATGAGGCACTCTGATATTAAGGGAAGGTAAAAACTGCATTTCAGAATCCAGTTATCAGCAATGATCATAACCAGGCAAACAAAGATTACCATGAGTAAGAACCCATAGCTTCAGAGGAAACAGTAAATGAGACAAATCCTGATTGTTAGTCACTACATAACAAATCCTGATGACATAGCAATGGGAAGATTTGTGCTCAAAAGCTGAATTTGGCCATGATGGAAGGTCCTGACTGGACAGAAGATACGTTGAGCAGAATGAAGAAACTAGTGTCCTCGATGGAAGTCAGCTGCAAAGATTTTAGTCAAATGCACATTTAATGCAGTAAATAAAAATTAGTAGTTGAAAACGAATAGTCTAACACAGTAGTGCCCAACCTCACAGCTGAATTCAAAGCTTAAGAATATGTGAGCCAGACGGATCAAAAGATGTATCAGCAGCACAGGGAAAACAACAAGATAATGAATAAAAGGTACTGTATGACTCACTCAAATGTCAGTAAGAAAATGGCATCAGAGAGCTGAAGCCATCAGCTTGTAACAATAACTAAAAGGTTAAAAATAAGTTTTATGTATTCAAAGAGTGGGAGGAAGACTTAACTGAAAACTTTTCATTGCCTTCAATGGTAAGGCTGTAAAGCAATTAAAGCTGGGAATTGTGAAGAAATTTTTATAATGAAATTTTTATACAAGCACTTGGCATTAAATCCACATTCTTGCCAACATCATGATAGAAGGCAAGACACACAAGTCCATTTTTATCCTTGAGTAAGAAAAACAATGGAAATATTTTAAGTACCCCAGTGTAAGAAAAAAAGGCATGTTAGATTCTTGAATCTACAAATCAATGACATTTTTCAAGAAATAAAAAAGATTCAGTTCTGGATCCGGACAGAATATAAACACTGTGCAGTATGGAACAGCAAGGCTATATGGAGGGGGGGGATCCTATAGGAGTGATGATTTCTTGCAGGATGCCAGTAGTGTGCTAAGGGTTTTCTCAGATGTTTAGGCTCAGAGCGGTGTGCAGCACGATGCCTGATGGGCCAGGCTGCTTCAAGGAGCCGGGGAAACTGTGCGGCACCGGCACAACAGTCTGCCTTGTGCTGTACTGCAGAGCTGGGGCTCTTGATCATGGGTTTCGCTAGTACAAAGATGAGCAGTTGTGCTTTGGGCTCTTGGATACAACTGTAGCTATCAGTTGTACTGAGGGGAACCTAATTCCAATTATCTGAAAGCAGAGAAGACTTTGTTTCTGTATTTAGCTACTTGCCCCTATCTAATTCATTCCTCTTTTACATGATAAGAAATAGAAGATACTCTGATACACCCATGAGCAATTATAAAAGCTATGTAAATACTGCCAATGTATCTATAAATATTCATTTCATATCAAATGTTTTTGATCATATTCACACACTTTCAGATTCTTATTTCTGCATATATTTCCCTGAATTCAGACTATCAAGCACGTTTGCTGAAACAGCGTATTTTAAGTAACTACTCACAGCAGACTTTCCACTCGTAATTGCTAATACTCATGTCAGAAACCTAACTCAAAGAACCACACTTATCCATTTAGGAAGCTGAAGGTTATCACATTACTTGTATATCCCATAAACGGCTCACAAAAATTACCAGAATAAAATACAATTACACTAACAATGCATGTTAGCAACCTTGTGCAAGCAGTCTACTGAGATGAAGAAAGCTGATGACATACACAAGTGTTTGCTGAATATTTTGCTGAAATTAACTAATTTTCACTGAATATTTTAGTATGTAACCATTGCATGAACATACTACAAATGGAAAAGCAAGGTGACCCTCATTTAATGAATTCTTTGTTACAAATTAACTACCCTCCTATTAAAAAAATACTTTAAAATCTCAACTATATTTATACAAAACTATTTCTATATTAAGTGGATTCATAATGCTTTATAAAAAGATATAATTCTGGAACAAACAACTGAAAATTAAGCTGAGCGTTTTAATATTTTTCTTTGTAGACCTGATGTACCTCCAGCTGAAATCAACGTAAGCCAGTTAAATAAATGCCCTTGGCAGCTAGTTGTTTGTGCCTTAACATATTAGCCATTCTTTTGATGAAATCAATATTTATTAATGACCTGTTTTACTTTTAAAACACTGCAACTCTTTCAGAAAGTCATCAAGTGTATACTCACTCCTGCACAAACCATAGACAAAAACCCCTTGACTATCAAGTTCATAATTACAACACACCGACACATTTTCAACTCCTATGCTTCTATATTAATCTTTGGTCAATACTTGTATTCCTTTGGATGCTTGGCATGAGACAGTGCTTCAGTGACTTGTAGAGACTCTCATCCAGCAAAGCTACCTCTGAGGCAGAGTTTCCTCTTATTGCTTTGTTTTCTTATTGCAACCCATTCAGCTGAACGTGCTTCCGTACTCTATCATTGTTAACACAACCATGACAAATCAAAAATCTCAGAAAGAATTGTACTGTATCTAGTCATATCTTTCATTTATATGAAGGGTTATGAAACATAAAAAGGCCTAGATAATATTAGATTGTTGTTAAGCTTCCTTAGCTGTCTGCTTTCATTTCAACTATTTGTAAGAAACATCCCAAGATTTTTTTTTAGACAGACTCTCAGTGGCACAATTATGTGCTAACTTCTGTTTCAACCTTTCATACCATGGCTGATATAAGTTGTGAGCCAGATACTGTAGAGATATATAACTATTGAGAAATGTCGTATGAAAAAAATTTAAACCTCCATCACATCTGAGATTAAATGTTACATCCATTGGTTTAATTTTAACTTACAAATTTTGAGGAAAGGAGAATACATGACCATGATTTTATGGCAAATTAGTAGCATCTGTTATGATAAACCATAATAATCACAGTTAGAATTTCTTATTATCTATGTCCAGCTGAATGCCCAACACTTCTCTTGTCAAATCTAAACAAACTGCAGCCCAATTTTCAGCAATAATCAGCTAACAATTAGCAAACTTAACGGCTGCCCCAATCAGAAACATCCCAAGTGAAGTTCTGTAATTCCCACCACTTGCAATGCAATACAGATTTGGTCAAGATCATTGCCATTGATACGAAGCCCAATAAAATATATCAGCTCAAGCAACCATTATTTTTATTATGCAACAAAATAAATGGCTTTGCTGCACTGAAACAACAAACACGATGAGAGCTATTCAGACAACATCTGACTTGTACTCAAAATTTAGTCCCACAAGATTAGGAAAAAGTAAAAAAACAAGTAAAAGTTCAAATCACTACTGGAGTTTTTAAGACATCAAGCCATCCTGATGTATTACCAGTACTACTGTGAAATCCTGGCAAGGTACTAGCAGAAGCTCAGTTTGATACCTGTGTTCTTATTAGGAACATCTCTGCAGTATTTAGCAAGCACTTCATCCTCCTTCATTAACATTTAGTACAATCCCAAATAAATTGCATACAGTTCAAGAGTAAATTCTTCCTGCTCTTGGGAAGGAAGATCTCCAGTTCAATAAATTGATATTAACCTTTTTACTGTCTTGCATTAAATACTAGCGTGTTTTCAGTAACAGTTTCAGTGCAGATTTTTCTCAGGTAGTTTTTATCTGGAGATAAAACATCTTGCAACTGCTATCTGTTTAACAAGAGGCAAGTATGAACCAGCTTCAGCCTGAAGGAAGGCAAGATGAAGTTGACTGTGTCCTTAAGAAGACCACAACTTTTTCTGGATGTCCAAAATGCCGTTGCTAGGATCTCTTCAGTACAGCTGCTGTGCCAATATGTCACCCACCTATCATCCCAAGCTGAGCTAGTTTTATGTGCTTTAAAACTTACATATGCTTTTCATTTTCATAACCTTAAGAACCTTTCTAGCATCTGCACTGGTCATTCTTTTCCTGTTTCGGCCAAACTTCACCTTCTTATTCCTAAATCCCAAAAGCAAAGAACATGGTTTTCTTAATTCTTGGGATATGTATGTAGAAAAGGTGACCAAAATAATACAATCCAAGGGACTCTATAGAATACACAGCAGTAGCAAAAATACAGAAAATATAAAATTCAGTCAGAACTCTCTCACACATATACACAAAGAAGAAACCAAATCTGCACCCTATTTACATGAAATTTAAATTTTGGAGAACAAGCAAAAAGAAGAAAAAGAAAAAGAGCAGGAATTCATGCTAAAGGACAATACTACCAAAAAGAATATCTTTGTCAAGCACTTTTCTCAGGGTACCAGCAAATAAAAGGTCTAGTGTCAGCTGATTCTCACTCTATTTCATTTTGATTTGTACTAAATCCCCATAGTACAAACTCGCATACAAACCAGTAATAGTGAGGAAGAAACAAGCCCACAAAGGCTTCGACAGAAAAGAACGCTCCTAATATTTGTATCTCATGTGACTTGCATCTTTTCTCTACTTGAACATCTTTCTTGGCGTCTTAGCAGCTCTAGCACATCTTAACCTAAGACAACCATAACCCAGGGCAGCTCTGACCTACAGAAATACTAGGCAGCCGATTTTGAGAGAACGAGGACTTGGCATTGATAGTTTCTCAGTTATCATCAATAATGAAGTGCTTTTTGCACAGCAGAAAAATGCTAGAGCGCAACATGTGCTGCAGTGATACTAGCTTTCTTGGTGGGCAAGAAGCAAAAGAGCTGTACTGATGTAGCAGTTTTATCCTCGCGTAACTGCTATTGACGTACCCAAAGCCTGATCGGTAACAAAGAGGTTTGAGAGCTTTTTTGCTTTTTCTTTTGTCCTGCCTCTCCTTAAACAATCACACCTTCAGACCCAGACAGAGAAAAACATCCAGGTCTGGAGTAAATATGTTTTGCACTTAAAAGCTTATATACGGAAGACTGGAAAATGGTGCTTAACCATAAGCACGAAGGGTTGTATCGTACAGCGTATGAATGACACATGTTCCACCAGCAATCTATTAGTGACATTTCCAAGCTAAAGAGTGCTTAATTTTGCTAATTTAATATTGATATGTACCTTAACTATAGCTCCTTCTGCAGGTTCTGAACTGAAGGCCAGTGTTGGCCCCACTCAGTTGTACTCAGGCTCCGTTACATCCATGGGTTTTTATGTAAGAAAATTCTTCAGACATTTTAGATTACTTAGGTCATAAATTATTCCTGGTTTGACAGTAAGACCTATTTCCCTAAAGGCTCTAGATTTCTAAAACCATGTACAAACACGTTACAAGAAATGTGCACAGCCATCTGGGAAGGTGTAAAGAGACGACTGACCTGGGTAAAGGCCATAAACCCAGTCATTAAAAGAATCCACAATGGTAGGAGAGAACCCACATTTTTACAGAGTTCTCTCTAGATTAGAAAATGTGGCACTAACCCATATACACAATCTATCAATCTTTTTTGAGGGTTTTTACAGGACCTGAAATCCCTTTTCATTGATACCTTTTTCTGTTGGTGATATCAGTGTTTCTTTAAAATTGTGATTGTCGAAACAATTATTTAAAAAAAATAGCAGAAACATCAGAGATGTCTAAATTAGCAATTTCTCACTTTCTCTGGCACCCTGAAAATATGGGTCCAACGTACCCCAGTCAGAGGTATATAGCTTCAGCCCCTCCTCACTGACAACAGTGTAAGACAAAAAACTGAGAAGTATTTCAGCTGGCAAAGACGAGTCATTTCTGCTGTATGAGTTTAATTCATGAACTGATAAAAGCATTCCTTTGCCAACACATGCTGTGCTTAAAATAAGGATCATTATTGATATAGATATTCTGGCATAACTATATTAGCAAACACCTTCTACTGCAGAACAAGACCAAAAACATATCTTCACTAGAAATTTGGGGTTTTTTTTTAATTGTGAGCCACAAAAAAATTTAAACTTGGAGTAAAAGGTTTGGAGAGAGTTAATTTCTTTAAAAGGTAACATCTTTTACTTTTGAAGTAAATTTTGTTTTATGCTACTGTCTCAACCTAAAACTAATTACAAATAATAATATGAAAAAAAGAAGTAATTTCAGGCATCTTACCTGTAAAGGCCACCTCTATATTCTGTAGCTCCATGAGCCTAATCTAGGGGATTTTCCCTGTTCTCATCATGCTAAACAGAAACAGCTACCACTGATGTTACACAAAACAGACGACTCTCCCACTAGCTATACATACATTTCCATGTAGCCATATGACTTCTAATACACCCATATATTCCGTTTTATACAGAAAGAAGAGGCAGACAAAGAAATAAATTTGGAAACTACTTTCAGTTGAATCCAACTGACATGATGTGTCAGCTAGCAATTCCTCTTAAGTTCAATCTTCCATCTTATCAAAAGAAAGATTTGTTAATGACTTTGAAAACTCTTACATGAGTCATTTGCTAAGAATACTAAGGGATGGAATTAATTTTCCTCTGAATTAAAAATTCTAGGTGTTTTTTTTTTTTTTTTTTTTCAGGGAAAAAAAATATCTAAAACCACAGCAATGTTGTTTTCTCTGAATTAAAAATTCTAGGTGTTTTTTTTTTTTTTTTTTTTATTCCAGGAAAGAAATATCTAAAACCACAGCAATGTTGTTTTATGATTGTTGCTTATTTTAGCATCTGAGAAACAATAACTTTAAGGTAGTAAATGCCCTTTCTTTTCCACATAAAGAATTTCAGCTATTTGGTCTATGAATGAAATACATACTTACTAACATTATTCTAAAAGAAGCTGGAGAAGATAACAACAGTTCAAGAATAAGGAAAAAATCTATTGAAATTCTATACAATAACAGTCAGAGAAAATACTTTGAAGAAATGATTGGCCTGTATTGATTTAATGCTTTCTTTTGAAAACCTTAGCAGTTCCTTAGGAGACTATTACAGCTAGGTTTATCTGAATTTTGTCTCATTCTGTGGTACCCTCATCACCTCCTTGAGGAACAGTTTACCACAGAAATAAACTATTTCCTCCATTTTAAATCTAAGGAAAAAAATAATCAGAACTGAATTAGTAGTACTGAATTTCTTGAAAAAAATAATTGGAAAAGAGCAAATGGAAACATCTTGTGATCTGGTATACTGCAAAGAATTTACACAAAATTTATGTTTCAATGGTAAGGATAAGACTATGGATTTCAATAGACATCAAATATATGTCCCTTGATTTTCTCAGGCTCTGTAAGCACATTAAAAAATACATAATATTTAATTTGAAAGAGCACAAAAGTTATTTTATACAGAAAAAACACTGAAAATAGAGGTAGTCTTCTCTGAACTGAAAAACATCAAATAAATCTGAAAAGAAAATTGTAACAAACAACATAAATTTCACTCTTTATTTTCTTATTATCAAAATATTTTAAGAAAAGTGTTGGTATTCCCTTGCTTACAGATCCCTATTCCCAATAGTATTTCTTCCAACTGACTTTAGAAGCAACCATTCACACCAGGATGTTATTGGGGGTGAGTTATTTAATGACTGCAGTTCAGAAGAACCAGACTGATTTCGTGGGTTCAGTCCAGGTTTAGGTAATTAAAGCTCATACAGCTGAATGAGTTGGAAGGGCTGTAGCAGCTTTATCTTGATCATTCAACGGGAGAAACTCTTCTGACAACCATTTAGGCTCAGTGCCATGTAAATATTCTGGCATAAGTAATTCAATCCTCTTCACTCAGCTTCCTTGCAGCAATCTATGGCCTCTTCAAAAAGACTTCTAATACTGTTTGCTTCTGAGGATGGCAAGATGCATATGATCTGCCTGTTTTAGTGTTTTGCAGATCGTTTAGTACTCCCAAAATTTTGAAGTATATAATTATGCTTGAAATAATTAGAATCACAGTTTAGGAAAAAAAAAAAAGCAAACACCAAAAGGTTAAAAAAAAAAAAAAAAAAGGTGGGGATCCCTGTAGTAAGCGTGCTGGAAAATTTGAACTGAGTTTGTGAATCCAATGTATGTGGCACTCTGAACACCTAGACCTGATCCATTAAAGCTCAGCAGTAAAAATCCCTTTGAGTTCAAGGAGTTCAAGAATGTGGAAAGGGAATCTGTGGTATTAGTATATTTAAAAATGGGCAAGAGAGACATAGGTTAAAAGAAGGATCCAGGCACTGAAAAGATGAAAGGCTAAGCAATATGGGGGTGAAAAGTCAAGAATAAGAATTCATTTTATCGCTGTCTTCTTTAATGCAAGAGGAATAAAAAGAAATTTTATTTGACAGAGTGCCTATGGAGCAAAGAAGATCCATGTTCTTCCCAGCTCTGGCACTGCTTACTCTATCTTTTATTTCAGCTCTCACGATGGAGCCCATAAACATAGCTTGCTGCAGAATAAAACTTAACGCAAACCAGAGATTTTATGTAAAACACCTCCATGATCTTTCCCTTTGCCTATATTTAAGCATATTAATCCATCCTCAAAAGTATTGACACCTTCTACATAAATATGTGCTAGGATTCCTTTGATATCCAAGAACAGATAAAGTTGCTTATCATCCCCTATCACTATGTTATACCCTGCCCAAAATTCACTGATAGCACTTCAGAAAAGAGAAACCAAGAAATTGATGACCATAATACACCTGACTTAGTTATATCTGGAGTCAAGGGTCCCTTTCCCCACAAACACTTAGAAATCATAGTTTCACAGATAAATTCTTTGGAAATTTCTCGAAGGAGCACTGATGCATGTCCTGTATTCAGTGACATAAAGCAAAGCTGAGAGATAATTATCCTGTGAGCATGGAGTCAGTGCAGTGTAAAAAAGGTGCCAAAAATTCCAATGCTGTCATTAACTGCTGCTGGCTGCTTGTCATCTTAGAGTGGAGGACAGCCCATCAGCCTGTACTGGGAGATGGGGAGATGAGAACATACCTGTACACAGTAGGATATTTATAAAATCTAATCATGCAGGGAAAAAATACAGAAATTGCCTCACAAAGAGTTGTAGCACTTATTTCGGTTACATGACATTTCATTTTTCCTCTAGAGCCAGCAATGTCATCTTGCTGATCTTTCCCTGATTTAAAAGTAAGTTTCCCAAAACCTATTAAATACTGAATTTTTGTATAGTCCCTGAATTGAAACAGGATCAAAGAGGGAAAGAACCACTAAATTAGTGGAATGTTTTGTCTATTTGAAGCTGATCTATTTCTTTTGAAGGCTGTCAACATTAATATTTTTAACTCTTTTTTAAAGCACCTTGTAAATTTTAGTACTTAAAACAAGGGGTTCCTGCTCTCGCTTCTGTGTTAGCATGCAAATAAGCAAAGAAATTGCCTCTATGCATATGTTGTTGTACTACTAAATAAAAAAGAAGAGCATCAGACATTTTTAGTCTCTGACTCCAGGCACCTCAGGCAGGCAAAGCAGAATAGTTTAGAATGGTGCATCGTCTCAAAAGCAGGATCATATATACGCGGCGTGTAGGTTTCAATGCATGCTATAGCAAATTTAAGACATGCAATACAAGACTAAAAACCTGTAAGGATAATGTGCCATAAGAAGAGAGTTTGAGAAATCAAAAAGTTTCACCACTGGCATAGGTCTGAGGAGAGGAACAAGTTTGTTAAATAAAAGCCTCAGATGATACTATAAAACAAAATAAATCATATTCCATGTTACAGAAGAAGAAAAGTACAAATTGAAAAACAATCCCAGTGAGTCTGATCTGAGCCTGCCTAAGTCCTGCCCAATCCGCAACATCTAAGAGAAAGGTGAACCATTCCCTTTTCTCTCGCCTGGATACCAAACTGTCCCTCGGGAGGTTAGAAAGGAAGTCCTGGTGGTCTTTTAATTACCATCATCTTAGGCATTTGTCTAATTGGATTAGCTATAGCCTCTTTAAACAAAGCTAAGTTATTGAGCTGATAATGAAACTGTGTTTTGGTTTGCAGTTAAAAGTGTTCCTGTTTATTTGTAGCATCGCACTATTTACAATAACTATCTTAATCTGCTACTTCAACTGATTCATGTACATTTTATTTTATTTTACTGGCTGGCCAAGTTCGGTACCATTTCAAGAGACAACTTGCTAAACTTCTAAAACATTTTATCTGATTTCTCTTTCATCTCTCATATTGAGTTGTAAAACACATTTTTCTTATTCATAAAGAGTGCCACAAACACAGATTTCAGCTGAAGTCTGATCTACATGACAGCTGCTGAAGCCACGGACAAGAAAAACTATAAATCAAATTGAATGAAGCAGGATATAAATGATAGCACCTTCAGCAGTAGGTGCATTGCTGAACATCGCATCAGCAGAGCTGGTTAAGATATATTGCTTTGACTATTGTATTTTATTCCCGTGGCAATAGCAGATTGATAGACTTCAGCAGGTCTTATTCTCCTAGAAAGCTCACAGCGGCCGGACTAAGCCAACTCGAAGTTGCTACTGCATAAAGTGAAATTTCCCAAACTGAACTTGGTAGTTTAATTAATCCGTGGCAGATGTAAACATTGAGCTTCACTTGGTTCAATTAACCTCCAGGTGCAATTCCCCAGGGAGGGCACGTCCTTGGGTGGAATGAACTGGCATCACACCTAACTCTTCATATATTTCCATCTTTCCTCTCTTCTTCTTGGGCTTTCAGGAACATCCATTCTCACCTACGCAGGCAGGCAGCGTCCCCCCAGATGGCCAGGAGGAGCTCAAACAAAGAGCAGTTTGGGTGACATTTCCAACTGGCATTTTTTCAGCTGATGCTTAATCAACAGCAAGATGTGCTGATGCTTGGAAACATCAGAGTCCAAAACCAGGTGCAGCTCAAGCGAGATTTCAATTTGACAAGAATATTCTGCAAAGCTCACAACATCGGTTTGGGGTCCATACCGCTCTCACGCACTGTATATAAATGGGAAGTAATTTTAAAACTGTAGCACATTCCCTGGCCCCTTACGCTATAGCTCATACAATCGGAATGGGACTGCTATAAGATATAAGAATACCGAACATATACATTGTTTATGTCTGAGAATATGACTGGGCAAACACAGCCATTACTACATTACTTGCCCTTGCTCCATGCCTCTGTCTGCAAACCTTCCCCTCTTGATAGTTCCTTACAGATTTTTAAACAACTTTCAGTGGATATGGAAAAATGGTAGGAAAATAGGTAAGGAAGAAAAAAAGATGGAAGGCAGGCAAAACAGTCCTTGTGAGACGAGCTTGGGAGTAGAACGAGATGGCGTTTTCAAGGACTGTGCAAGCACATAGAGTAAATTCTATGAAAATCTGAAAAAAAAAAGTGGCCAGTGTTACAGTTTCATAATCACCTCTACAGACCCTCTTACTGAGGAGTTCAGTTGCAAAATGAGTCTCCCCTTTCCTTGGATTTTCTCTTTCTCTCAAAGGTTGGTTGGCTTTACATTTGTCTTTTGCATCTCTAAACCTACTGAGCATTTTCTGACTGTCTATGTGTTAATGTTAGAACTTTAGTAATGTGAATTTATAGTGCTCACTCTCATTTTTACGTATGCAGTTGTTGCATCTCATTGACATAACACTGTTTAGAAGTGTTTTGGCATGTGTTGGATGTTAACGGTTACTATATAAACCAAAGTTTCATTCTAATTTCACAGAGATTGATATAATCACAAATGTCAGATTTGTGTCTGCTCCTATACTTATATAACTTGAAAATACAAGTCATCATGCATATAATACACCCACACCCCCTTTTCTTAGCATGGACTAAAATACAACTCAAATACAATAACACTATGATGGTTTTAAACTCTTAACATCAGGTTAGGGATTTAATTATATATTAATAACATTATTTGTATGAATGTTTTGGTAAAGGTCTACAACACCTGTCCATACAACCTCTTACTAAAAGCGTGAGTGTCAACATCTAGATATATTCTGCATTTCTGTTAAGAGGTTCTACAGAGATTTTCTTTGTCAAATGTAGGTGCATCTTATACTACCTGAATTTTTGTACATGCTAGAACATGGAATATATTTGTTTATACTGTTACATTACAAGACAGTATGATAGAATATAAATTAATGTATATTCCTACATTTTAGTCTGAATACCCTTACTTGGTCAGTAAAAGGGAGAGGGGAACTGTCTGATGCATGCCACATATAAAACTCAGCAATTCAAAGATCTAAGTGGTAAACCTCATGCTACGGTAGCTCTGTGACAGCCCGTAGAGGACCTATGCATCTAAACCAGTGGATGCATTACACTCCTCATTTAGATAATATTTTTAGCTGCTATAAATGTTATCAAAATCCTCTATTTTTTCTCTATTTACTAATCTTCTATCAAAAATATCTTGTTAAGCACTTTTATTTTCATAAAGCGAAGGTTGGCCTTAGCAGGCAACAATCACTGATGGAGGTTTAAATTTACAGCATCTTAATTTCTCGATGGCTTTTTAGTTCCTAACTCAGTTTTGAAAATTTTCATAGAATAGACTCTATATAGTAATTGCCACTAAACAAATAAAAGGGTACTTTTCCCTCCGATCTGTGGATGTTTACCTTCGGTATACAGCAAGAGCACACACTGCAGTGGTTTTATACCAGCTTTCTCCTGAAATCAGGAAATAGAGTCCGGTTTTCAGTGCTTTCCCTTAGCACTTCTCATCTTTCAGTATGACATTTTATCCACTTATTTATTTTTATACCGATACTTCTCCCTAATAAATCTTCTATGGAACTCAAAGGCTTGTGTAATTGAATTAACAGGTTTATAGAAAATAAGTTATAGCCAAAATTGCTATATGGTGGGGGTGGGGAAAGAAGGAATATTTCAGCAAGATGCAGCCTATTATGTAAATTTGTCACCACATGCCATACATAATGAATAAACCTTGTGCTCTTAACACTTTGATTATAGACTATACAGACAATGCAAATTAAAATTCCT
>NW_009259237.1:1505595-1514694 GCF_000687185.1 Egretta garzetta
TTCCTGCTGCTCTATAAACGCAATGAGAGGAAATTATGTAAATTTTAACACATTAGATTGATTTGGTTGAAATGAAACCTGTTCCACTTGATGTTTTAGGGGAAGAGCCACAATTACAATGATTGAGAAAGTGCAGTGTTAATGAAGTGTGTTATTGCTAATCAATTCCTCCTCCTCTGGTAATGGCACAGGCATGTGCACTGTCACTACATCATTCACTGGCAAATGTAACCACTCACACCACCACAGAGTTTATATGGCAGAAGTTAAGGCTTCCATAAACTCATGTATATGGTTCCTGCTTAACAGCAGAGATTTCACAGTAAAACTATGATAGGCGGTCAGGAAGGGTGCAGGCTCTCATACGTACATACACACGCAACGTGTGTGTGTGCATGCGTATGTATAGATTATCACATGGTAATAACTTGAACATGTTTAGTTAACTGAAATTAAAAGCAAGGTCTGCCAAGCTTTAAAAATGTTTTCTGTCCGAATTGAAGAAACTGAAGAATCAGACTCAGTGGTTTCAAATGTTTCACACAATGTATTCTTCCAATAACAGAGCTATGGTAAGAATTTGGAATGTCTTCACAACTGAGTATAGCTGATTTCATTCTGTAACCTTATTGTAAGGAGCTGCTGCACATATGGCTGACAGAGCTGGTTTACAGTTAGCTGACACGTGAAGTAGATTCTACCTTCTTTACATGAAGCCGAGGAGCTGTCTTCAGATGTCTCCATCATGTCACCATTTTAAACAAAATACTTTTTAGAGCTCCTCACTGGCATGACAATGAATTGCAGAATACTGCATTGCTATCTTGTCTTAATTTTTTATGGTGTTACATGAGATAATTAATTAGATTATTTATAATAATTTAGCATTTTGCAGTCCTTTTGTTCTATAAAAAATTACATAGTATTTTTTAAAAAAAAATTTGCATTTGCAGAAGGATCTGCAGTATTAGAAATTTGTCACACATATTATTTCACAGGTAAATATGAGAAGGTGGGATGACCCAACCTATTTTATTTTCTTTCTATTTACATAACTTTTATATTATTCTCAGAAACATTTGTCATCACATGTAGCAACTGCATTTCTTTCCTGTCTCTACTGACTTGTCTCCCAAGAATTTATTTCTGTTCCCGCTAAGATACAAGGAAGCACTCTGCACAGAGACATCTCGCTGGCTTCAACAGCAGTTTGACACACAGGATTGTTGCGGTTCTTGAACATAACAGACAGCACAGGCAACGAGAGCGCTTTTATGCAGGAACGACATAGCAGATAAACATACAACACACTCACGCAAAGACTGGCACTTACCATATGAAATTTTAGTATATTATGTTTGGTCCATGAACATGGAAAAAAGAGGGGTTGGGCCCCAGCTGTGAAAGGAAATCTGGCGGACCAAAAGAAGAGAATGCAAAAGTAAGAATAAAAGGGAAAGTTACAAAGGCATTAATCTTTTCTAGAAATAAAGTAACATTTCTTTTTGCAGGCTGGGAATCCATTCTTGTGTCAGCATGCGCATCTCTGCTATGTTTAGGGCTTTAAAAATGCCACCCAATTTTTGCTTCATCAATGCTGAACTAACGTAACTATGCCACCGACAGATAGAAGCAGGGCGCGCGCTTGGGATGGAGCGCTGTTCCTTCAGACCATGGGCTTCAGTCACCACCCTAAATTTCTTCTGACTTTTGGCTGGGGCTGCTGGGGGAATCAGCTGCAAACTCTCTTTTCTGCATTAGGGTACACATCTATGTTACACCGTGCTAAATAGAATCTCAAAGTATGATGTGGTCAAAGAGCCACTTAGAGCTTAGCAAACAGAGATTCGCAAAACAAAACGTGAAAAATCATGTAAAATTGAGAAATAGGAAAAATAATGCCAACTAAGCGAACTTACAAGAGTAGGTGCCAAGTATCTCAGTTTGCAAGATTTGGTACAGATGTTTAGTTATATAAAATAAACACAAAGAATCACAGTGGTAAATATCTCTCCCCACAGGAATCAGCTTAATTTCCAGCTTGCAAAGATCCTAGAAAACCAAATCTCTCCATGCTAGCTTTTGCTTGAATTCTTTGACTTCAGACTGCTTTGTTTATAGGAGAAAGCTCTCTTTGATGTTGGAATATTAGAAGGAGTGAAACAATAAATTTCCCATATTCTAATATCCAGCCATCCTGAGCTTGTTCAAGGACCCCTTGATTCATGAAGGCAAATAATTAAATTACCTGAGCTTTGATCAAGGAGTTGCTGCAGTCCCTTTTTGATGTAGAATGTGGCTGATTGAAGCTCCAGACAGATAACTAGCCCATATGGTTTTTAACCCTTTTGCCAGTAGTAGCAGATTTTATGCAATGTTCTGGCATTTCAAAGTGAGCACCACAACATCATTTGGGGATGCTGCTCCAACGGGAGTATGGTAGGTATAGTAGATCCAACTGGATCCTTATACCGCACACTTGATGGGATGTTTATTGAAAGGCTGAAACTCCGCCTCCTAAACAAGCTGAAATTGTTTTTCAGTCAAGTTAACTTGCCTTAATATTATGCTCTTTAGACAGCACATCACCGAGACACATAAAAATCCTTCTGAGAAGCAAGAAGGTTTGCCTCTGCAACACAAGAGTTTTCATCACATTCCATGCTTTCCAACTATTCCCCACCAAAAGAAAGGTGAGTAGTCAGGTGAAAGAATGCTCTTAAAATAGGAAAAACAAATAGATAGATTTAAGCCTTTCATTCCCTCTCCTCAAATGCAAGCACCTGGATGAAGTCATCTTTGCCATTAACAAGTCAAAGTCCCAGCCACACTGCCTGCAAGATGGAACAGAAACTAGAAGTCAATGCAGATGCTGTCCATCTCAGCTGATTTGTAGTTTTGAATATGATTACCGAAAGAATTCCTCTCAATAAATGAGGAATTATGCTCCTCTTCATTCGTTCTAGGATTCCTTGGAGACATGAGGAGGTTACTAAAAGGGCATAATTAGAAAGCATAATTAATGCATAGGGATCTCTTACTCAGTTCCCTATACAGCTTCAGCAACATAGCTATATGTATACACACACACACACACACACCCTTAATTTTAGCAACAGTTCCATGGATTATGGAAATGACCTCACCAGACTACTGAGAAGTGGGAAAAACAGTTTTGCAACAGGACTTTTTCTGGTATCATTCATGGTAGAAAAGCATCTGTCCTTCAAGGCACAGCTGTGGAAAGGATTCGTGTCATTCAGACTGACATCTCAATTCGTAAGGATACAGGCTTAAGAAAGCATAATGAACATGCCTGGCTTACTATAGATAACAGACAAATTATTTTGGGGCATGAGGATGCAGACAGAAATTCATGTCTTTACATTTAAAACACTTGATATGTTATTAAAAACTTGGTATGTTTCCAATTTGTTGGAAAATAAAACTTGGGGCCTTTTATAAAGCCCAAAGGGGAAATGCATATAACCAATTGGTGAGAATAAGAAAGGAAGTTAATGTGTGTATAATTTTATGGGTTTTTTCCGTTAAGTCACAGAAGCTGCATATATAACCAGCATGTGAAACAGGAAACCGTCATAGCTGAACGACTCAAAATACTCCTTGTAACGTTACTGAAAAGCATGAAAGGAGGAGCTGCTGATCTCAAATTCAAGGAGCAATTAGCATTCATTAACTCAAAGTAATAAACTGCCCAAGGCGTTTATGGGTTAAATAAAGTCTACTTTTAAGCACATGGAAACAGTTAAAACACAAGCTTTTCTGCAGTTTATTTTGAATTATTTCATTTCTAGTAAAAATGGATTTAATTTCCAGACGGGCTTTACCTCTCGGCAAAAACATTCTTCTTCTTTCCTCCAGTAGGCAAAATGATTTAATACCAACGGAAAAGTCTTTTGTACACATTATTAATTTCATTTACATTACTTTCTTTTCTTAATAAAGTATCAATGACCTTCTGTAAATTCTTTGTGAAAAAATAAATAAAAGTTTAAAGTCCCATTTTTGTTAGCTCTCACACTATGTACAGCTTTCAAGAAATAACTTGCTAGTCATTCATTTTTAAAGGGAAATATCATAAAGGCTAAGTTGTTCCACAGACTGTATATGGTGATAGTCAGAAATAGGATTTAACAGCTATGAGAACAAAACAGGGATTTGCACCCTGTTCATCAGTAAACTGATACATGTAGGCAATCTGGTTCAAGTCTGCTGCAGAGGATGGCCTACAGGATCTCACGAAGGCAGTAATTACAGCTAGTGTACTTTCTAACCTCTAGCTCAACATTAAAAAGCCAAGGTCATGACAATGAGCAACTGTCAAATCTTGGTAAGAATCAGAGCTGGCACTTTCTCTATAGACTTGATTGTTTCAGCCAAACTAATTTCTTGTTCAATTTGATTGGATAATTAGACAAACATTAGTGCAATTTCTTGAATATGATGGTGCATCAATAGCAGTCCCAACACTACTAGGACTAAAAACTGGCTTAGCCCTGAAATGCACACCTCCATGTAAACTCTTTAAAAACAGGAGTTAATGTAATTACAAAAACTACTTTAAATTTCCATATCAAGGACATTGTTCAATAATACCAATGTCAACTGAATAACCCTATGGACTCCCATGCAGTTTCTCTGTTTTATATCAGGTTGACTAGACAAAATTTTAACCAGTATAGTGTGAATAACAGATAAATAGTTTAAACTTGTCTGCTCGTAGAAGTCATTAAAAAAAGTCTGCTAACAACAATAACAAAATCCTGAGCATATATTAAATAAGGTGGATGTTTCCATAGCCTTGTAAATGTACAAATAGGTCACAACAAGGTGGTATTCAATGTCAACTCAATGCCATTCAAAAAAAATTAGACTTTTGTAATTTGATTTTCATCACGTGCTTTGACTGCTCCTTTAAAAAACAGGCCAGCAGCCACTTACTAATTTGTGATGCTACAGAATCACAGTACATCCTACAGCATGGGGTAAATCTTCCTGTTTCCTTTTCCAATGGAGTTGATTGTGTCTTAGTTACATATGACACCTACATACTGTATATTAACAGTCTAGTGAGGCAGTAAGGCTGGTTCTAATTTCCTTTTTCATGAGACTGCTTGAGTATTTCTCAGATCACACCTATATCACCTTATTTAAATGCGGAGTTTCCTTTGTTATAACGTAAACATATTTGAAGTCACTGAACGTACTGAGAATTAGTTTCTATCATATCTAACTGCTCACAGTAGCTTGCCATATACCTAGCCAAACATAAAGAAAGTTAGACTTCTGCTTATGGATCCAAAAAATTAAGTAATGTGTGCAGAAGATAACTGGACATTACTAACTACAAGACTGTAGTTTGGAGGGTTATGATTACACTGCAGCCTAGGAATGGGAAGCCCTTGTTTAATTCATATAGAATTAAGAGCTAAAGGAGAAGGGAAGTGTTGGATTAGTCTGACCCAATCAATCGGAGAAGAATGTCTCCACATTTGAGAATAAGTGGCGGTGGTTGAGTAAAGCAGGAATACGCAAATAAAAAGGAAGGCTAGAAAAGAAGAGTCTGGTATACCTGATAAAATAGAGGTTATGGGAGGGCAAAGTTTGCATTGAAAAATGGGAAACGTTGAAGGTGAAAAGTTCACTGAATATTAGATTTTGTGCTGTAGCAAGGGAGCAGAAGCTAATAAACTGAGGCACAAGGAAAATGATCTAAACATAAGCAAGTTCAATGAACTCAAGATGATGATGCAGGAACCTGAGAAACCAAGAACTATGCATGCCTAGGAGCACAGGCTCAGTCTTACCAAGGTCATATAGACAGTAACTTTAAATATTGTACATGTTTTATTTTAGCCCAGATCATGCAGATACTCCAATTAGCTCTGAAGTCTCCAAATCAACTTTGTACAGATCAGTGGTCTGGGAACTGCAGTACAGGATCGGGAATCATCAAGGAAGGGATCATCTCAAACCAGCTTCACTACAAGGGTGTAACCAAAGACTGTACCATAGAAAACCACATGCTAGAGATCTCCAAGAGCACTGTTAAATTTAGTACCTGAAACATGACTTCATATTCATAGTTTATTAACATAATTTTTTTCATATAAATATTGCAAAAATGGCAATTTTAAGGACAGAAAGAACTATAATGACCACCCTAAGTCTGACCTACAGTCACTTGTATTGCTTCCTAATCAGCCCTTTTGTATGTAAATGATAAATTGTTTGTATGTAAATGCCAATGCCTGCTATGTTTTTTTCTTGTTTTAGAAAAAGAAATGCTATGTAAATTGCCACCGTGCTAAAAAGAATTGAAATGCATACTAATCAGCTGTATTCTCTGAGCTATACTGGCTATAACTGGAACAGTAACAAATAAAAAGGCAACAATCAGTGGTGGACAAAGTTTTCCATTTGAATGAGAGCCCCACGTAAAATTATTATTCAACTGCTTTTCAAAATTTTGGAACATCTTATGTCTGGAGAAATTGGGTTGAAACCATGAATGAATGGTAACTTTCACTAATGTGAAATATTGAAGATCTCCACTGGAATTTCAATTGCAAGAAAGATATGCTGAAAGAGAATGGGAAGGAGAAGTTATCTTTAAAAATATCAATTCACTGCATGCATTGAATAAATGTTTGAGTGATCCTTCAGTTACACCAGTTTGGTAATCTCTGTGGTTAAATAACGAAGGTTACAAGCAACGTGAAACCGGAGGGTTTGATCACTGTGCTCTACATATTGAATTAACCCGGCAGCATTCAACTGTTTTAATGTTGTTCATTCCTCAGACAAAGCTTACCAACCATTTCTGCCCTGACTACGAAGAATGCACTAAAACCTTGTCTTGAATGGTGATCTAAAATTAACTGAGTAATACTTAGAAATACTTAACTACATCAGTACGTAGTCACGTCTGCTAAAAGGGAGGGCTGCCTGTCTGAAGCACTGCTCTGAAAAGGACAAGATTTAGACCTAAAATTTCAAGTGTGTTTTCTGGTGCTAATAAGACCAGTTTTTTTTATTTGGTAAACACTATGCAAAGTCCTATGTTTACCTCAGGAATTCTCTCAGATAAAATTAAATTATTCTTTCCAAAAATTAGGTACAAACTTTTTCAATGTCACTTCCCTCAAAAATTTAAAGGTTGTATTTTTTACCTGTTGCTTCAATTGAAATTTTCCAGTAACACACAAAAAGTAATTTTAACTATACAAATGAAAATACACATAAACATGCATAAAGTACACATAAGATGTAGGCAGGTACATAAAGCTACATGACTAAATAACTCTGAAGAGGTCTAAGAATCCTTGTCTGGGGGCTGGTATAGTTACAGGTATTCTGCTCTGGTAAGAAAAATACATTTATTTTTGGTTCAAATGCCAGCCAACTTTGCACAAACTCTATTTCTATTGTTTGCCTTACAATGTCTACATACAAAAAAAAAATTAGTTGATAAAAGATGAAAGGAGTAACGCAGTTATTCATTCAGCAGCCAAGATCTTTGAGATAATTACTTTAAATCAAGAAGGGGCAGACCATTTAAATTTATGACTTAATGCCGACACATGCATGTATTAATAAAACAGTTAGCATTAATGGAAATAGGGTTTAGTCTCTTGATTCAAATAGAGCTATCATTTCTGGTTTATACTGAACTAATGACTTATCCTTGGCAGAATGATATGTATGCATGTATTTAACTATTCAACTTAACCACTGAGACCAATTAATATGTTTCTGAAGTTTTATTTTATTTAAAAATATATATCAGCAGCCTCACTGGGATAAAAATGGTGTTGAACCAGAGTTCCTATGGCACCAGCTTAACCTTAAATGTAATAGTTTCACATGGAATATCTGATGATCGCACTGCATAAAATGAAGAGTACCGAAAAGCAGTGCAGAGGAAGGAGCTCTTCAACAGGACTGACGTTCAGTTAAGGAACTTTTTAGCTCCTTACCAAGCTAGCATAGACCCTGTGCAATTAGGGGGTCCCGCGAAAAGAAATGGTGGCTGCAAGTAGGTACACCACAAATTAAATCTGTATCGTGGTTGCTAGTGTGAGGATAGAAGCAAGGAACAAAACAGTGAGCAGCCATCTAAGCCAGGCTGTTTTCAAGTTATGGGGTAATACTGGTAGGGTGAGAAAACTTGCCCTGGTTGCACCGCACAAAGATTATTTGTACTCCCCAATATATATATATATATATATATATACACACATATATATACACACTCCCCAATAAAGGGAGTTACACGTTTGGTGCTGTGAGGCTCACAAACATGGAAATGCTGTGAATTGTGTTTTAAAGGGTTACTGAATATAACTCCTTCTGCCACTCTGGCCTTCACCTATGTGGGCCTGTGTCTCCACAGCATCATTGGGAGTTTGTTGGAACAGTACCAGACCGTACCAACACAATTAAATGAAAGCTTAAGTGTAATTGCTGTCTAGATAGGTACTTCCTACAGCTTATGTTCATGTATCAAAGTTCTGTTCAATTTTGCCTACTTTATAATACTTCATGATCCACAATTGCATTTTATGTTAGTTTATCTATGACGTGGCTACAGTTTACCTGTTGACGAACTATTAAAATCATCATTATAATAATGAGTTATATATTTGAAAGCTATTGCTGCACTGTTCACCAATCACTCTGGAAAATCCTGGCTACCCTTTTACATTCAGTTACTTGGTCCTTTTCTTTTAATCCATTTACACTATTTCTACTACTCTAATTCTGATTGCCATTGCATTACAATTAAGAATTCCAATGAATTGTTGCTGATTCAGAAGGGAGAGGGCTCTTACTCATTGCCAAACTCAGAAGGAAAAAAAAACAAACAAAAACCCCTTGGAATTTGCTTAAGCTAGCACTTTAAAATTGAAGAGCTAAATTATGGCTCATGAAGCCAGCAGAGCTCAGTGGGACCAGGATGCCTGAAAGCCACCGCACCACCCAAGCAGTTATGGAAGAAGGCCTTATGCCTTTGTCAGGCAAAATTAACCATAATGTCACCTTCCCCAAGGGCACTGCTCAGCGGCCGGGCTGGGG
>NW_009259237.1:1514761-1516080 GCF_000687185.1 Egretta garzetta
GCCTTGAACATGACCGGCAGCTCTAAATTTTCCACCCACCTTGAGTGCATCTAAGAGCTTAAGGGCTGTTCCTGCCTCAGAGCACAGAGGATGGGCAGTTAATGGGTCTCAGACTGCTCTTTGCAACGCAGCGCTCCTCAGCAAAGCGGTGGTCATTTTCAGTGCAGTAGTTACCAACTCTCTCACAAGTGCTGTTGCTCTAAAATAATTCTTAATTAATATCCTAAATCAGGTGATTGACAGAAAACTGTGTGACTATTGTGGCATTATGTGGCCCATTTTTGACATCAAAGTTGTTGACAACGGTTTCTATTAGACACATTGGCTTCTCTGGCTGCGTATCTGCCCAAGTGGATATAATACAATATTACAAAACTCTGCACTCTGTTACTTGTAGCGTATATCTCTCATACACAGGAATTTGATTTGTCTATGGATCAAAGCAAATATCATCCTGCCTTTAGCAATCCCCCAAAATGGATGGCTAGGGAAGAGCATCAGAACAGGGCAGGTGGAAATGAGACTCCTTCCAAGCCTGCAACCATTTAAAATCTATACCATTGTGTATGTCCTTTTTGGCCAGCTTTGCAATGATGGGTTGTACCAATTTCTTTTATATTCCAAGGCACTACAGGATATCCGGAAACAATTTGGACCAACCTACTTTTCTCAGTTCTCCAGTTATAAGCTCCACTGGCCTAGATGCGTACAGGTAAAATTAGACCAATTTGGCCTCATAAGTCTTTTTTTCTATCACAGATGTCTTTATAAGATCTCTCAAGCATGACAACATTTTTTAAGGAAATATTTTAAGCATTGGAACAGGCTGCCCAGGGAGGTGGTCAAGTCCCCATCCCTGGAGGTATTTAAAAGGTGGGTAGAGGAGGTGCTTAGGGGCATGGTTTAGTGGTGGGATGGCAGGGTTAGGGTAGTGGTTGGACTTGATGGTCTTAAAGGTCTTTTCCAACCTAAATGATTCTGTGACTTTTTTGTTTCTCTGTGCCAGTTTTTTTTCTGTCTTTAAACTCTTTCTCTTGGCATCGCAGGAACAGGCACCACCGTCTTCGAGACAGGAAGGAGGAGATAGCAAACCCCTCAAAAGCCACCGCCACTTCGAGGACCCAGCTGTTTGTTTTACGCCCGGGCTCCAGCTGCGGCTCTCCTCCGCAGCCTGAAGTTACGCGACCCCAAAACTTCGTAGCGAGCACCGAGGCGGTAACGCGAGGCCGAAGGTAACGCCATCCACCGACCAGAAGGCCGCTAATCCCGACAAATACCGGAGCATCGGCCCGAACCGCAGCGGGGCCGAGTCGCCCCCC
>NW_009259237.1:1516121-1519064 GCF_000687185.1 Egretta garzetta
GCCCCGGCGCGGGGAGACCGCCTTCCACAGATGCCGGCTCCTGAAGCAAAAATCTCTCCTCTGGGAGCACCGCCTGCGAATTTGCTACCCTTCGGTAATATTTAAATGGCTTTAAAGTCCTTACTTACACAGGAAAGGAAAGCGAACGGGTTTAATCATTCGGCAGGCGCAGGCTTGCGCTTGAATGAATCAATAATTTCACAGTCTAAGAGTATCCTAGTCTTCAGCATCAAAACTCAAACGCAGGGCTACGCTTGTCTCCTAAAATACTATAAAAGAGTTTCAGAAGCATACAACCACAACGTTCCTTAGCTGATAAGAGATAAAGCAAAATATATACATATATGGCACAAACTGACAAAACTTAAGCATAAAATAAGTCCTCTTAATTCACATGGACAAAGTGTCTGATCCAAACTACATTTACATCAGTGGCCATCTTTCCATTTATTTTCCCAAGCTTTGGGTTGGCCCCAACAAAGGGACAATAAAAATTGAACTGCAATTAAAAAAAAGGGGGGGGGGGGCATAGCATAGGAAATTATACACAGACTTTTAGCTTAAAATGCTAGTAGAAAAACTCAGGCACAAAAAAAGCCCAGGAAGTATGTTGCTAAACTGTTTCAAATTAATTGATTCCAGATGAGACCTCTGGTTCTCACACACTGAAGATATTTCGCTAAACATCCAGCTCACAAAATGGATTCAGAATTGGTTTAGGGGGTTCACCAAAGAGAGGAGACGCTAGTTTTAAGTTGGAAATCACTTCAAATTTCTATGATGTCTGATCTAGAAATAACTTCTAAGAATGTTGTGGAAATCTCAGCAATAAAACATTTGTTTCTCAAGTTAGGCTTTGTTTAGTTATAGCATTTGCAGAAAACAAAAATGTCAGTCTGCTGGAACTCTGAACTTCACATATGTTTCTTACAGTAAATTAAATTAAATATGTCAAACGTTGTCAGAATAGCATATTAATTGAAGCTGAAATCACATGATATATTTTAAAGCATTTTATCAGATAACTCACAGAAATCATTCTAATCTTCGCAGTTTCCCCATATTGTTATGCAAAAGAAACATTCATTTGGCTGTCCTGTCTCTCAGTCAACCGTTTCCATGCATATTTCCTTCTGAAACTGCTGATGATAAATCGCAACAACTTATCTCATCTCTTGACATACCCTATTGTAGCAGCGTTTCTGGTAACGAAGGAATCTAGTTCTTAGTGATTTTTTTGGTTAGGCAACACTTAAAATTTTAGCAAAGTTAAAGCTGATGTAGAGAAGTCTATAAATAGCATTCTCTGTCCATGCTCATTCTCTGATGCTCTAGTGCAAGGCTGAGGTAAAAAAAAAATAAAAAAAAAAAATAAATATATATGTATATCTCCTATTCCTGGGCCTAAGAACAAGACCCTGCAGGAGAGAGATGCCCTCTAGATAATTTTCCTAAAGAATTTCTAATTTTTGTTCTGAAGATCTTGTTCTTAGTTCTGTAACTTTATTTTGTTGTTCTCCTGCAAGAGGAAGGAGAACTGCTTTAGAAGTACAGTTAGAAACTTCTGCTTTCTACAGTAGGCTAAGAAATAGGCTAGAAAAAGGTTTTGTGTGTTAAGGTATGAAGCTCAAACCAGACCTGCTCTCCGTCTCCCTGCCCATCTCCCCAGCAACATGAACTGCGCTGCTCTGCTATGAAAATGCTGTTCATAAGCAAACATCTGCAATTCCACTTCCATATACTGCGATGTATCTCTCCGTACAAAATCATCCAAAGGATTAAGTACAATCATCGATTTGTGTTCCAAATCTCAGTGGACAGACCTGACTGAGGCAGATGTCAGATTAATTATTGCAGAACTTCTACACTGGAAGCAATTTATTGGTATGCGTTAGCCAGCCTAGAAAAAGGGAACAAAGTATTTACCTGGAGAATCAGAGACTTTGGAAACATTGAGGCACGCATAAGAGCAAGGGAGGGGGGAAAAGAGACGGACATTCACTAACGTCTGAGTGCGTGCTTCCCTGCTTCTAAATCTGTTAGTGCTTTTCTCATTCAACAGTTTCATAATTAAATAATTCAAATATTTAATTTCTTAATGGAGGGGCACAGAATCTGTAAAATTCTTATTGTATCGCCACCACAAATCAACAGGAAGAAAGTCTTTCCCAGGGAGTTACTAGACCTTGGAACGTGAAAAAGAAATGAGCATTCTCCTTATAAAGGGCCAATTTCTGAATTAGTGACCTCATTTGCTAAAGAGGTTCCTTTGTCACAGATATCTTGGTAGGTAAATACTGTGTTACACAGCCACACTGTCCTTTGTAGCAATGGTACAAAGAAGATCTCCTAGCACATACTGGCTCTCTCCTCACCAAATGAATATTTAAAAGAGTAGACAATAAAGGGGGACTTCTATAGAAGGTAAAGGCATTTGTATCATGATGTCAGACTGCTATATGTGCTCCCGGAGGACTGCACAGGAAGCACTTTTATTCTAAAAGTTAATGGTATTTATGGGGACCCACAGCCTGATCTATTTTACCTTTCTTGGGGATGTGCTTATGCATGTATCACCCAAGAGTCTAATGCTTTTTGGACTAGCCCATATTAGAGACAGATACCATTTTGGTACCTTGTGAATAGTAATGCATTTGAAAGCCAGCAAGAAAAATAAATTAAAAAAAAAAAAAGAAGATATAAATCAAAGTCCCTTTTTTATTCTGGATAGAGTATCCTTCATTTCATGCACTCGTAATTTCTGCATATCCTTTTCGTGCCTGGGAGCTACAGTGCAAGTAACAGATTTTCAGTTCAGGGCTCTCAATATCTGCTTAACCGGAGGAACATTTTAAAACAGACAAATGCTCGCCCTGCCCGCCGGCCCCCCCGAGCAAGAGCTGAAGAATAAAAAATATTAAAAAAAAAAAAAAAATACCGTTT
>NW_009259237.1:1520029-1566789 GCF_000687185.1 Egretta garzetta
CGGGTGGGCTGGAACCCACGCCAGAGCCCCGGGCACGGCCAGTCATAGCCACTGCCACGGGGGGTCTCCTGGGTGGGGGGCTACCCCCTACCTCGTAGCACAGAGAATCTGTCCAAGTTGGACAAACAGCAGGAGCATTTTACACTGAATCCAGTCACGTTTCCTGTCACGATCAGACATTTGTCCAGGAAAAAACCTGAAAAAGTTCCTCAAGCATTTCTGGATTTGGAAAATCTTGGTCTGTTGTAGCTCACAGCCAGAGGCTGAGGCCAGGCCTCTCTGCCCAGGCCGCCCTCCGGCTGCAGGCGGGGGGGGGGTGAACCTTTCCTTCTCAGACACACCTGACCCAGGGGCTGCCCCTCTCACTCCCTCTCTTTTCATTACCTGAAGTGAAGACACCTAGCACGATTCCCAGGTGGGGCTGAGCTCTATGAGCCCAGGGAGAAGTGCCCTGAGTCAGTGTGCCCATCCAAACCCAGAGGCAGAGTGCAGCCCCCTCCAGGCATGCCCGCACAGGCACACGTCAGCCTGCAAGCCCCCTCTCACCCACCAGCTTTCCTCACAGCGGCCAAGACCTGTGCGCTCTGAGGTGGCTGTCAGCGTAGTCGGTGCCATCTGGGTAGCTGCGGAGCAGTGCAGAGCAGAGCAAGGAAGGATGCAACACACAGCCCCTCAAGAATAAGGAGTGCATTTGCTGTTGGAGATAACTAGGTACCTCTTTGTGAAGGTAATCTGTCCATCCCCAGGCAACCCAACTGACTGTTCATCCCCCACGCCACAAGGCAGCACTCACGCTGCTCTGTGACCACACCACTCGGCCCCGAAGAACAAGGCTTTTATATTCTGTGGTTAATTAGCTCTGCCAATAACTCCAGGCAAAGAAAGAAAAATTGGCACAAAAGCTGCCACTGTACAAACAAAGAATTTGGAAGGAGGGAAGCTGATAAACAATGCATCCAAAGGAGGCTGAGGGACACTGGATTTAGCACAGTGGAGCAGCAAGTCCTGCCTGAAGTCAGCCCTGGGGAAAGAGCAAGAGCCTCCTGGCTGCAGAGCGGGGGACCTTGGAGAATTAAGGCTAAAATTTGCTTCAAAAAGGTGTTAAGAGTTCACAATTTGGGAATTGTGGCACCAGGGAAAGGCCTGCCATGAGGTGGAAGGGCGCAGGCGGGAGGGCTCCAAGGCGAACGCAGGGCGAGGCAGCCTGGAGCGCTGCCGCAGCACCCAGGACCACGCCTGGGGACCCAGCTGGCTGAGCGCAGTGCAGGCGAGTAACAAGGGGAGCAGCCCTGGTGTGGAAAACGCAGAACTTGGGACAGACAGGGGAAAATGGTGAGCAAACTCAGAAACACCCTGAGCTGAGCAGAAGGCATGAGGTAAAGACAGTTAATTAATTGGCTGTGGTGCTAAGAAAACTAGTTTTAGGAATGGTTTTTGATAGAAAATTCAAGGAGTCATGAATTGTCATTGAGAAATAAAACATGTAAGGGATCAATCAAGAATTTTGGGGGGGAGATGTAGCTGAGGAAGGAGGGTGATGCACATTAATTTGGGACAGTTTTGTCAAGAAATTGGTTTTAGACAGAAAATATGAGAAGGGAAATATGTATTAAAATATTTCCATGTAGTCCCAGTCCAAACCTACTGCCTTTAATGGATACCATCAGTCTCCTGTGATGACAGTATGAGAATTACCATTTGTTTTCTGTATGGATACGCTGTAGTGAGTACTACTTAGTGCAGCTCTGCCAAAATTGCCAAGCTGAAGCCCAGAGACGGGCAGTTGGCTGAGGATTTTTTCCCTTTTCTTGCTGGCTTTAGCAGCGTGGTGGAGGGGATGACTTTTGTAATTCCCGTTTTTAAACTGCTGAGATCAGATTTTTTTGAACGTAAAGGAAAAGTGAAAGCAATTTCAATCTAATTAAGCATATACAATAGGTACCCATAATATTCTCTAGTCAAAGAGCATATTGATCTATAATGAAAGGTTTCATTAATTCCATTCAAGGAGGCATGTTAACAAACGAGTGCAGTAACATCTGATCTAGCGAGCGGCTTGTTTCCTCCCTTCCTTCTGCACTGAAATCTCAGTGTAAACTAATCAGATTCTCCTCTTATTTTTCTTTCATTTGTTCATCTTCCTATAGGATCTATAGATAGATGGTTCTTATCTGCAAACAAAATTAAAGCAAAACTCCAGCTGAAATCTATATGTTTGCACCTCTGGCTAAGTCCCAAGTCTGATTACATTAATAACCACTGTGGAATTAATTTCACCTACCTTAAGCCATTTTAAAATTGAGTATCTACCAGGCTATCTATAGTAAGAGTTCATTTCAAGTCAGGAAAAAGAAGTCCCTCTAACTGGGACAGGCCGCTGGCTGGAGATGCCTCTCTCTATACCAAAGGGTTCTTAACAACTTGCTCAGACTGGAAACCCACCTACGACCATCTACAATTTGATGAGGCGAGTCCTACTTTTTATGTTGGAAACAGAAAATAAGAAGCGGTCAAAACAAAATCAGTGTGTGGCACTGATAAATAGCAACATTTGGTATATATTCCCTTTAGCCATTACATTTGGGCAGTTCCAAACTACCCTGCCATCGTTTCAGGAGAACTATTGCACAGAGTCCTTGCACAAGAAATGACAGTGGGTCACACAGAAGAGAAGTGTGCAGGGAAGGAGGGTACCTGGGAACAAAAAAAACTCCACTGAATTTCAACCAGTGCTCATGCGTGCATTCACAGCATGTTAGATGGGAGATTTTCATAGACTGTCCAAGTCCAACCTTGCCATTCCTACCACACACAAAGTCAAGAGAAAGAGAATACGCTACTGCAAATTTCTGCCTTTGCAGACTGTTTCTGCTGGTTGGTGACTCTTCATCTATGAAGCCTTAGGCTAGATGGTAACTTTATGAATGGCGTATTGAAGCCAACGTAAACTCAATGTGGACAGTATCAGATTAACTAGTGCGTAATCTTTCTAATTGCAGTTGCCATCTCTCTCTACAAAACGTTAGATGCAAACCAAAAAAGCAGGCCTTAGCTATGCCGCTGCTGTGGAAGTCATGGCAGAGCAGCAGGGGAGCACAGTGAGGTCTGGAGTTAACATTTACAGCTGCTTGAAACCTGGTGTCAGAATGAAATCAGTGTCAGACATAAATAAAGGAAGTTTATACATATTTTAAACAGTATTTGTTTTTGCATATCCATATATTTAGGTTAAGAACATCTGTGATAACAAATCTGCAAAATCTAAAAAAAGGTTTCTTTATCTACTGTGGGCTTACAGAATCTGAAGTTTGTTAAAATTCTGCTCATTGCTTGGGAAGTTAACCCATTTATCATTTGAAAATAAGCTAGCTGATTTGTTTTCTAAGCATCTGAAGGAGTACATGCACTCCTGCTAATTGAATCGTTGTTTTAGAAAGCTGCAGCTGAGTTCATGAAATAAGCATAAGCAGGTATACTGTAAGTTTAAGCTGGACATTTGTATCAGGGCACATGAAAAAGGTTGAACTGTGAACTGCGGAAACTGAACTCCAAAAAGCCTTTCACAATTCAAAAGAATTTATCAATGTCTCATTTACTCAATAGCTTGGGCATACCTATGCAATAAAAGTACGAAAGAAGAAACTTTTTTCCATTTTTTGACCCTGTTTTCTCCAAGCCCTACAGGCCCTTTTCCCACCAGATGGCTTCCAACTGACTCTCTTCCTTCTCAGCTACCTTTACCAGATCTCTGCAATTTCCTTCACTTTTCTTCTCACCTGGAAAGTATTAGAGATTTAAAAGGCACACGAACAGCATATTGCTATCTGCAGGAGCTGGGAGTTTAGGAAGAAGCAAGAGGGACAGTGAAGGAGAAGAGCAGCTTGATAATAAAAGGATATTCCACACAGTCTGAACAAAGTTTTTGTCTAAAACACCCTTCAGTTTCAGTGTCATTTCGCTGATGAAACAGAGCAAAATTTGATTCCTATTTGAAAACATAAAGGGTGAGAAGGATTGAAGGAGAGAGAAAAAATTATTCTTAATGGGTCAAAAAAAAAAAAAAAAAAAGGAAAACTAATTAAAGCCACAATGCCAGCACAGTGAGAAGACAAGAAGAGTATAACTTAAGGAAAGCATGCACCTTGTGGCAAGGAAGCAAGGCTTTTACACAGTGAACAGACAGCTCAAAGCATCTGGTATCTAAAGCTGTTTTTTCCAATAACAAATGTCTTTCATGTAGAAATATAGGAATATAACAACATGTGTTTACTTGAGAAAGGTTAAAACAAAGGCAAAACCACTGAGGTTAAAAAAATTCTGCACAAAGCAATTGATACAGAAACTATCTCCACAAAGTTAGCAATGCAAAAATCTTTCTTTGACTATACCAGTGGGTTATAACTGAAGCACTGAAACCTGGAGAGAAAAGGAAATTCTGAAGTGGGAAGACGATTACAGTAAAACCAAACCGAACTATTGAAATAAATACTAAAATAAAAGTCCGAACGGTGGTGGGGGGGGGGGAGGGGTGTTTTTTAAATTTCAAATGTGCACATAGAGCTTCTTGTAAGTGCACTAGCTACAGTGATAAATCATCAGCTTGAATCACCTATTCCAAGTGGCGCCCAGGGTGGTACATTCAAATACAGGACTGATGTGCCTGGTATGTGAAGGAGGAACCCATATCTGGGGTTTGGTTATCTCCTTTCCCTGTTCACTACAAAAAAAGGTCTCATTCCTATACCAGGGTGAAGAAAAGCTCTTCCCATTAATCTGCCAACAGAGCCTGGCCTTGAGGGCATTTCACATTTTAATTCGTTTTCATGATGAAGATGAAAATCCTGATCTTCAGTCAAACCCAAGTGGCCCAACTCAGGCCACAGAATAAGCACCTGCCTGCCCATAAAAGACAACAGAATTGAGTCCAATTTCATTTAGGCTGCAGTAGAACAGAAGTCTATTTTTCTCCAGTTTTCAGAGACCTTTTAAAACCATGTCTGTTTTTATTAAGACTTTGGTAAGGAAAGATACCTTGTTTTCTAAAAGTGGTTTGGCACATATGGAGTAGGGACAATTAGACATTTCTGTTACTGAGCTTTGAGACCACCTTACCCTGATACAGTCCTTAGAACCTTTTGGGACTATTTTATTCAGTTTTAAAAACTGTTGTGATAAGTAAGGATGCCGCAGAATTCTAGCCAACATCCCATTTCCTCAGCTCTATTGCAATGTGCCGAAGACCCGGCAGGACTGGACAAGTCAGCTTTTATGTTCTGAAGGGTTCTCTCAAAAGCCTGGGAAATCTCCAGAGGCACCGAGGCAGCCTTTTGGTTGCCTTGGTTTACGGATTTGACCCAATCATGGATCAAGCCCCAGCTGAGCAGTTTTTACAATACTAAAGTAGATTATCAGAGAACGGTATTCATAAGGACATTAACTGAAAAATGCTGTATGCAGAGGGTCTGCTGACCAATGTAGATTCGCAACTATAGACTCTATTTATAGTTCCAACCTAGTATCCAAAAATTACAGCGCAAAGGAATTCATGAGGAAAAAAGGCCTAAATGGTGAGTCAGACAGACCTCATAAACGTTTTAATGTATCAATGTCTTTTCCTAATGGGTTTCTAGAAATACAGATCAGAAAATTAAATTTCTCATTTAGACAAGGTATTATTTAGTTAGGAAGTTGAGACTAATTTATTTCTGACACTGCGCATTAAAAGAAAGAAATGCATTTTATATATATGTGCATGCACACACAGCTACGTGTATGGCACTGTCTGCATAGGCTGTCAAGCAGGATGGGGCCTCCAAATATATTCCTTGAATGTGTTCAACTTATAGCTTATATAATTTATTTTATTAGAAAACAAGTTTGAAAAAAATCACTGCATCTTACTAGAGAGCATGCATGGCTTGTACACACATCATTTGATAGTAAGATATAACATAGCTAAATAATTGGTAATAATTCTGTCACTTAATTCCATTTCTGAGTGTCACTTACTATGTCCGGGATGTGCTGTACAATTAATGATTATGCTGCTTTCAAAACCTAAGAAAAGAAAATAAAGTCTTCAAAATTTTGCATTTTTTTCCATTTTCCTGTGTTTTGTTTAAAGAATACATATTTGATTTGTTAGAATGCTCTGCTACAAATACTCTTTACATGTATATTAGGTATATCTAACATCAGTTTGCAAATAGCCCAAACTGTGCCCAGGAAGATTTAAAGGAGGATGTTCCTGTAATCTCAGCTGCTAACCCTTCTGTACTGATGAACACCAGGCAGTCATGCTTATCTAGCACAAAGATCTTTCTTCATTTAATGCCCGCAGCTTGAGATAGTCAATCTTGCCCAGCATGCACCTCAAGTATTTCAGATTGTTATCTGTGATTTTTGTGTATGTCCCCATACTATTCCAGGTACTGTGAGTTAGTAGCTACTTATCTATCCATACTAGGCCATAATCAAAGGCATTTTAACATCAGTATAGGAATAACCATGTTGCACAGATCCAGGAGATCAATCACTATCACAACTGTAAGAGTTCAGTAAACAATTATAAATTGAGCTGTTGTATATAGACTAGCAAAATAATGACAAAATTATAAATCCTTAGCCATAAATTCTACTTTAAGCTGTACATAGTACTGAACCAAGTGATATGCTATCACTGTATTAACATCCATCTGCTACTGAAAAAAAACCACTAAGTGACTTTTCTCTAATGAACTGGAGTAAAAAAGTTATAAAAAGAAATATAGGTTTGCTTGACTATTTAAAGTCACAAGATTATAAGTCTTTAATACTGCTTTTATCAGAAGATAAAAATATAGCGAGACTCTAGAGTTTGTCAGATGAGTCATTACTAAAAACATTACAAGATTCACGTAATAATCACAAAACACAAAAACAATCTCAGTTATTTAAACCTTTTGAAAAATGAAATGGCGCTGCTTCACTGTAAATCTGCCACATGGTTTAAAATTTCATTGATCACTAAGTAAAAGATTCTTTTTCTTTTTAAAACCTGTGTATAATAAGGTATCATTTTGTTTGAGTCCAGATAATTATTTAAAGAGTCTGGTGATATTTTTTCTGTATTTCCCAATAACATAAAACCAATATTGCATAGCATTTTTAGTTCCACATGCAAGCAGGCCAAGGGCTGTAAATCACACTCAGAGAGGTGATGAGAGGAGTGCTTGAAAATGAGAGGCTTTACTTCAGGAAGCTCAGATATATATTTATCTTTAATCTGTGTCTAGATAGATAATCTTAACAAGCTTCTGAGAAAAAAATTGTGTCCTTTTGGCATCTATTAGAAATCAGTACAAACATTAAGGTTCTACATCTCTGAAGGAACACGAGATGGGAGATTTCAACAGGGTATGTCCAACGACTACAGAAGTTGGGGAAGGCTTCACATTAACTTCTGTGAGCTTTAGATCAGGCCCCATAGCTTTGCAGCGTTCACACACAGGGAAGGGCCGAATGAGCTGCTTTCATCCTTGACCAAGCAGAGAGTGCTCCTGAGAAGACGCAAGTTCGCTGGTCAGTCTTCAACGGCACAGCGCACAGATCCACTGTGTATCCGTACAACCAAACAACCACTACCAATATACTACCACTATTATGGGAATAATGTCACGGCAACAATCATGTAAACTAATGTAAACAATTCTTATGTGACTTACATTTTGGATGCCCATTTAATTTTTGATGTTTCCCTATTTAAAAAATAAGATTTCTGTCCCTACTGTACTTTATGACACCGGTGAGAAATACAGCTTTTTATAATTCATTTCTGTTGCTTGGTCATTTGATGCTTTTGGTTATTTGTTCTGTATATTTGGTGATTTTTTTTTTTTTTTAGTTTTTGAGAAAAAAAAAAAAAACAACCACAAATCTTCTGTTAATTCAATAGCTGAGATGTGTTACTGTTTTCCTTCCATTTTTCAAAATCAGAAGGTAGATTAACACAGATGCTTAAAGCATCAAACAATGTCAGGTTTTTTCTGAGTGAAATATTGTGGGTGCTAAGAAATCGTGGAAAACATGCTCAGACTATGCTACCACCCTGTCAAATACAACTAGAAGAAAAACATATTCCATCTGAAAATCCAGTACACCATCCTCATTAATTTAATCAACAAAGGAAGAAAACCTGCATATATAAAAAAGAAACTAATGTGTATTTCCACATGGACTAAGCCTCTTCAGCTTATATTCAGGTTATACAATACAAAGAAATGCTTCACATAAGCATTTCATACAATTTAATACATCTGAATGGCTCTTTCCTAGAAGTATTGGAGAAAATTACATATGTTCTGGATCTGCAGGGCCCTTAATCCATGGACAATGCTTTCATTTCCATAAGACCTACTGAGAGAAAGCCTCATCTTTCTCCATTTTCCACTGCTGCAGTCTAAGAATGTGCAAGTAGCCCTCACTAAAGTGTTTAGCATCTAGATGAAGTCATTTCCATGGAAAACAGTACCTGCAACCCTCTCCCCTGTAGTAACCTCTAAGAGGTTCTCTGTAGTTGCTCTCTGCTTTTAGGGATGTATTTATTACTCTGACTCTCCTTAGCTTTTCTAGGCATCTTCCTGGAAAGAAGTTGCCTTTGGTGGCATTTCAGAAAGAAGTGGTTATTCTCTTCCGTTGCTGCCTACTCTGTATTCCGTAACCGGCATTGAGACCTGTCCTGAATGGACCAAAAATACTGATCTAAAATTTCAAGAGCATACCTACAAGATGGTAAAATGAACCAGTTAATAGATACCTCAGATTTAAAATTCAATTATTTCAATAGGCCTCATCTAGCCTTCTGCAAATAAAGTCACGGACCTACCTCTTACAACTTAAGTTTTTATGGTGTCATACATAAAGTATGTGGTACTACATTATAGGCCTAGCTGTTTTCTTTTTCAGTTTGATAATGCAGTTTGGCATTGTTTTGAAGTTTTAATCAGATTACACCGCTTGTGGTAGATCATAGTATTTGAAAATTTTGATTCAAGTGTACTAGAAACAGAGAATTTAAGAACAGCATTGATGAATAACAACCTTGTACCCCCAAGAGTTACACATGCTCACACATTTACAAAAAGACTGGATACATGGACCTTTTAGCATTTTAATTGCAATACTAAAATTGATAGTTGTGATGGCTACAAGTGTCCAACAAAACCAAGATTAAAAAATATGCCCAAATGCTTGATATTCCTGATCATGCAGAGAAAAGGGAGATTTTTTTTCTTTTATTTCAGTGATTCAGGCAATTAAATTAATACTGTTCCTGTATCATTTCAGTATCTGTTCTGCTGAAAAGTTAGGAAAGACTCTATAGGAGAACTGCAACATAAAGAGGCAAACAGATGAGGTAAAGAAGTTAGAGAATATAACTGATTAATTATTAATGTCATTAGTCCTCAGCTCAAGATTAAATAAAGCAAACAATCCTTTTGGCTAGCAAAGATGATGAAGGAAGAGTACCTGATTCAGAAACTTTTACACTTGCTATTTCAATGAGCTAAAACATAGGGATGCTATGCCAGATTCATGCCATAAATCCAGAATAACACCGTTGGCTTACTTAGATTTTACATTGACTTCAGGAGAGTTACTTTGAATTTACATCACTATAAGATCAGGATCAAACTGCTGAGAGGATATTATAAGAAGATTAAACATGATCTTAAACAGTGATATCCCAGGAGATCCGAGGATTTTCAATTTGCAAGATTTTACAACTGTCTGAGAGTTGGATAAATTTCAAATGCAGTTGCTTATAAGAGCATTTGCAGCTGCCAAAAAAACCTCTTTTAAGAACCTGGAAGTTGGCAGAGAAACTGAGCATCATGGAAGAGTGGAACACAACAAGCAAGGCTGCAAGCAAGCAACAGGGAACTCTGAGGGCATTTATGAGAGCACACAGCCATCACTGGATTCATTTGACTTCATGTATTCCATACGTTCATGCTATTCTTCTAGACACTCACAGTACAACTTTGAGTATAGGTTTAAAGCACAGATATATGTATTTTGATATCAAGGCCCACATTCAGCTGCCTACTTCCCACTCATGATAGACTGACACTGAAATCAACTCAGAAGACATTTCAGTACCTTGATCTGAATTATTTTGTTTTTTCCTGGGCAGAAGACTGATATTCATCACTTCCATGTCTGAATATTGATTCCAATGATGATGCCTCATCTTCTTTTCCTTCATTCATTAAGCAGTGTTCCTACAGAATTTAATGGAAAAAATTATTTTTGTCTGGAGGCCTGTGCTCTTGGATCTTTGTAGCTGTCTCTTGCAGGATTCTCTAAAAGCATCAGTGAGATGAATGCAGAAATCTAATCTGTAATTCTTAAGGCAGAGAATGATTTTCATTTCATTCAAATTAATTTCTCATCTAGCATAAGAGGGCACAATATCCATCTTCTGATACTCTGAAAGTCAGAGGCTCAGCTGACAAATTTTCCTGAATAAATGAGAGTCCCAAAGAACTGATTAACAAACAGTGAATTCTGTTCTGGTGCTGATCTACAGGTAAGGGATTTTGAAAAGAGATTAATGCTACATTCCCACACCATGTGTGCAATTGCGAGTATTGTGTGTCCTTTCAATTTGCTTATGCACACATGTACAAAACGACTAGTCAAGAAGTTGAGCAGATACACGTATGCTTTCTGGGTGCAACTATAATGGTTCTGTACACCAGAGTATTGAACAAAAGCCAAACAAAGTAGACAAAGACTTTTTTTTTGCACCTTTGACCCTGAAAATCAAGTCCTCTAAATCATTCTATTCAGAGATGTGCTGCAGTAACTGAAGTAGGCAGAATTTAAAGATACCAAGAGAATAATTTTAAATAATCTAAACTACATAAAGATATTATACATTAAGTGTGAAACACTATTGGCTAATTTGCAGAGATTTGCAGTAATGGGCTAATTTGCAGAAATCTCCAAATTCTACTGCCCTTAAATTTGGCTGAGCAAAGACCTTCAAGAGAGCATCTTCTCTAATTCAGAACTGATTTTTTATTATTTGGATGATATGATGCAACAATTCTCTAGTTCACATTTCATACAATTATGTAGCAGTTTTTCTGAAATAAAAGGGAACCGAAATGCACATACAGAGTAAAACAGTTTATTTTTATTGCCCCAAGCAATTATGGCCTGAAATCAGACATAAAGGCTGCAGAGCCTGATATAAAAGACCAGAGAAAGTATTCTAATTTCAATATAACTTCATTCTCTAGAAATGAAGTTGTCACCACGAAATATAACACTGGTATTTTTTATTCATTATTATAATAAAAAAAAGTATACCATGTAGTGAAGCATGTCCTAGATGACATTCCTCAGTAGTCCATGAATAAAAATTGTTTCTCCAGTACCGTATTCCTAGTCTGTGCAGCCTGAAGTTATATCCACGGCCTCCACGCATTTCACCTCTCTGTCCTAAATGAAATAGCCCTTGTGGCACTCAATCTCTCATCTTCCAAAGCATTTGGCACTTCAGCTTCTGTAAATCTCCAATTAAAATTCCAATTAACAAAAAGAATATTTCTTTTTGGCACAAAATATTCAGTGCCTTGTTTAATTTGGTCCTTAATTTGCATGCCTTTTTATTAGCTAGTGTTTAGAATGTTCATTTCCAGAATAGATTTACTTGAAGTTTTACTTGATATTCATCAAAATATTAAATTGAAGTTTTAACAACAAACTAAATTGACAATAAATCCAGTGTGCAGGTTTGACTGAGAGGAATTGGGAAAGGGAAACATTTTAGAAAAGTCAAAACATTGTTTTCACATATTTTAAACAAAATGTGTGAAAATGTTATTTATAAATGTAAACCAATATGAAATGTAGCTAAAATCAAATTTTCAAATCTAAATAGTTAAAACCTAGCTGCAATACCCTCTTTGAGCAGAATACAGCATTTAGTTCAACTATAAAAATATTTTGAGCTTTTCTATGAGAAAAAATAAATGTTTAAATTGTTTCATTCTGCTAACAGAATGGAAAAAATTAGTTCTCTGCACAGTTTAAATAAGTTTTATGAGAACACCTCTGAGTGTTTGTATCAGTACAGTAATGATGTGCACAGAAATATTCTGCTGAACTTTCAAATTATGAAGTTCACTGGTTTGATAATAAAGTACTTCTCTGACTTTGTTCCCCAGGAGCTTGCAGATGGGTTCTCATGATAACATATCCAGTATAAGTATCTTTTTATAATTTACACATTCCTAGAAAAAAAAAAGAACAGCCTATTTGTATCAGCCTTCAAACATATTAGATATGTAAAAGGCAATGAAATGTGAAAAGGCAGCAGTTAAAATGTGTAAAAACAAACATTTATAATGATATAATCAAGTCTAAGCACAAATTTCAACTTATTCATGGTGCAGATTACATGACATCTGATGATTGATGAAGATGGTTAAGTGAAGTGCTATTAAAAGCAGTGCGATGTTCAAGATAACGAGGTTATCGTATCATTATGCATTTTCTGGATGGAACTGGCAGGTAAGCCTCACTGGCCATCAAAATACTGTACTGTAATCAAAGTCCTTGAAAGCACAGATTTGAAAACATATCTAAAAGGCAAAGAGAGATTAGCTAATCCATTGTTACAAACACCTCTATAACTAGAAAATCACCAAAATGGGTAAAATAATAGGAAAATATAGTTCTTCCACAGAAAATGAAAGCATTTTATTGTTTTATAATCTTTACAAGGCACACAGAGAAAAAAGAAATATGTGATCCATACATCAAAAACAGACGTTTGCCCCGATTTCAGAAATAGTTATGCAAACCACAGGAAAGCCATTAAACACACTGGTGACCTGTATTTTGTGCGACCAGCTCAAACTGGGGGGGAAAAAAAAAAAAAAAAGAAAGAGTTTCTGATGATGGCTAAGATCTGGGAAGAAACTTCATCTCAGTGAAGGAGAGTTACACGTGGCTTCTTGCTAAAGATGAAGACCTTGTGTTCAAAATAGAGTGTTTCTAATGCATTTTTTTTGAAATATTTTGAAATACTAGCAGTGGCAAGTGGAAAGAAAACAAGAACAACTAATCTAACCAGCTTCCTAACCATACTAATCTGCAGAAAGATGATCCAGATCAAGAAAAGGGAAAAATAATGAAGTTAAAGTGAAATGTTGTCTAAAGAATCCACAGATTTGCCGATATATTAGGAACTTGTGTACTGCTTTCTCAACAAACAAAATACCATAACTCCATTAAACATAAATGCTAAAAATCTGTCTCCATAACAAAGCAATTATAATGAGACTTGTCATTCATCTCCTTTACAACGGTGTCGTGAGGCATGATTCATTACGTTTGTAAAGCGCTTTGAAATCCTGAGATGAAAGATGCCAAAGAAATGCAAAGTATTATCATCATAATACAAAGTAGTATTATCATTGTCATCAAAGCAAGTGCCTTAGGAAAGGGCACTTTTACACATGAATTAATTTGTGATTTTAACAGCTCACTTACTCCAGTGTAAAGCTTCTGTTACTATTAGATCCAAACCTGGATCCAGGGAGCGAAACTATCAGGACTATCTTCCTGCATTCCCAGCCCCAAGATGTCATTGCTATACAGAGAATTGCATCTGATTTACAGCTTAGCACAGTGCAGGCACATTTTAGTCTATGTCTGTCAATTCAGCATCTACCTCGGCAAGCAGCAGCCGCAGCTGAGGAGCACCTCTCCTCCAGGACACTGTGCATATTAAATTGTCTCTTTTCAGTTCGTGCAGGTGCTATTCTCTAAAGAATCTTGTACTGACAGAGTGCCAAAGTAAAAATGTATACAGATACATAAAAAAGTTTTAAATAAAAACATTTTTTTAAAAAATGATCCTTTGCCTCTATGTTTTAGCATCCCCCCAATTCTGCAAATAGATTATATCTTCACAAATACATTGAATTCCTCCAAAATTTCTTCCATATTAGCTGAAAATTGAGATTTTTTTGTTGTTGTTCCAGGCCGCAACACAGACTCACTTTGAGACCTATGTCATTAAAATAAGGGGGCTGTGCTACTTCTGTTGAAGGAGAGCTTCTGGTTCCATGTATCAACACCAACTCATGCGCTGTGGTACAGCAGCAGGATTGCTACAGTCAGCATCTTCATATGCAGGAGAATTGGTGGGAAGCATTGCAGATGCTCCCCACCAGCAACAGATCTCTAATGAACCCCTTTGCCGGGCAGACTTGGGGCTGAGTTATGGCTTTTGCCACTGATGTTTCCCACTGATTAAGTATTAATGATTCTTTACAAGGTTCAGCTATACTATGCTTGTTAATCTGTCACTTTTACGCACTTATCTAAAAGTAAGCAAATGACATGAAAGTTTAAATGGTTACATTTTTTATTGATCTTAAACCATGGTCTGACAGGTATTACTTTCTTTCCATAGGTGCTGGTTTTGGCAATGTCACTCAGCTGAAGAGCACTGAAATGAAATATTCCTGCTTCAGTTCATTAGAATATTCAGCATGTTAATACATTTATAAATCGTAATTAACTACTCCTTTCTGTTTTGTTTCTCTCCTGACTTGTTTTCTATTTCTTTGTTACTGTTTTGGGGCAGAGACAAAGTATGTATATTAAAGATTTTGGACCTCTCCTGGATAAAAGTTTCTTTTACTTATTGTAGCTGAAGTCATTTGCTCCTGCTTGAGGAGGTTCAAGCTCTCACTGTTTTTCTCCAGTTAAAACTAAACCAGTCTACTAACTTCAGCAGTGCTGTCCAGTCTTCACATATTGGACCTGTCACAACTTACGCCTACGGCTGTTAAATTCTGGTATTAATTCACAAAACTGTTTTGAAGTCAATGGAGCTGTGCCAGTTTTCATGTACAGAACATTCTGCCCATTATTTCTGACATCATACAATTATAGAAAAGCTCTACCAGACTCCTTGTTTTTATCAAGAAACAGTTTATTTAAATCAAGTGTATTGTATTGTACAACACTTTAGAAAAGGCTTAAAAAGCCAAGGGAGTATAAAGAGTAGATTACTGTATTACTTACAATATGGGGGTGGAATAGCTTCATTTTTATGTAAATTCCTCTAAGGAATGATGGGTTCATTTTGCCTTGATAATGTTCAAGGTAACAGCAATTCTTTGTGGAAACATCATATCAGATATACAGAAAAGGTTTCCATTAGAGTACACCGGAAACCAACATGCTTGTTTCTTTTAATAGAATAATAGATAGATTAGTTTGGGAGCAGTTTCTTTGGCTTTTTCTGATGGCTTGGAAAATAATTATCAGCATTCGCAGCTCTTAACACCGAATGGTTTGGGGTAATTAAAGGACACATATGCCACGTACAAAGGGTGAAAAGCAGTTGACATTGCTATTCATTCTGACCCTGACCAGCCATCAGAGCAAATTGGACATACTTGCTCATCGTTCAGAGGAATGATTAGCATAGCGCTAATCCTGTCTGCTAAATGATGATCATGGTGCTAATCCTGCAGACTGAGGAAGTCTAGGATTTTGTTCCTGGGGTACTTCAGTATCACGTCTCCACACCACAGACACACATCTGTCTACCACAATCTGACCTTGACCTGTCTGCTTACTAAGGCGTCTTGTTACAGAACAGCATCTGACTAATGTTTTCTAAAACATGCTTTCCAAAGACAACACAAAAATTTAAAACTTGTAAAACCAATCTACTCCCTCCCTTCCTCATACCAGGACAAACCAGGGAACTGATAAATCTCTATGCTCTGCAGCCATACAAAGTGTATTCCCCATCTATAAGACCAGTGCAGAACACATCGGACATATTCTATGGCTCAGAATTCAGTGGAGACCAAACGACCAAAATCTTGGGAAGCTCTGACTGAAGTGCCAGCTCCACAACTGCTTGTAGTCCCATCTTCTCAGCAGTGTGTAAGAACCAGCAGTCCACCGGTTCTTGGCTTACAGACTGCCAGGTCTTTACAGGAAGGCCACAGAGCACACAGTAAAGTTAATACTGCTTAAAGTAGCATTTGCTCTCCATAATTACTTATTTGGATCATTCCTCTGATTCAGAATACAATTTCTCTTCTTACATGGTTATTCTTCAAGTCACCACTAAACTCATTTACATTTATACCACTGGCAAAGAGAAATATTCTTTATTTATATGTTGATCCTTGTCCCTCTCCAGTTCACAACATGATTATAAAAAATAGTGTTGATCCTCCAATAAAACATAGAGACATATGAAACACTGTCCAGGAAGCCCAATAAAACAATAGGGAAGGAAAAGGCACAGAAGGAAACTACATACTGCTGCTTCTGTTCAAAACACAGACTGCCTGAAATAATCCAGTATGAATATAACATTGAAGTGACCTACAAAAATAAACACTTGATGTTTGACTCTCAAGACAAAAAACCCCACCTAGGTAAGACATCAAATGCAGTATAAAACAGTGAGGATAGTAGCTACAAGGCAATGTACGAAGGTGAAAGAAAAGATATATTACAAAAATCCTAAAATAAAAAGGTGCTAATTACCATTCATCTTAAAAGTATGCAATTTTCCAAAGCACTTTAACTAGCCATACTCTTCCTGTTAGTATGGAAGAATATTATTTCAGGTAGAACACTTCTAATGCAAAGCCAAAAACAGAGAAGCCAAATAAGTAAAAAAAAACCCCAAAACCCCAAACAAGCCCAGAATATTCTAAGTAAACAGCACTAAAACTCATTGGATTTGTAAAAGGAAAAGATGAGGATGTAGTACATTGTCTTTAATCATTACACCATCCTCTGTCGGTAACATCTTAGTGAGTAGGTTAACATGATTATTTGTATCATTTAGCACAACCATCTGGAGATACATAAAATACTATTTTAGGAGTCCCTGGGCTTATTCCTTTATAATGCTTGTCATAGTTTTGCTTAAACTATCACTTTAAAAAAAGTGTTTGCTTTCTAACTAACTCTTACATTTACTGTTAAAGTAAACACATCACTCTCTTTAATTTTACGTATCACGTTCACCCAGTTCAACAGAAATTTGCAGGGAAACATACTCTCAGCTGTACAGGTTCCAGTCGAGGAAATATGGAGCATACGGAAACCTTGGATCTCTTCCTATATGCTTAGAGCCCTGAGTGGCTGAAATCACTTCTTAGTCTCAGAAAACACTGGTTACAGTTCATTCTTAGCAGCCCCTTGGGGAACCTTTTGGGAACCAGTCAGACTCTACACTGCAGTCCCATCACTCTGGAGAGGTAGTGCCTACATCCAACCACATTTTTCAAAGTGTTCATACACTTCAGTGTCTTCTGACAAGAGAATTAGCTCTGTTTTCCCCCGCTGATGTTTTGAATGTGGTAAGAAGTCCATTAAGATAATGTTTAAAGTAAAACATTCCAAAAGATCAAGAACAGTAGAATTCATGATCTACATCAGTAAATCCTAAATCACACGCCTGTGCTTTTCTCTCTAAGTAGATTAAAAATAATATGGTATGCAATGCAGAAATAAACATCACAATCTCCTATCCTTTTTTCTCAGTCAGTGTTTCACAGACTTTGGGATAAAAAGTTATTGTTCTTGATTCTTGCACAGCCATTACTCTTCTTGTTTCTAACCTTTACTATGCTCTCCATTTCACAAAAGGTGGGGGACACATGACACTGTCTTGCCTTTCGTGACCTGATCTGCATGATATCTTCCTGTCTCAGGGGTACTGAAGGAACTTGTCTTCACCTCGAAACATCCATCCCATTTCAGCTGAAATATTTACTCCAGCTTTAGTCACTTACCCAAGGTTACAAAATGTCATTTTTCCTCAACCCTTTTAGTACAGGCCATGCTAGGACCGAGTTACATACAATCTATGGAACTAAAAAAGCTGCACCATGGCCAGTTTCCTCCTCTAAATTTTCTTGTATAAAACGACTCATTTATCATTATGAGAATAAACATCACATGCCCCATGAGTTGTGATTAAAGCCTTCTATATCATCTTGAGGGTTTGTAGTCATAAAAGTCTTAGCATTTACAGATTCCCTAGAGGAAGCCAAAGGAATCCTCAAACTTTGACAGCACTAAGGGATTTATATGGACTAAAATATCCACCAGAACATACAAAAACATCCAGTGAAAAAAATGTTTGGCTTAGACATTCTTATTAAAATCTCCTGTTAGTCTAACTCCATCTGTGACCTACTGATATTGACTTGCTCACTACAATATAGCGGTATCAACTAATCCAATCCAAAACCATCTATACGATACACACCTTGGACTACTGCTGTAGTGAACATTGCTTCCATCTGAGAAAATTCACTGGGGAAAACAGCAATGGAAATTTTATGAAAAAATGTAACACTACCTCTATTTGAAAAGCATTTAGTTATGCCTTGAATGAAGAATACAACATAAAAATAAATTGGATTCTACATTGTAGATGCAGAACTGTCTGGCTGCTAGAAGAGAGAAAAAGGTATTGCGGTAGCAGGAGATAATTATGGACGATGACAGGACATCTCATAAAGTCTCCTGGGGAAAAAAATAATTGATCCAGGCTATCGATAAGATAATTCCACTCTATCTTTCCATGTCTTCCTCTACTGCTGCTGCTTCTTTCTTTCTACTTTACTACTACTCTTATTTAACCTTCAGCTAACCCTTTAAGTAACCACTGAACAGCAGTAATAGTTGTATTAAATCAATAGTGTGGTATATAATCTTCTTGCTTTTTGCATTAATGTCAGGAGGTTTTCTTCTTTTTAACATCACTTTCTTAATGTTTCCAGTATGATAAGAATTTATTTTCTATTATTTGCAGTGCTTTCAATTGTTACTGCAACTGTACTTATTATTTTCCAACATTTGAAAACTGCTTCAGTGACAGGAACTAAGATCCTCAGCTTCATTTCATCTTTCTGCCAATGACTTATTTTGGATCCGTGCAGAACTCTAGACCTGGTTGTATGACAGCAACTGTTCATTCCATTGTATCCTTCAACATTTAAATAAGAATTACTCAAAAGTCCTGGAATTCTCACTGATAAGGTGACAGGAAGGTACTAGAATAGCAGTGCTGATGTAGCCCTGCCAGTAAGGGGAAGAAGTACAAGCTTAAAGAAAAAAAATAACATACCTACTTTTCAGTTTTGTTGTAATTCTGGATATCCTATTACATTACCTATTACCAGGGACTTTTATGATTTCAGTTCTGCAGAGTATAAACATCATCTTAACAGAATTAATAACTGGAACTATTATGGTTACTAAGAAAGTACTAGCAAAGATGTTGTAAAGCATTAAACATATTAACTCTAACGTTTAAAACAAACAGTGCACATAAATGAAACTAAAATTAAATAAGAATCTTTCTGCTGGCTCTTCATTTTAAGGAAATACTTGAGTTTCACTCACAGAAACGCTATTAGGAAATTAATTTAAGCTGACTATGCATGCCGAAAATAGTGTGGGCTCCAGAAGATGAGATAGCAGAAAGAAATGACTTAGGAAACATTATTCTAACCAGACCCCCTGCACGAAGACACTGAAACACCCAAACAAGACTAGAATTTAACGGTTTGATTTGTAGCTAGAACCGCACCAACAAACCGTTACTTTGTCTCAGCGATGTCACAATGACAACGGGAACTTTCCGTGACAAATGGAGGACATGTGAGACCAAACGCTATTCTTTACAGAACAGCATTAACTTCTTTGATGAATGTAATGAACTTATCAGACAGCAAATTTAGCTGGGGAAATCCTAAACATACCTGACACAAAACATACTGAAATCAGACAAATCCAAACTAGACATGTATTTGTAATGGATAATTGAGCATGGCAATAACTAAGGAAGGATGGCACCTTCATCTTTTCCCATCATCTAGATGCTTTTCTTGTTAAAATGTTATTGCCTCATTCACATCATGGGGCCCCGTACAGTAAAAGGGCAAGATTTATTGCACATAAAAGGTCAAACCAGATAATCTAATGGTTCCATCCAATCCTGAAATTAAAAACACTTTTTGATTACTTGCTCTCTAAGCTCTATACACATGCATGTCTTCATAAACGCCTGTACTACAGAAGGAATTTCCTTCGAAGTGCTCCTTTACTTGCAGTTGTTATTATTCTCCTCATGGATTTTTTTTTCTTTTCTAGTAGAGAAGAAACAGGATAGCAAAAGACGTCTATTAAATTTGGGGTTGGATTTTTTTTTTTTTTTTTTTTAAATACAGGTTATACAACTAGTCCTCTTATGGCTTTATGGCTAATATGTTCAACATTAATATTCCTCACCAACAAAGGTGTGAACGTTCTACGGTACACACCAGGCAGGCAAAGGCTATTTGCACTGAAAAAGTGAACATTGCTCAAATGAAAAATTTAGATTACATTTTTTTGTTTGTGAAAAATATACCATTTTGTCTTTTTTAACCCAAAATACATTTTTTTTCTAAACAAAAGAATGTACCAAGATGCAGCCAAGATATATTCTTTAAATGAATAAAACTAGGATTTAAGTGCCATCCACAGAAATATCTAAGATGTGACTTCTGAAGATTAGTTTATATGGCATAAACATAAATGGAAAAGACAAATCATATAACTTGGCGGAAAAAAACCACCCAAACAAACAAGAAGCCACCAGCAAACCAACAAACCTAATTTTGAAATATCTAGTGAATATCTTTGTATAGCAGACAAATACATCAAACAATTCACAGGTCCATTCAATTTCAAGTTTTATGACTGGAAAACTGACAGAAATGAGCATGAAAAGGGCAATATCCCCTGCATAAATATATGGAACAGATACTCACCAATACTATTTTTATATAAAAAAAAATAATTGTGCTTTCACGATGTATTTCAGCCTTTTTGTGGATCTCCATCCAAGTACATGCTGAAAGAATGTCAATTTGAGGGAAACAATAATGTGTTCTGGATTAGAATTGCACATAATGAAGAAAGAATTCCAGTCAAAATAAAGCAAATCTCACATTACTTTCTTGGGTTGAAGAATCAGATACATTGTTTCCTCTTTTTTTTAACTTATGAATTTGAAAAATGTTTCCTCATTAGGATATAATCATGAACATGTGTGAGAAAGATCTAAACTGATGATACTCTCACAAAGCAATGAAAGAAACAGATTTTCAGAGATAGGATTCTGATTTTGTAATGTATATACATAATTGCAACTATGAAGGTGAAAGCATAAATTGCTACAAACACCTGCATTCAATCCACCTAAAAAAGTAAATAGAACAGTTCTAACATTCCATATTTAATCCCCAAAATATTTTTAAGTCACAATCCTGCAGAAAAAAACCCCACCCTTAAAATATATCTAAGTGGCTAAAAATATCTTTTTAATATCTTGCTTTAACACCCCCCCCCAAAAAAAAACATCAAACAAACAAACCAAAAAAAACACACCCAAAAAACCAAATCACCACTGCATCTACGATTTGACAGAAACATAATTTAAGGAACTTGTAACCCTTCTGTTTTGAAATTTAATTTGCATGTTTTTCACAAAGCACTTATTTTGTCGTTCCATCTAAAAGCCAGTAATGAGAAACCTCCCAGAGCACACAGACTTAGTATCTGTGTTGGGTACAACATCCAAATTATCTCTGATATTTCTCTATTGAGAAATATGGACGTCAAGCGTAAGTGGGATAACTCATCTTCCACATAGTACCTGGAAACCTGAGTGGAGCAGGAGAAATAACGTCTAACGTCACGCAAATCAAACAGAAGACAAGAAACGAGGGAACAGAGCTAAGGTATCTCAACACATTTCTGTTCAATGTTCACCTACATCCCCCTTCATTAAGCCACATTTTATGGCTGATTACCAACATTCAGAAGCTTCTTGGGGGAGTTGGGGTCAGAGCAAAAAGATGTGCAAGCACATGCTTTCTAGCATGCAAACTTCCTCCAAATTTTTCTTCCAAGTTCTTATCTGCAACATGAAGAAACTCACATACTGCCCATTCTTTTCCCTCTTCCATGCATTTATTAGCTATCAGAATAAATATTTCTAGCCTCCCTTCTTCTTTTCACTCTTTCAGGGCAAATTTGGGGTTTTTAAACAAGTAAAGCAGAGGTGATGAACATATAGATATAGGGAAACTTGGATTTAACTAACTACACTGAGGACAGGATTTTCCACACTTCATTTTTTTAGGGGACATGCGTGATATATAGCACAAAACCACAATCGTGCATCAGGTAAAGCTTAAGAAGAAGAAAAACGGGCTTCAAAGCAGTTGATATCAAGAACACTGACACTTTGTTTCTCTCCTTGGCCCAAATATTTCTGGAAATTTTCTGAACATAGATAAGATTCTGTTATGTTGTACCTGGAAGTCAGTAAATCTGAGCTAGCTTACTCCAGCAGAAGATGTGGCCTTACATGACAAACTCAAAAAATCATACAAAAATGAATACAGTATGAAGGATGAACAAAATTTCAAATGTAACTATACTGATTTAAAAATAAACAATGGTTCTGTTAGAAATTGGCAGCATTCCCAGCAATAATATTTAAACAAGGAAAGACAAAATACAATATGCACAGGCATACTCCAACTATTTTTAAATGACATATTATTGTATACTTTATGAGAAAAGTTCAACCAGATTTGTCAAATAACTCAAGGTCTAGCTATTCAAACGCTCCCTGTGCAGAACAATTGTCTCTCTTTTTCAAGAGCTGACTTTCTGTACAGCTATTAAAAATGTGCTTAGAAGCTCCCATCCGAGGGCTACCATCTTGAGACCAGCAGGTATATCATGCATGTTTTCCTGCACAGTTTCTTGTGACAGAAAGGGTTTTAAATGACCGATACAACGGACCGTTATGACCTGACCTACACACCGAGCGGGCTGTGGACAAGCTGACTCCTGCCTGCCTAGCTTCAGATATTTTGCTCTTTATGGCGCCAATTTTGCTTTCCCTAGAATAAAATGTCTGCTCTGGTGAAAATTCTCCTCAAGACCGCTCAAAGACCTTGAAGTTTCCTGGGAAGCTGCTAAAGACTCAGAACAGTTCATCCCAATGCAAACTTTACCAGCACAAGGTCTGTTAGATTTAACTGCTTGACACCATTTGAGCCCCATCTCATGGCATAATTGAAAATTTTTAGGCTGACATGTATTTATAGTGTCTGTCTGATACTTAAAGATGTACGAGAGTTATGGCTCCACACTGGGCTTTTCAAAGATTTCTTTATCAGCAAATAACAAAGTGAAACCCATCAGTACAGACCCATGGATGAGATTAGATATGTTTTTAGGTCGCAAGCTAAAAGCTTGCTAATGCTTACAGGCATTCCTTGTCTAGGAATGTTCGTTAATTTGAACTACCCTCCCTTGCTGTGTTTCTTTAATCTCCCAACCAGCTGTCTCCCATAAAAAGATATTTCTGTTTTTAGTTACAAATCTGTTTAGAGATAAAACTTGCTCATAAATACACAACTGCATCCATGGTCTTTTTTTGCTGACAGTAGAAAACCAACTCCAGATGAAAAATATTAAACTTTATTTAGGAACAGAAAATGTATTCTACTTGCTCAAAGCATGGTGCATGTATTATAGTCACTCTGGGTTTTAGGTCTAGCATGATGCTGTGAAAGAACTCACTGCAACAGCCACTTTTGTCACCTTTTCAGATTTAGAGCGCATGAGATGGGATAAAATGAAGCGCTCTCAGCGCCTGGTAGTATTTTTAGCTGCAGAACACCTGAACATGTGAAACGGACTCAGTGTAAACACCAAAAAATGCACTCGCAAACCCCACAACTTTGGCTTTTCTAATAACAGCAAAACAGCGGGCAATTTCTAACTTGTTTTCCCTTCCCTTGATTTCTAGATTTTAACTAAATAAATTGCACCTATTTCTTCATTGTATATTCACTATGCCTACATCAACCCAGAGTTCCACACTACTGGGAACAATGGTTTTGAGTATAATTAAGGACTCTGAGCCAGAACCTCTCATTAAAATACACACACATTCAGACCATTTTTAAGCATTTTCACTAGAATGTGTTAAGAGTTCTCTAATTTACCTCTGCCCATACCACACTCCTCTTAAAGTAACCTCTATCTTCTGAATAGTTCTGGTTTCCACCAAAATGATTATCAGATATTTTATTAGAGATAAATTGAAATACTTCTCCCTGTAATTCAAACTAAGTGTAAAAGACTAATAGATTTCTGATGCTGAATTTTACTGCTGCAGAAAGTAGCGTTTCAGTCATACCCAAGCAACATTCTGCAAAATGTTTCTACCCATCATCCTTCATACCTACAGAAAAACATATACTGCCCCAAATCTATCATTCCTCCATTTGTCATCTGCTAATTGAGGCTCTGGAAACCCGTCTTGCAGTATTACTTCAGAATTTAGCCAAGTATATTTTTTTTATATATAATGCTCTGGTATTACCCAGTATATCTTCATTATTAAAAGATTATGTCAACTGTATTTTCATTAATATTTACTTTATTCCTGCAAATTCCTGCTGCAGTTCAGCATACCCTTCTGTGGAAAAACTGATTAAAAATATAGTTGCATGAAATATATGAAAATTAAATTCTATTAGTCTCCAAATACCAAGATTTTACGGACAATGTGCCAAAACTCCGTGTTTATATATTAGTAGTTAAATGCTGTGGGATGCATTCATTCTCCCAGGTGAATTCACATCTGAAGAGACTCTGCAGTCTGACAGTTAGTTACTCCATGTAATTATTTTATCTAACTGCCTCCATAGGAGGCCACTTAGATCCTGAAACAATAGGTACCTTATGAATACCTGATATAGATAAAGGTGACTGACAGGCTAAAAGGAAGCAGCAAACTACAAGATGAAGAAATACTTCCCTGGTCTTCACCTCAGGAACAGGCTGCTCAGACACAGAAGCTGTCCTTTGCTTCTGCCAGGGCTTGTTCATCAGATTTTCTAACACAGCTGTGTTTCTGCCTGGTTTCTGTGCAATGGGTACAGTTTCAAGGGTCAGAGCCAGGAACAAGGAACTTCAGCTCTGGAGTAGATGTAAAATTAACTGAACTTGGAAGGTTTGGGGCAAACAGCAATCTCTTCATGGTCTAGCTTCACACAAGCTATGTGGGAACCCTGGTATTCCAACCCCGTCCGAGAAGCCTGGAGGTCTACAGGAAGCTAAGTTCAAATTCGGTAGCAACAAAAGAAACTGGTGTCTGCTACCAACCATCTGGTCTTGTTGCGTTCATACTCAAGCCAGAGCAGACCCATATAACCCTCAGTTACTGCACAATCATAACAAGATTACTCAGTGCAGAATGAACCCTTTAATAAAAACAAAACAAAACAAAAAAACCCCAACCCCTCCAAAAAAACCACCCAAACAAACAAAAAAACCCCGACAAAATGAAGACTTATCAAAAACTTACTTTAAAGGTAATGATAATAATAGTAGGTAACAAAATGGAGCTCCTAAGTGCCCCATCTATAAATTAGTTACAGAACTTGTTACGGGGAGAATAAATATCACACACAGGCCTGTGTGGCACAGCTGAAAAATGATCTGACAAACATGATGCCTCTAGAGAAATGAGCTAGCAGTTAAACAAGACAGGTTAATACCCTACTTACATCCACAAGACCTTCACAACACTCCCTTGTAACTGCTGTGACTTGAGACTAAAAGCTTTAACCAATAAAAACCATTAAACCTGGGCAATAAAACAATGCCAACCACAGCAGACCACATGACTATGGATCAATACATGGTATTTCCTTTAGAAATGGTGTCGTAAGGTTTTCAGTCTGAAAATATTTTTTCCTGCTTTAAAAATGCAGAGAGAAAAAGAAAATTTGGTCAGGTCTGAGTCTGAAGAACTAAAACCAGAGGGAAAGAAATAGGAGAGTCATGGTGTAATCACTCCCAAAATTATAAAAACAAAACATGGGCAACTCACAACATTTGTTCTTGTGGGTATGTCTCTGTAGGGCCAATGGACCCATATATTCATCCACAGCTACATTTAGTCTTTAAGAAGATACGTATATTTTAAATAATGATCCACCAGATAGTCTATAGAGATTCTTCAACTTTTATCTAAGATATAGCAGCAAGACTAATACTAATGAGAGCTGGGGTCAAAGTAATTTATTTCCAGGATTTAGGCATTACATAAAAAAGAAATCACTAGGCCAGTACTGTGCTACCTAGGAAGGCAAAACTACCTTGACATTAAGCAAGATTTCCCCAGAAATCAGGCATTTTGGTTTTGTACCACTGTGCTCTCAGCACAAGGCAGGGGACTCAGCCAGAGCTTTCTCAGCATATGAACTCCTCCATGCCTATGAACGATTAACCAGAGATGGGGGTTTTTATCCTTCACCAGATCTTCATCACTGTAGTGACTTGTATGCTTTCCAATACATTATTTAACAAATACAATGAAGTATTCTTTATATATTTTTTTAGTATTGGGTAATATCTTGCAACAAAGGAGAGAGCTCGGGACGCAGGTCAAAAAAAAAAAATCACAGAAGGTTAAATAGACTTCTTCCTTGTACATTTTCTGTGGAAACCCTTTCCCCTTCCCATCCTTTTGCCATGTCTCTGATGAAAGCAAAGCCTCCTAACCTGACTGTCTACATTCAAAGAAAATTAAGGGTGAACTTGCCACACAAATCCTCTGCACCAAACCTCAGGAGGGCTTCTGAGCTAGCTTCCCAACTCTGCCAGGCTACTACCGTGTCTTCAGGAAAAATGCACACACTGCCTTTTAGTTCCTGAGAATCACTCTGTTCAGTTTTCCCTTCTGTAAAAGGAGGATGATCTGTACTTACCTCTGAAAGCTGTTGCAAAGCTTCATTTATGAAGTCTGACAGAGATGGGAAGATAACGCAGATCCCTGGACACTCCAGACCTGTGATTTTCCAGTTCAACAATCCTTCCTGTCCATGTTATTGCTAAAGGCACGGGGGTGTTATATCTACACAGTCAGTACATTTATCTTACCCAAACACTTGAGTCCAGCCAGGCAATACCACATTTTGTTTCTTTATGAAAAAGAACAAAAAATGATATAAAACCATGATGAAACCTTAATTCTTAACTGAATGACCCATTTGACATCAAATTACTCTGATATTTCAATTCCTTGTGCCTTAACAGGGTAGCAGCTTTATCTCTCTCAATGTTAAAGGCCTTGGGAAGTTAGATCGGCAATCAAAGTAATAGAAAAAGCAATACAGAACATAAATAAGCTGAGCTGAATATCCTCAAATGTTTTCTCAGCATGTTGGCTGTTACAAGATCAGGCACCTGGATAGTAAATTACTGGAGTTTGATTTGTGTAACAGGTATTTTGTGTGTGGTTACCAAATTAGCAGAAACAATCCAAAAATTCCCCATAGTTACTGGCATCCATGTTCTGTTTTTGAAATGTCATTGCAAGTTTACTTGGGAAGGAGCTTTGAAGGGCAGTTTTCCAGAAACAGCTTAAATACATTTTCATGGGTCAATTTCTGAAGAATATTATTGTTTCTATTCTGAATTGTTTGACCTTCATGTTATGAAAATCAAAGTCATGCAAAGCCTTTTTTATATAAACTGAAATTAGGAAAATGTCACTTCTTACATTGGTAAGAAAGGTTCAGAAGCATGCACACGCGCATATACACACTCCATTTCAACTCCTAGCCAATTTTCTATTTCAGTAAATAGAGAAAAAGGGAAGATTTATGGCAAGAATAGTTTCCATTTCTTTCTCCATGATTTGATTTTTTTCTCCCTGTTATCCACATATCAGAGAGAATATATTCAAGTGGAGTAGCCATAAAAAAAAAAAAAAGCTAAAACTTCATCTGATGTGGGAACAAAATCTTCTGGACCTCCTCTCCTTTCTGCTTTTTTCAATTTTTTCTTTGAAGATAGGATATGATTTGGGGGGTGGAGGTGGGATGTGTATTAGAGCCCTCATTTGGGGTAAGCAGGAAAAAGCAAGGTGAGGAATTTCTCCTGCTGAGAGAAAGCATCAGGTCAGAAAGACAAGTTATGGGAGGAAAAATCCTCCTCCATGCTACCTTACCTCGTAAAATCTGAAAGATTTTCTTCTTCCATGATTCAAGTCAATAGATGCAAGAACGTAATGACCAATTCACCGTAATGAGTAATAAAAGACCTGCACTGCTTTTTGCTGTCACTAACAAGTACGACAAACTCTTCACGCTTTAGTGTACTTTCCCTCCCTCTTTCACTGTTTATCTGGCAGTGTAACTAAAGGTCATCTTTATTAAAGACTCTTTCTGCCTATTTCTAGTTTGAAAATCAGAAGTCAGCTAACATATTAAAGATTCTACTACTACTGGTTGTTCTTAAACTACAGTCAGGGACACATCAAACAAAATAGCATGGAAAGAGGAACACCCGAAATATTGCAAAAACCAAGGGTGAAAATAAGAAAGCTACTTCCTAATGGCACAAGTACTTCACAGTGGTTACTTTCCTAGAACAGTTTGATTTTGCATATATGATTCTATCATTACTACAAACCAAATGATGCATAACTATAGAACTCAGCCTTTTTTTTTTTTTTTTAAGATATTTTAAACGTTTATTGATTTGTAAAGGCTGCATGACTTGAAACTGTATTGACCTTGGAAAGGCTGGGAAGGCAGTAGTTTTAACATTTTTACAAAATGACCTCCAATACTACAATCAGCATTACATCACTGACATTAAAATTAAACGCTTGGGAGAGCCTGTGCAGAACACTCACATTTTCAACTTTTGATCACTCTTGGGATACAACATCAAACTCACTACTCCAGAATTGCACAGTGCCCAGGTGCTGAGAGCTTGGAATGGATGAGCAAATGATACACCTAGGGAGGAGAAAAACATTTTGTGGCAGAGAAGAGGAAGAGGGAATGTGAAGGAAGAAATGCTGCTCCTTTCCCATAAGGAAGGTTTTGTTTCCATTGGCTAGCTCGATGGCTGAAGCTCAGATATGGGAGTTTAAAAACACTCAAAGTGCATACACACACACACACACACACACACATTTCCAGCCTGCAAAATTAGGAGTGAGAAATGCAGAACATTCCAAACAAGGGCTGGTAGGGCTTTTGTACCCTGAACAATCTCATATATTCTGTCAAAACAGTATTTATTCAAAGATAAAAAGAAGAGTTTTAAAATAGATTATTGAAACTATTTTTGTAGCCTGTGCCCATAAGCCCCAGTTCTACAGTGAGCGCCAAGATTGAGGGCTCAGAGAGGGAAAAAAAATGAAAACTAATAAATTCAGCTTTGCTTTTGTAAGGCATCCCCTCCCAACCTCATGATGATAAAACCTCTATGCCACTCCATGCATATTCTCTCTCTCCCTCAATTTTAATTTGAGTTTTCCCACATCATATGTAGCATATACAGAATACATGATGGTGCTTGGTATAAAGGTTTCATTAGCACTCATTTGGGATGCAGCATAACTCCCTAATGATTTCACAACATGGAAGTGAGGGAGCCATTAAAATGAAACATTTATAATGCAACAAGCTATCACCCACTTTCTCTTTCACTCCACATCCACCCTCCACCCACACACACTGCCTACCCCATTACAAACTCAATTTTGTTTAGTTTCTAAGACCTGAATAAACAGACCACTGCTGTCTACATGTGCATCCGGTCCCTGTGTCTTGTTGTATATTAATATCATTTTAAATCCTCTGTTTGTGTGGGGTTTTGGCAATGGATGGGAAGAAAATAACTAGAATGGCTACTAAAAAAAATCCTGATAAAAACTCCACCCTTATTTAAATGCCCTCCCAATTTTTGCTTTTTCCATAGAAATACTGCAGAAAGCTATTGCAAGAATTCAGTTCACATTATATCTTTAAATACAATATACATCCTGAGGAATCTGTATATTAGAAAAAGTTCCAAAAAGGCTGAAAAACTTCACATTTCAGTAAGATGCAATTGTGTGTCTTTATTTTGCTAGCCATGGAAATTAGAAGGAGATGGATATTTATTTTAGCTAATCGGTTAAGTAAAAATTCTCAGCAACATGTCTTTGAATGTATCTGTCATTTTAAAGTTAGATACTATACATAGTCTCTAATTGTACTGGGGAAAACTGTGTTGGTATGAAAAGCTATTAGGAAGAGTAAGAAACTTTTGGGTGGAACACAGTGTTAATGAGAGCTCATTACTTTACTGCAAATTCTGACATACTGCATCTTTTTCTTACAGCCCCAGCTCCCCAAGCAAAGTAAGTTTTGTTTCTCTAAAAAGGTAAAATAAAAATATGCTTCCCCTCTGTCTGACAAAAAAAAAAAAAAAGCAGAATAAAAGGATAAATAATTTAGATCCCTGTTACTTGAAACTACCCTAATTACTTAAGATAAAGTAATTTATGACTTCTAAATAAGTACAGTTAACAAAATAAAGACTATTTAATATCTGCCAACATAGAAAATTGCAAGGAACTGCCTGTCAGGGTCAGGTGAATCTGCCACTCCCTGGCATGAGGCTGCAGCCCTTCTGGTATCGCTTCGCCAACCAAAGCCACACAACTCATTTGTTCAGGGTTTACTTTTCAGCTTTACCTACTGCAGGAAACGTGAGATCATTACTACTTCTGATTTCAAAACTAACAGCAATTTAAGAATGTAAGGTATTTTTATTAGTTTTAGACAGTTTCTTAATGACATGATTTATAGAGGTTATTTTCAAATGTTAGAAAAAAGTATACAGACTTCTATATACAGATCTACTGGCCCTGAATAGCTTTTTAGTTACATGTTCTGTAAGAAGATGGGCCTTTCATACAGATTCAGTTATAAGCTGAAGCATTTTAAATAAAAAGTGTGAGTTTTCCTTATTCTTCTTAACTTTTCCGATATTACATAGCATTGGAGCAAACCAGGTTTTCTGTTCCATTCAAACGTCTGACTGAATTTGCCATATTAGGAGAGTGGCAAAAACAGAGCATAAGTTATACCAATATGAAATTTCCTGATCCACATTTTTATTTATCATGAGCCCTTATGGCAAATAAATAAAAAACCGAAACAACAAAAAAAGTAGCGTCCCTTCTAGGACACGCCTTTAAATCAGACTGCGCTTCTCTCTTTACTTTCAACTATTCATACCACTTGCACAGGCAATGCTGTATTCCCACCACAGATTACAGATAATTATGTTAAACTCCTTTTTAGAAGGATACGCATCCTTTCTGCATCTGCTGGATGACTAAAGGAAATGATCTCATTGTTACAGCGTTAGCATCACACTGACACAGTCAAGACTGTATCAGTCTGATAAAAATTCTATTCTTCCTTGTCTTACAGCTAGACAAGAAATGAGATCAGATCTGAATCCCAGTTTACAATGGTATATTTCTGCCTATTTGTATCCTTTAGCATATTTTACAGTCTTTTTTCCCCCAGAAAATTATAAGTGATTTAGTCCATTTCTTTCCTCTTTCAATACTCAATTTAAGTCATTCTTGTGTGCATAACTCCAGCATAAGTTTGTTTTGAAAACTTAAATTCGCTTCTCTGTACATTCTAAATTTAATCTAATTACTGTTGCTCTCTAGCAGATAACATGACACAGAAAAATCCCAGCCCAGAAACATATTTACTTCTCTGCTGTACAGAGGTGAACACAACAGCAGAAACAAATACTGCATTACATAGTTATGTATATTGTAAAGGAGGCCAACACATTTTCCTGCATCATCTGTGTTGCATGTATCCAGCCTGTCTACCTACACCATGCAACGTACTTATAAAGGATATACAGCTAAGAAAAAGCTGTAAAATTTATTCTAGTTTATATAGGGTCTAACACAAGAGGAGTCTAATTCTAATTGGTCTTTTTGGGCACTACTGAAAACCAATACAGAATGGTAATAATAGCAAACCATAATTGTTCCCATCAGCTTTTATTCCTATTATTTATTTCTTGTGCCCTTCACTAAGAAGATTAAAAGAAATATTTTTGTTAGTAAACAAAAAGTTTGGTTTGTATTGCAAATCTTTAGGATTTAGCTCTGTTGATATTTCCTAAATTGAAATTCCTTCATTTTGTGGGACTTGGGTGATGACACAACACAGCGTCCCCTCTGGATACAGAGGTTTTCCACTTATATATAAGAATTGTTAATGTAACTAAGAAAAAACAAATCCCCAAATCAAAATCAAGAGAAGACCCCACAAAATGCTTTGAATAAATGAGTTTGCAAAATGTTTAACAAGAAATGTCTTGTTAAGATACTCTTTAAACCGATGTCACTGGGTCAGGATCATGGTAGTTCCTTCAATGACTCCCACTGGCTTGAAGAGGCATCACCAATTTTGCCACCTGTGCTCCAAATGCAAGGCACACTCCTGTCCAATACAGAGACAGTTTGCATATAAAGCAAATCAAATGACAAACCCTACCAAAACAAAATGCTCCACCGCACACACCATTCTCCCTCAGGGAGAGAATCGGAGAGCAAAACACACGAGACAGATGTAAGTCGTGTTGCTTAATGCACCCTGGAAGGCACTCGTAAAAAGCCTATTTTAAAAACTGGGTAATTTCCTGTTTCTACTCCCTTTTTTTTTTTTTTTCCTACACCACAACAATAGCAACTCATTTTGAAATTGAGAATAAAGTTTAGTACAATTACACTAGGCTCATCCCATGTCAGAAAAATAAGAACCCAATATTTCCTAAAAGGGTGGAAAAAAATTCAGGTCAGCCAAGCCCATGAAAAGCTGCAAGAGGTAAACAAGGTCTAGAGCTACCAGAAGGAAGAAATGTGAGGCCTCTACTACCTTACACATTATATTTTGTTAAAGGAAGATAAATTAATTTGAAGGAAATATTTTGATCATATTTCTGCACAAACACAGCAACAAAGCTTTTATTTGCATAGCCTTAAGTATACACTAGCACACATTTACTTAAATAAATATTACTTTTTAGAACAATTTTGTTCATTTCCTTTTTTTTCCCCACTAATGAGCAGAGAGGACAGCAAAATAAGTGACTAATTTGACTTCAAGCCCATTTGCTTAAATGATGAAATACTCTGATGTAGGTATTAGCTAGTTTCGCCTATGGCTAATATATTTTTAAAATACATGTACCTTGGGTAACTCTGAAAGCCATTCACTACTTCTACATATTTGTTCACAAATAATCAAATCATACTTTGGAAACAATATAGTAAATTTAAAAATCTGGGGCTTTTTTTTAGACTTACAGTTAAATTTATAGCCCTACAGGCTGGTACGGCTAAGGACTGAATCCCCATTCTGCCCATTCATCACATATCAAGTCAGTTTTGTGAACATTTACCTGACACAGGATGAAAAACCAGGTGTGAATTGCCATATTGAATGGCTGCAGCGTGGTGCAGTCACATTCTGCCCTCTTTCTTGGCACAAGTTACCTGCATTTAGCTCCAAATCTCCGCATTAATAATCAAGCCTTCCATTAAGAGGAGTATTTAGAGGAACTCCTACATACTGACGCGTGTTACAGAATTTCAGCCTAAAAAGGGAAAGCTTGGAGAGGAAAAAAGCCCTTAGAATAAAAACAATACATAAATCGGCAAAGTTTCTGTTACTAATTTAATTAGTGCTATACATTACCGTATGCCAAGCTTCAAAATACTGCCTGCAAAAATACATGATTATTGAAAATATCCCATGGGAGCCAGAAATCATCATCCATGGCCGGGTGTTTGGGGCAGGGGTGGAGTGAAAAGCAAACACAGTCTATGAGGACCCCCTGTATTTTACCAGTACAATTAGCATGAACTATTTCTCTAGGGTATGGGTTGCACAATCGCTGAATCTGATCCAGAAAATTGTACATTTACTCAAACTGCATTAGTCAATACCAGCTACAGTGAACATTAATATGCCATGTAACATGCAAAATAAATGATGTGTTGTACTACCACAGTCAGTATTATTATGCTTTGTCTGTACAAAAGCTTAAAACACAGTCTTTCCTAATTTGTATTGCATGCAAGCACAGCATTGTGTTAAACAGTTCTTGACTTAGGGATTAAAAGTCAGCTGGACAGGAATGTGGAAATTTCTTCTGCAAAGCATTCTGTTTTTCTAAATAAATTAGCATGCTTTTATTTCCCTCAGAGAAGAAGCCACAAAAATGGGCGTAAAATGTTGTCATATTTCTGAAAGCATAAATTGTCCCAACTTCATAAAAGTAGGGTTTTTAAGAGCAGACGACTGTTGTGTTGGTATTGTTCAGGGCTTTGTCATAAAGCCACGTTGTTACTTTCCCCATGGCTGTCCTCTGGGTAACCTGGGCTTTGTCTTAATCTTTAAACAGATTTGCAGTTGCACCCCTTTCTCTCACACACGTCTATTCTGTTCTCAGAATAAATTTATCAAAAGTAAACTTCCACGTCATACTTCATTCATCAGATAAATAGTTATTCACACCAGAACCACAGATCTGTATTTAAACATAGCCAGTTGAAGATCGCTATTTTTTCCACTGGAAGATGTAGATTTCTTGGGATACAGGATGATGAAGACATTTGATTCCAGAATACTTCCAGAGTAGCTGCTGAGAGCTTATTAAGATACCTCATTGTTTGTTCTCCTCAAGTGGTCAACAATTTCAGATTTCTTTAGCCAGATAGGTCATAGGCTTCCATCTTGCCCAGCTGCTAGAGGGGAAAATCTCAGGCCATGGAAACATGACAGCATGGAGCATAAACTAGAACCAGCTCCAGAAGACCTAAATCCAAGTTTTCAGCAGAAATCAATCCTGAAAAGTCAGTTTTCTGACTAGAAAACAGAATAAAATAAAAAAAAAGAAATAATCTGAACATTTCCAGAAAGGCCCCACTTCAATTTCGCAGGCCCTAGGAGGGTTAGTGACACAATGAGTGCTTTGAAGAAGGCCTTTGCAACGAGACCTCATTAAAATGGGCAGACAGATCCAATTGTCTGTCATTACTATCAGTGACAATGTCACCAACTTAAAGTGTTAGTTACAGCACTATCAAAAAGGTAAAGACATCCTTAATCTATCAATTATAAGAAAATCTCTCCAGCTGTGGTTCTTAAGAACTTGCCCATCTCCGTCTTACACTTACCATATTTTAGATCACATTAGATATCTACTGAACACAGACTCTATTAAAAGTAGAGAGTCCTGTCCTCAATTACAGCAGACCTTTGTGGTTTGTATCCAGCCCAGAAAATGACAGACACCCTCAGTCCCACTAAAAATTCAAGAGTCCAGAATGCTCAACACCTTGCCTAACCAGGCCATTTGTCATCCACACGACTGCTTACCCGAGGAGCAGCTAAGTGGCACGTGACCAGATAATGTGCCTACCTTTCACAGGCTATTTTAGGCTCACAAAACTCAACTGCCTTAGCAAGCTCTGCCTCTGGATAATTCAAACCATTTTACCAGTCTGAGGTTTTTATATTGGTTTTACAAATATCTTAAGGGATAGAAAAATATCTTCCATGAGCTAGAGATTCACTGAATATGATATGATGGCATATAGTACACTTAGGCCCAGCTTAAAATAAAAGGGCTATAATTGGTCTCTTGTCCATATTTAATGCAAAATAAGTGCCTAGGTTTTAAGAAGTGTAGAGCTCAAATCACTCATAGTGAATTTAGAAAGTGCTGAACAATTTTGAAAATGAGGACAAACATTTTTTTTCAGCCTAAATATGAATAAGAATCTAACTAGAGGCTGTAGTTCTTTGAAAATCCTACTGCCCTATATTTTATTTTATTTTTTTTTTTTTATGTCTCTTCACACCCATACACAGGAAAAATGTCTTCTCTTTCTGGTCTCCATCCTCCTCTTTGCTAATTCTCTTCATAGTGGAAACTGAATATGAACATGAGTCAGCCTCCCAAAGCCATGAAGTTGAGTAAAAAATTGTAAATACACAAACTGAGCTCATCCTTAAAAAAACCCTACCTAAAATGCAGATACAAATTTGCAGTAAAAGCTATGATAAAAGCAGGGCCATTGTATAAAATATCCACATCCAACAGTTACAGTTCAAAATTTTATTACTTACTATTCCATTGGGAAACATATCCTATTCCCCCTGCCCCTATGTTTGTTATTTACTGCTAAAAGAAAAGATTAATACCTGCAACAAAGAATCAATAACATTATAGTTATAACACATTTTCATTCTGTATTTAAAGCAACGCCATTCACCAAGGACTCTGAACGGCTGCTTCAAGCCTTCTGAGATGGGAGTTCTAGAAACTTAAGTTTTCAATTAATAATTTCAGCTGAGCAGGCACAATAAGTGAGAATTCCACAGCTTTTTAAGCTTGCCTGACTATAATTACTTTGTAATTGTTAGAAATAAAGATTCATCTACATGGCAGATGAATCTGCAGCGTTTCTCTGTTTCACAAACCGTCAACATCTTTTATACAATCTCCCAAGGACCTTTAAATGCACAGCTTGAGGGGGAAAGCTACAGCTCTCCAGGCTGGCTGTGTACCTAGGAGATTCACCTCTACTCTCAAACAAAAGATGAAAATCAGACCAGAAATTTCCCTTTGCCTCTTTTCAGAGCATAAATCTTTGTCTTACAGTATTTATCAGAACTTCCCTTAGTTACCAATTTCTGTAAAATTTCTCCACAGCAAAAGAACATGATTACTAACTTATATTCTCTTAGAGAGACAGAGTATCATGGATGTATAAAATGAGCTACATAGCTGTCACCATTGCAGGGCACAGAAGCAGGTCCTTATTCTTCTAATACTGGTTAGACAAGGCACATTTCTGCACACTAAATCTTGAATTTGCAATGTTATATAACCCCATTCCTTTTCTATTTTCTTCAGCATCTGATGTCACACTTCGAAAGGCCAGCTTTTTATGTTTGCTTACATAAACTTCATGTTCCTATTTAAGTTGTATTAAGAACGCAAAAGACTGCACATGCACCTTGCTGGTTAGAAATACGTAGGTTCTCATTTCCTTCCCAGTGCTGAGCAGAACATTACAAGTACCCAGGAGTTCAACAGGGAATGGAAATGACATTGGACTGAAGTGAAAGGGCACTTTAAATGACAGGATAATTAAACTAAATTATTTCATATCTGAAAATGCAGCAACTTAACATCAAACTGATTGGACTTTGGAAGTCTTGTCCCATAGAAAATTATCATTTTTCAACCCCTCCCCAAGTGGGATAAGAAGGTTAAATATCAAGTAATTATGGAATCAAATATTAATAATGAAATGCCAATCCTAGTATGGAATCAGATGTTCTAAAAATTGCTAACATAAGAGGCGGTCCCTTGAACTCCAGGAGTCTGGATTAGGCTCAGGTTACAGACCTCTGAATGTGCTTTTTGGAGCTGTGCTTACGTATCACCAAGTATCACTCTGGTAACAAAGTCAGGTAGGCAAATCATGCAAGTGTCCTGGGCAATTAGGAATCTTGAAGCGTGAAGAGTTTAAAAAGAAAACACAAATGTTGTACAGCCCTTAAGCAAACTTGTAATTGTATGTTCTTTCACTACAGTTCAAGATACGTATAATTACCTTTAAACATTTCTAAATTTAAAGTGATGAGTATTGTTGAATACAGACTAGCAAACGTAAGTTACTCTCTTATAAAAAAAATAATTCTACCATTATAATGAATTGTCCCTAATTACCATAAGAATATCATAGATACTGTGTTTGGGAAATAATTAGAACTATTCAGGCAGGTTTACCTTGCTATGAAATACAGGTTATAAAATACTCAATAATGTTCCTAATTTTTGAGGTCTTGGGTAAACTGAAAGAACATAGGATTGTGTTTAATACAGTAATAGAAATTAATGTTTATAAGAAGGCAAGTATATGCCTCAGCAAGTTTGCAAATTACACCAAGCTGAGTGGTGTGGTTGACACACCAGAAGGACGGGATGTCATCCAGAGAGACCTGGACAGGCTAGAGAGGTGGGCCTGTGTGAACCTCATGAGGTTCAACAAGGCCAAGTGCAAGGTTCTGCACCTGGGTCGGGGTAACCCCCAGTATCAGTACAGGCTGGGGGAAGAAAGGATCGAGAGCAGCCCTGCCGAGAGGGACTTGGGGGTGCTGGTGGATGAAAAGCTGGACATGAGCCAGCAATGTGTGCTGGCAGCCCAGAAGGCCAACCGTACCCGGGGCTGCATCAGGAGAAGCGTGGCCAGCAGGTCGAGGGGGGTGATTCTGCCCCTCTACTCTGCTCTGGTGAGACCTCACCTAGAGTACTGCGTCCAGCTCTGGAGCCCTCAGCACAAGAAGGACATGGAACTGTTGGAGCAGGTCCAGAGGAGGGCCACAAAAATGATCCGGGGGCTGGAGCACCTCTCCTATGAGGACAGGCTGAGAGAGTTGGGCTTGTTCAGCCTGGAGAAGAGAAGGCTGTGGGGAGACCTGATTGCGGCCTTTCAGTACTTAAAGGGGGCCTATAGGAAAGATGGGGAAAATCTTTTTAGTAGGGCCAGCTGTGACAGGACAAGGGTCCCTGGAAACATTCAAGGCCAGGTTGGACGGGGCTCTGAGCAACCTGATCTAGTTCAGCAGTGTCCCTGCTCACTGCAGGGGGGTTGGACTAGGTGACCTCTAGGGGTCCCTTCCAACCCCAAACATTCTATGATTCTATATCTAAACCAACATTAATTGCCATTAAACTACTTATATACCAGCTAAATATTTATGCGCTGAAGTTATGTGGGCCAAAATTCTAAAGATTTTTAAATCTGTGAGGGTTCTAAACACCCTTGCTGCTTAATACAGTTGTCGATCTCTATCAGGGTCTGTAGATTGCAATTAAAAAGATACTGATCCAATAACTATTGTATTGAAGTCAATAATATTTAAGTGGGATTTGGGTTTAAAATGCCAGGTAGGATTTTGAGCAGGGTTGAAGGGAACAGGAGGAAGGAAAGTTACACAATGACAGCTGATAAAACAATATTAAAGCTAGAGACAAGTGAATTTCACCAAGCTCAGAGTTTGAGTTCAGGTCTGAGAAGCATTCAGAAGTCCAGGGGCTTATCTGGGCTTATCAGAAATAGCTAGATTCTCTGGGTCTGCAAAACTGAGCTGTAAATCTTGTAAGAGATCTCAAGTTTCTGGTTAGAAACACTTCACAGACAGATTATTTCATGCATTTTAGCATTCTAATTATCACACTGATTGGGACTCAGTAAGCATATGAAAGTGAAAAGAAAAATGAGCATGCCATTTCTAGGATTTCCATAAAGATTCTTCAATCAAAGTTCAAATTTTCAAAAAAACCCCACAACCCAAAACCAAAACCCCCCAAAACAACCACACCTTCAATTTTGGAATTGGATCTGAGATGAAATGTAGGGTTTTGTTTGATTGTTTGTTTTTTGTAACTCCATTTATTATCCAGAGCTAGTCAAACTAATGAACCATGAAAAAGGATATTAATTTTAGAACGTACCTAGCATTGTTCTGGGATCTGCTGAAAAAGCCATCAATAATAGAATATATTTACCGTGAATGCAGCTTGTCAACAAGATGACCAAGTCCTGCACTCTTAAATTAGTTATTTTAGCTCACATAAGATCTTATTGATGTGGATATATCTGAAACAATCTGCTCATAGTCATGAGGTTTGGCAAGATCTAAAGCCAAGATAAACTACTGAGCCACATATTTCCAAAGGTCAATATTATTTATTTCCTTCAAGAGAGGACATGGTAATGAGCATGAACTTGCTGAAATTTGTGTCCTGGACATATCACACAAGCTATCCAATAAGATAGCTTTTTATTTAGCACATCCAATATTTTGGTCAGAAATTTTGGTTGCTATTTGTTAATACTCCAGCTTGTTATTGAAGAAATTTCTCAAGGATGAAGATAAACAGGGTTTCTAAATCATACCACCTGCTTTTTAAGCACATTGCCTTTGAAATCCCTCAAAAGTTCTGCTTAGACAGAGACACTGGTTTGACATCCCCTGCTTCGTCAGGCTCTGCATCTGACTTCTCACGGTCTGCCAGCACCGTCTGTCGCAGGACTCTGTCGAGAGAGCCGTACTAATATTACTGGAAGATGGAACCCCTCACTGTTGCTATTGCTTGTTTTGAAGTTCTTCCATCAGACACTATTGCTATTTTCTTTCTTCTAAAAGCTCTCCACTAGGCTTTAATTTACGGTGAACAACCATGCCCATAGCTTTTGTACGTATCTTGCCTTTCCCATCTACTGCCTTCTCCCCACCAGAAGAAAGTATAAACATTGTGGGTTCACAGTGAGATTTTATTTAGCAGCTGCTTCAATATTCACTGAAGCCAACAAAAAGTTCGCATTGACCTCATCACACTGATTTTTTTACTCTGCAGTGTAGCAAAGTTTTACAGGGAGTGTTAGAAGACTCTCTTTGTGTTATTAGTCTTTTTAAAGACACAGAAAAGATTGAGGTGTTACTGGTAATTCATAAGTCTGGCATATTTTGTAATCTCTTATGCAGTCTGTCACCTACAAATAAAAGCATGACTGCAGAACTTCGTATCTCACCCACCACTGATTTTAATTGCCTTCATGCAAACATCTTCAGGTGTCTGAACGAGCGTTACACAGACGGGATCAATCTCAGGAATTGCAGTACCTACCCCAGGCCGTGGACAGTGGAGGTCTGGGGGAAGGGATTAGTCTACTCATAACATTCCTAATACTCCCAATGTAAAAGTAATTTTCTTACCGCCATATACCACCAACCACTCTTGGGATTATAGAGATGAGAAGCAAAACTAAAAGAATTTTTAAACACAAGGGGATACTTTAAGGGACCGGCACTGCCATGAACACTTTGGTAGTTAGCACGCCACTGACCACACCCAAACTACAAAATACACACATGATTGCAGACCACAGCACTAATTACCACATTCAGAAAGTTCTGACACCGTCACTTGTGAATACATTAGAAACCACTGAACTGTCTCTGCGTTCATATACAGGTGCTTAAATGTTCCCTCTTTCAGCATTTTTCTGCCAACGAACCTTAGCGAGGACTCTCAGGTCATTCTGGCATGTGAAGGTAATTCACATAAAATTATCATTACTCATTTGAAGGAAGACAAATGATTGTACAGAACTGTGCTTTTCATAGGAATCCCAAAGGCACAAAATATGAGCTTAATTCATAGAATCATAGAATGTTTGGGGTTGGAAGGGACTAACTCTGAGTTAGTGATGTCTAATTCTATTCAATTTTCAACATACAAAGGATATATGAAGCTAAAAAACCAAAAGTATTTTATTTGTTATTTAAATATTTAGTATTTTAATATTTAGTATTTATTCCAGTGTATTTTATGCACTGGAACTATGAAGATTTGCAAACAGCAAATCAGTATCATCTGTAGATTTCTTTTTTTTTTAGTAACCGAAAGTTCTTACAGTGATGTTAGAGTGACATTAGGCATTTGCTTTCCCAGCCATAGCCAGGTGGTGTTTTCCCCTATGTAAACCAATAGTGGGGGGAGTATTTTTTAATATATATGTATAATATATTTTATATATATTATATTTGAGTATATACACACACATATATGCACATATATACATGCATATATAATTATACTTATGAATATATACATAAAAGAGATGCAATATATATAAATCATTTCACTTGAAAGCCCAAGCACTGAAAACTTGAAGTTCTCTATTGAACAGAAGCTAGACAGAGAGTGTGAGTAGGCACAATACCGACTCCCTCGTAGCATTCCCGTAAAGGCTGACCTACAGACACTCTTCTGTATGAGTGGGAGGTAAATCTGCTTCTATGTTAACTTAATCTTTGGCCTTTCTCAAACAGACACTGTGATTGCTTCACTGTGCTGCATTTTTTTACATTTAATATCTTCACAGGAAGAATACTGTTCCAGAAGGACCGAGCCTAAACCACCAAATAGATTTCACACTGGACTGGACCACTGATTAGATGGAAACTCCAGTCCCAGGGGCACAAGTTTAGTGCTTTATTCATTCTTCTGTATCTATTATTTATCAGCAAGGAGAGACTGAAGAAGAGAGGGAGAGAAAGCAAGATCTTGCAGTTTAATGCAGTCTTAATCTTTCAGATAATATCACGGTCAAAAATAAGCTGAAATGAGTGATTGAAATGTGGTCGGTCATTTCATTACAGCCCTCGCTGGACAGCAGCGTGACAACAGACTGCTTTTCCCTCCAAGGATCACTTAACTGAAGGAACATGAAAAATTAATTAGTCCCTTCTCAGTGGAGCACAGGTTACAAGGACACAGCCCAGACCCACTGGAAAAACAGTATTGGCAAAACTGAACTTTAAAAGACTTGTTAGACAGAAAATTAATCTTGTTTTTACCTTGTCTTAACAAAGATCTTGTGAAAGAATAAGCAGAAACAGTTTTATTTAAAAGCTTCCTCAACTGGAAGGATAAGCAGGTCAGAGAGTAAGCAGCACAACTTTCAAGCGTACTTGCTGGAGGAAGAGTACAAACCATGTACAGAACTGATGACACCTTGCTATTAGTATTCAGAGCTGTATTAAAATCCCAATAAAAAAAATCCAGGGTCCCATTACCTACATCTATTCCTCCCGCTCCGCTACAGAAACAGATTGAATGTTATACTAGCTGGAAGCGTGGAATTATTTCACTAGCTAGAGTGAAACTTTCTGCAACTGTTCCCCTGATAACTAATCAATTGAACTCCCATGATGGCCACAAAGTATCCTTCAGATATCCAGGATGTTCATGCTCTTTATGAACATCCTGAATTATACATGGAAGCAAATGGAAACACATCATGGTTCTCCAGCTGCTATAGTATATTCACAACAAACTAATACTACCAAACATCCTGGCAGCCTTATTTTGCATCCAGTGAACTTCAAGTAGATTTCCGTGTAGAGTGCAGGAAGGTAATTGGACTTGTCCCAGCTAAACCATAGATCCATATGCAGAGGCAAAGATTTAATAGAGGAACTTGTAATTACCTAGCTGCATGCAAATTATAGTACATTTCCCCCCAGGCTACTGTTGCTGGCTATCTAATCTCAGCCACAGGGCGGATCCATAAATTCTGCAGTTCCCCAGTCTCTCTCCGAGAGAGGCATCTAACCTTTTTTCACTCCCTTAGCATAGATTCTTTTCAAGTAAATCTAGTCCAACAGTCAGACTTTTAGAGTTATCACAAACTATAACATGCAAACATCTCTGGATCTGAAATGAATTCCAACTCCTACCCAACACTTCACCAGCAAAATCCCTCCATCCCCAAGAATGTTTATTACCCTCCCCAGCTGGCTCTGGAAACAGAAAACAAACTGATTCATCTCCCAAAACAGTTTTCAGCAATTTCTCAGCATTATAAGGAATCCTGGAAGCCAAAGTCCTTCTGGATGTGGATGACAGGAATATGAATTTGTTACCCAGAGACAGACCTGCAACTATACTGCCTACCTGCACAGAACTTGCATCCCTATATTTATATAATCCCTACTGAGGTCAATCAGAATAACAGCAAAACAGAAAGTTACTGTATTTTAATACATGGTAATCTATATATTTAATTTGATGAGACAATTAATGTACTCTGTTTCTATTCTTACTTTGAATGCACAGTTGCTCTGCATCTTACACTTTCCACAAGTCCCTAGGAGAGCTTGCTACTTCATATTAATATTAATATTAATAGTTGTCCCTACCTCCTAGGACATAGCATTCAGACTTTAAGATTCTGCCTTTGGAGTAACATCTTCACAAGTAAAAGCCTTGTTCTTCAGACACATGAGCACATTTACTGTGTTCCAGTTCTCACATGATTTAATCAAAAGCACCCTAACTTTATCACTTCTAAAAGAATTACCAATTGCTACTTTTTCTGCCCTGCTACCTGTAGGCTGCTGCTGCCTCCGAGGTGAAGCACCATGGAAGAACATCACAACATGAGAAACCTCCCAGTTCTCTGCAAGAAAATTTCACCCTTCAAATCACTCATCATTCATCTTTACCTTTTCCGAATCTGGTGGCAGCCATCTAAATCTCCACTTATGGGCTAATCAGGCCTCAGATGAATGATTTCCAGCCTGATCCAGTGTATAATCCCTTTTGCTCTTTGTAGCCTGGGGGAGAACTGAAGCCTGAATCACCACAGAGCCTGGAAAAGGCAAAAATGCTTGGGACAGACAACAGTTTCCCCAGATTTTTTAATAGAAAGTTACCTGACATTTTCTTCAGAACAGATCTAGAAGACACATTCCTTGAGCCCTGTGATATTAAGTCAGCTAACTGGAGCAGTTTAGCACATAAGTGTGTGGCTATGAAAGAATACAGTAGCTGTCACATATTTGGTCCCCTAGCTTTCAAAAAAATTAAATCACCGTTGTTATTACGAATTGCAGCGTTGTATTTACGACGGGATATCGATCTCAATTTTCTCTCCTTCACATTGAAATAATGCAATTGCTTACTTCACTATGGGAAATCAGGGGACTTTAAATCCTTTTGAAAAATAGCTGTGAAATCTTCAGTTTTACATAGTATTAATCAGGCCTGAAGTCAAGTGACAGAAAACCAATAGTGGTGTTTTAAAGGGAGGTGGGAAAAACTGCAAGTCTTACCAGATTCTCTGCTGTAACATTAGTGATACATTTGCCCCCAGATTCTTGTCAGGAGCAGAGTATCTGGTAGAAAAGCCACTGGGAATGCACACAAAGCAAACACCATTTCCCATGGGCAATAGATACATGCAGAAGGGTAGGAGGACAAACACTGTCCACAGCATCACATACAACGAAGACCAGTTTTTATGCTCACAGTCTCATAGGAAATAACACAGAGGGATGACCACTGCTCTGCTCTCCGAAACCACATCTGAAAGTAGTGGAAGGGAGCCTATCTCAAGAGAAGTGTGGCTGTGGAAGGTTCACTTAGAAAGAAGGCAGGGTGAAAAGATCTTGCACTGAATCACAGATCCGTGTGGCCTCAATGACTTCAGTCCTATAATTACAGTGGAGGCTGTCCCTTGCTTGCCTCGTCATGCTCCATATCTGCCCAGCTTCTCAGAGCTCAACAGGGAAGACAAACCTATAAAGATGCATAGTTACATTCTTATCACCTAGCCCAGTGAGGTTTTGTTTCAGAAGATAGTAAATGTACCAAATTTATTACTGCCATTAGCATTTTCACATTGCATTAGCAAACAGTGCTTGCAGGGAGCAGAAAAGTACATGGAATTCATTAAAACATTCTGGGTTTGGAAAACCAGGAAGGGGAAATAACAACAGATCCTGCAAGGAAGGGAGCAAAATTTGCTACCTGACACCCACACAAATCTCAAACAGGGGGAGCGGGAGGGCTGAATTTTTTACAGAGACATTCAGCTATGTTGGAGATCGCAAGTAGCCTTTGAATTTTCAAACCAGAAAAAAAACTCCAAGGAATTTTTTCTTATGATATGTAGCAGCTGCAGTAGAGGTTTTTCATGCCCTTTAACTAGTTTTCTGGAGGAAACAATGAGCATATGTGCTCTGATAGTGTGGTAAGAGAGCCGCAGCACCATCAACAGCTGACACTGCAGAACAGTTTTCATCATTTATTTAAACTGGTCTGAAAATCTTTTGAAAGCATATTCCATTCTCATAGATCCAGCTGTGAAGATACTTACCATCATATCTAACACACATGCTTCTTTGGTCAACTTCTTCGCACACATCCTTGGACCCATTCTTGCTTCTCTTCAGTGTTTGCAAGTCTTAAGATTTTTGCAAATTGTTATCACATCTATTAAGCTATACAACACAGAACTGCAGGCAAGAAAAACATTGAGGTGCCCTTACAGGGGCTGCGTATGGTCTCTCGAGTGACACAAACCCCACACAGAGTCAGGACAGTCAAAAAGTTAAAGGGAAAGGAGTACAGGGAAACAACAGTTTAGATAACTTTGAACTGCTTACTGAAAGAGTCCTGTAAAAGAGAGTCATTAATTTCACGGGTCTGGGGAAAGACCAGGGAGAATCAAGATCAAGTCAAGAAACAAGTACTGGAGTTTATGAATAAGGCATTCATTTTGATTCAAACACAGAAGCTAAACAACAGGCCTATTGGATAATTTTGTCTTATAGCCTTACTTGCTAACCCATAGTAGATTTATACATGCATTTAAAACAAAATATGATAATAAAATGAAGAAACAAAACTCTGTAGAGCAGAAATTTCCTGATAAGTCTCATGAGAATTTTTAAGACTAAAGCTTTGCTGTCCTTTCAGTCCTGTAAGCCCCAATGGCAAAGATTCTCTGCCAAGTGAAACTCTGAGCACAGCTTCTTTGCAGCATAAAATCATAACAAATAGGGCTAGAAGGGAACTCAGTAGGTCAGGTAGTCCCAAGGCAGGATCAACAATACCTACATAATTCCTGGTAGACATTTCCCTAATTCTGTCTGAAAACCATTAGTGATGGAGGTTCCCCAAGCCCAAGGCAATCTATTTCAGTACTTCACCCTCCTTGCCATTTGGGTGTCTGTCCTAACATCTAATCTAGTTCTTCTGTGCTGCAATTCATAAATGCCTATGGCTTTTTTTCCTAAACAAGAAAACAGCCACCTCCTCCTTTCCTCACTTCCAGCACCTCTAAAACACGA